>NC_134175.1:43953320-44261174 GCF_964188355.1 Buteo buteo
CTCCAGAAGGCATTAAATTGTTATTCATATTTCAGATTAAAAAATTCAGGAGGAGTATTAAAAGACAGACAGTGATAGCAAGATAGATTCAAGGCGTGTGTATACGCCTCACGCCTACTATAGCAAGTGCTCCTGCTCTAGAAATATAAAAAGTCAACTGAACGGCATGAAAATGGATGTAAACATGGAATTAAAAAGATCAATCTCCAAAAGTACAATAGCATTTTTAAGGGAAGGGTGTGTAATTTGAACAAACACAGCTGAAGGCAAGAATTAGCACCATGTGCATAATCACATAAATCAAGATAAATAAGGTTGGTAGAATTACACATGATGCTTGTTTGCTCTGACGAACAGTGAAGTAGATAAACAAGGATGTCTCAGGCTTAGCATGAATTGCTATACTGAGTGGCAGCATTGGTGGACTGCTAGTGCTTTTTAAATGCATTACTAAAGAAAATAATCACGGTACAAGAACTGGTGCTACTGAAACTCTGGCTATGGAGCTCCGCTGATAGCCGTCAACGTATGCAGGTGCAAGGGGAGACATATTACTCTTAAACAGCTCATTCATTTTAAGTCTCAGTTCATTTGCTACTGAAAATATGAAAGCAGTACACTGGAGAGAAAAGCTCTGTTAATATGTGTATCCCAGATCTCCAAAAAGCAGACTTCTTTTAAAAGCTTATTCATGTGGTTGGAAAGGTGGTGAAGTTTTATTTTGGATCCTTCACTAGTGTAAAGTAATGTGGTTGGGTTTTTTTTTTTGGTAATGTGCTGGTTACAAAGTTTGTTTTCTTTCACTTGGAAGTTATGGATAATGGAGAATTGGAAAGATCAAGACCATCTAGGTAGGAACATTATAATAATGTTTCTTCCATGTGGCTAATGAGAAAAGACATATGAAAAGATGTGTAAAGCATAAGAGTTGAGGGCAAAACACTGTTGACATTGATAAATCTGAACTGATTTGGCTTTGGTTAGGTCTCCTCCAGCTGTCACAGAACAGCTGCTATTCAGCATGACTGTATTTTCTGCTTTTTTGTAAGTGCGATACCATTAGCTCCGAAGTTCTTTTATTATTCTAGAAAAGTACTGGTTTCATACTCATTAACTAAATCACTGGGACTTTTTAAGGCTACAGTTGCCTCTTCAGAAGAAACTGCCTACGGCATTATTAAATGTTTTCTTGCACCCTTGTGTCCTTGATAAGAATTGAGATATTGGTCCTGTGAAGCTAAACCGCGAAACTTAGCTTTTATCACCTCTAACATTTTTCAGCGGTCGACTGCTTCAGGCAATAGTGCAGGAGCCTCCTTGCAGCGCTCTGGGCTGGGGTCGGAGGAGGCTGGGGTTGGTACAGAGGAGTTCCCTCTGTGTCTTGCTTCCCCTACAATTGTCAGAAATAAAGAGAAAAAAGGAGAGAAAAGACACAGGAGTGCAGAGATAAGAGGCAGAGCTCAGCTTTTCTTTGATCTCCTTCTCTGTTGCAGGCAGAGGAGATCAAAGAAAAGAGGCATAACAGAAAGCACGTGAGACGGGCATGCCTGTAAGAGGTTGTCACTTGGAGCGCCTTGGCTCTGCATTTTGGGAATATGGCTGCCTATGAACACCGCATCTTCTCAAGCGAGAGCTACAGCAGCCTGGCCAGAAAGCAGGAGACCTATTTTCGCTCAGAGAGCACACGGAGTTGCAGCAGCCTTTCCTCCGGCCAACCTTTCAGCTCACTGGCGTACACCAAGAGCGAACGTGACCTTTGCTGCAAGACTGCAGCAGAATTAGTCTCAATTTACACGAGGGTAATTCAGTCCAGGCCCACACTTGGAAGGCCTTGCTGGAATAGAAATATCCTCCCATTACACTGGAAAAGCAACTTGTAGCAACAAAAGTCCACTGCCAGTGCTATAACTTTTCTCAGGCTTGCCAAACAAAGTAGGGTGGAAACGGCGATATGGTATTTTTGCCGGTTTACCTGCAACGACATTGAAAGCTTTTGCTTATGCCAGTCACAGATCGCACCTCATTCTACCCTTGAACGACACAATTATGCCAGAAAAGTCTGCTGTGCAGGCTTAAGAGGGAAAATGTGGTTCCATTTTATCACATTGGAGTTTTCTCATTAAACTTATTTGGACTGGGATTAGGCTATTAGAGAAAATTTAACCCCAAATGATTGGAATGGAGAGAAAACCAAATTAAAATATTCTCATATGTTACAAAGGAAACAGCCCCCAAAGAAATTACAGAAAATATAAAAATGTATAGATTTATAGGGGGGAAAGAGGTAAAATGGTAGAATAATTCAATAAGCTATCCTAGTCAAAATAGCACAACCTGAAAAAAAAAAAAAAGACATTTAAAAAAGATATTTGAAGTACTTCCTGTACTCAGATAATGCTTCTTTTATTGCTAGGACCTCTACTATTCATGTTTAATAATCCAGAAGGTAGAGTCAATAGGCTTGTTTTAAGGTAGTACAACTTAGATTTTAACAAGACACTGTTACTGCATATAAATAAGATTCAAGGTGAAAATGATGTCACTGTACCTGAATTAAATGTATATGTGGGGTTATATTGAATATATAAGTAGTCAGTATGGACTTTCTTTGCATTCTTGGCTCTTAAGTATTTGTATGACTTCAGAGTCCTTGATTATTTAGTATTTTTTGCTACTAATTTCACTAGCTCTTTTAAACTCATTTTTCCCCTCAAACTTTGATTTGTCTTGAATTTTACAGATTTTTTTATATGCTGAGTGCTCTTTAGCACCAGTGATACACTGTTGGCAGAATGGGGATAAAAAAATTAAGACAGTTCTGTAGACACAGACCACCGGCAGTTGGGGTGGCTGAGAGGTCTGGGAGCAGTTAGGAGGCCCCAGGGGATGGCTTCATCAGGGATTTATTGTTTTACTAGTACCTCCTCCTTCCTCATCATCTAGAGCTTTCACTCTCCTTCTCCCCTCCTTCTTACTTCCACACCTCTGTGTTTTCTTTCGATAACTTCTCTTTTCCTTCTTTCACTTTCTTTGCCCCTTCTTAACTCTTTACCCTTTCTTTTTTCTAACCTGTTTTTATCTCACACCTTCTCGCGGCTTCTCCATAACTGCTCCCATCTCCTCACACTATGGTAATTGTGTCTCAGCTTGACTCTTTCTTCCAGCCTTCCCAAATTTGGGATTTGGACTATTTCTAATTCACCAAGCCTGTCTTCTCACCAATGCATGGAATTATTCAGTACACCCTCCCATCAATTCCTAAATTATTTTTGTTAGCGTTCTTCAGTTACTCAGCCTAGACTGGACCAGCCAAAGGTAGGAGAAGAAGGACCTCCCTACACATTCAGCACTCTTACACTCCTGTAACAGAAGCACACTTTACTCCTACCTTTTATCTTTATCCTACCACTTGCCTTTACTCCTGTTTTGCTATCATCATGTTAAGGCAACACAGATCCAACATTTCTCCTCTCCCATCCAGCATGTCAATACACAGATAGGCATCAGCTTTAATTACCTCTATCCAGCAAATGTAACACAAAATGAAACAGCTTATGCCCAGCTTGCGGAATTGCTGAGCACTCGCATCTTGGGCTTGATGTCAAGGTGATGCAGAGGACTGGAGTGGAACAGCAAAAATCAGCCAGTAGCAGGGTCAGGCATAGGATTCACCTCTCCTGGCTCCTACTGTCAAGGTCAAAGTGCAATAACAGCAAAAGTCAATAATTTCATTCACAGTCCAGCCTTGTATCTGGCAATAATGCCTTGTCGGTGACTGGTGGATAGGGCCACGATCTTTCTCTGTGTTACCAACGCTGGTTTCTTCCATTTGGCCACCAGACTTATGGCACATGTATGTTGGACTCCCAGGTATTGTGTGCCGCTCTTGGACTTCAGGGTGCTTAACATTTTTGACAAATCAATCCCATAACATAATGAATTGGACATGCAGCAGAAGCATCTTCTGGCTGGACAAGTTAATCCTTGCTACTATAGAAATGAAAAATACTGCTAACTGAAATAACATATTGGTCAAAAAGAAAAAAAAAAACCCAGAGCTGGAAAGAAATAAATCCAAGCAGCAGAAGTCTTGTGTATTATGGAGCTGTTTAGACACTGTGTTGATTTTTCAAAGAGTATAAACTAGCAGCCCTTTTGGCTTTGAAATGTTTTAAGTAGCTTTTTATATGACAGTACCATGAGATATTCATTTGTCTGCAGCAGGCTGAAGGAAGGAATGACTGGATCTCCCAGACAGGAAGATATAAACAGACCTTGAAGAGGTCAGATGAATTCATGTTTCATAACAGCCTGAAGGGAGCCACTGCGGAGAGGTTAAAGCTGGTTAAGCATTTTTCCCTATGGATCCAGACACAGAAGTTTAAACCTCACTCCAGACTCGTGTCCAAGGTTTCCCTAATCAACCCAGATGTAAATGGCTATTTAGTACTTCAGCCCAGGAAGCCAGAGGCAGGTGGACAGAGCACTAGATATATCGCTGCTCGTGTGTTACTTTCAAAAGAAAGCTGACTTACTAGTCTGATATGTTTGTGTTGATATTTGGCCCCTCACTGAAAAGAGAAGACCAACTCTGAAGCATCAGTGTCATTAGTCAGACCTCCACGGGACTTCTATGGTTATACACAAGGGTGCCTTAGCAACATAAAAGGACACACAACGCTTTAGAGTCTAATCAATATCTCTCATGGCTAGGGAGTGTTTCCCTGGTGTATATTTTAATCAGTCCAGTTCAGTGAGTGATGAAATAATATATTTTTGTAGAATTTATTGCAGGTTGGAAGAGAAAAGACGGTCAACAGTCAGACTGCCAATACTCGTAACAAATCAAATCCACATTTTGGCTTAACATTTAAAAATATTTACGAATACTAGTTTTCCCCCTCTTAACTCTCTAAGAGGTTTCCAAAGAGCAAAAGAAAACTAAATCATCTTATAATGCCAGCAAACAATTGTAACAAATCTTGTCTTGCATAAATACACTCTTTCTGTCTTGCTTCCCGGGACTACTTCAGAGTTTTTCCAACTTAGAGGTTTTATCCATGAAGCAGAAAATACAGACTATTTTGTGGTGAGAAACATGCTAAAGTCAAGCAGCTGTAGCAATTTGAGACTATTTTCAAACACAGTCATTTTGCTGCTGTATGTGCAGTCCAACACATTTGACAATTTAAAGTTCCCTGCTCAACTGACTATGCAATTTGTTTCCTTCACAGCAGCAGCACGATGTACTGGAAACCACCTATTGCATAGTATCCAAAACAAAGTGATACCAAAGACTCAGTCTCGGAGAAGAAATGAATTCCTTCTCATGCAAATACCTCCGGAAAGTCATAGGTCGTCTAACCAAGCCTCCTAATTATTACCACCACTTGATTTTTCACTTTGGTATTGCATAGGCAGTTCAAACTACTGCCAAGTTCAGTAGCCACACAGTGGCTGATAAACTTGTAAATGTGTGCACCAAATTTGGGAAAAAAATTAGATAGTTTCACTGATACTTTCCCTGCATCTGCAGTCCTTATGTTTGTGTTAAAACTAGACTCCAGGCTAAAAGATGAGCATGAAAGGAAATAATTATAAATTATCTGCATAAAATCTGCAACAAATTACCTATAAAACTATAACTATCTAAACAGGATGACATTTACTTTATAGGTTCATGACTTCCTTTCTTTAAAGTTAGCTAAGAAGAGAGTAAAGTAATTACAGTTCTCTTTTGATTGATTAAACATGACATATATGCTAATATGAAAGTAACTTCTGTCCTTTGTTACCCAAGCTTCTGGTTTAAAGCAATTTTGAAGGTAACAGATATAATCTCATCAGTGCTGCCATTTCTAACATATATGCCAAGAATGTAATTCCTCTGCCTTTTTTCTCCAACAGAGAAAGCATATTTTATCCTTCATGTTTTAAATTTTGGATACAGAAGTCAGATGATATTACAGCCATAAATCCTCTGTTTCTTTGCCATTATATGTCAGGAAAGGTCTGTGCCACCAGTAGAATAAATAGTTCTGCCTTTTCACAAAAGTTGTCCCGCTGACGTGAGGGAGATTATTGGACTGAATAAGGTTGATGGGATATAGTCCAGTAGGGAAAAAAGAAACACCTGCTAAATTTCACCTGAAAGTACTACACGCTGCATAACAGTGCCCATCAGATTCACCTTTACTTAGGTCTGGCTCCAGTACCAGGAGACTCTCATTGCAACTGAGGCTTATGGGACTCGGCCTCCATAAAGTTTGTCCCCTCCATGAAGTTTTTCCCTAAAAATAAAGTTTTAGCCATCCTCTAATTCCTTGCCTCGATGCCTTTAGGCATACTAAGTTCTTTCACTTTAATATCAGCATAACACTTGTATTTATAGAGTATGGATGTGTCCCCTCTTTGACACCTCTCCTGTAAATGATAGGGATTCAATTCCCCAAGTTCTCTGAGGCTCACCTTACAGGATAGATCCTCAGCTTTCACATCATCTGCTTGTGTCCCTTCTTTTTATTCTCTAGCTCCATCCTGCCTTTTCTGTAATTGTTGAGACCAAAACAGAGCATGACATTCTAATGCTGAACAAAAATGAACTTCAAACTCTCTGAACTTATAAGAGACATCCCCCAAAATACATTCACCAAATAGATGTGGGGTTTTTTCCCCAACACTGCATCATATTACATACTTAAATTAAACCCAGTGGACCAAATTCCTCCCTGGATTAAGTTTTCTAATGTCTGTGGAGTCAAGTGAGAGAGAAGTTGGACCAATAACTATTAACATTTCCAGTTCCCTCCCTGAAGCAATGCTCTTTTACTGAATATTAATATTTCCTGCAGCTTATTAACTGCATGTAGAAACATGGGAGGAATGCGATCCCAGTATTCAGTTTCCCTAATTCTCCAAACAAACAAACACCACTCCAGCAAAGGTCTCTCCCTTTTTTATCCCACCCTCACATTTCCCCCCTACAACAAAGACGCCTGGCATTCAGGTTAATGCTGAAGCTGCAGCAGATCACCGCTCACACGGAGGGAAAATGGATTCTCTAATAATATTGGTTTTGGAGAGGATGACCCTCAAGGAAAAGTACAACAAGATGCCAGAGATTATTTTCTGTCTTGGATCGCATACGAGCTGTAACACAGGCAAAATGGGCAGTGGGGAGGGCAGCATGTCCTGGGGATGGGGAGGGAGAAAATGGCTGTGGGCATCCTGCCTGCAGCAGCCTCCTGGACCAGGGGGAAAGCAGGGGCTTTCACGGGGCTCTGCTACCAGAGGAGCTATAATGTGCAACCACTTTCTTAGGTACTCCAGCAATTAAATATCTTTGATTTTTTATGATATTTAGAAATTTAAATGAACAGAGACTAGACTCCAACTCAGCCCTACAGCGGAGATTTCATACATGCTGTTAGGGAGGTATCAGAGCAGCTTGCAGTATTTTCGCCTAAAGGCAAGGACAGGATACACAGGGGCTCTCTTTTTGGTTCCTTTCCTCTGTATTTCTGTTTTTCTTGGCTAGCTCTACTAGCATTGCCATGGTTTTCTGCTTGGAGTGTTATACCTGAGAGGTATAACAAAGATGCAGCCTAACTTCATTGCTTGGAGAATTGCAAACTACTGAAAAAGGCTTCCAAGGAATAAAAGCCTGTGGCTTGAAGTAGAGTCTTTCCAGTAGAGTCTGGAAAAGGAGAAAAGAGGTTGATAATGAAGTTATAGAAACACCAATTATGTTGGAGAAAAAAAAGAGTATTTCAGTTTCTATATTTTTCCTATTATTTCCTAAGGTACAAACACACATCACTTAAAATAAATCAGTATTACGCAAACTGCACTATGCACAGGGCACTGTCTTAGGTCAATAGAGAGATTTGTCAACAAAGGGGAAAGCTTTCATAAATAAGAAGAAAATGTTAAATTTCTTTTTGTAGATGATCTACTTTATGCAACCCTTAAGATCTGTAACGGTTTTAAAAGGCACTATAGTAATAGTGGTACAGAAACACAGTGCTGGGTCCTTGACTTTTGTACAGTATTGTATCACCTCAGTTTTTTCTTGGCACAGTGCTAATTTACACTAGTTAAAGATCCAGACCAGAGCAGTTTTCAGGAGGAGATGACTGATTCATGAAGTCTAAGTGACTGAATACAGAAGTAATTCATTAGCTCCATGTTATATATGAAAGCTTGACCAGAGATGACTGCAAACTACAGCATATGTAGACTGAAAAAAAAAAAAAAAGTAAAAGAATAAAATTTAGGAAAGCTCGTAGCTAATTTGCCTTGAGTTTAATAATAGATTCGCAACTTAATTTATTTTGGTGTGACTTTAAGTAATGCAAGAGGAAGAAATGGAACAGCAACATTCTAGCACTGACCATGCATCTTGGTTTTCCGGAAGAAATGTATTTTATACCAAGTTTACTTTTCTTATATACTGTCCAGAAAAACTGTCTCTGTGTAGTGTGCTTGTTTTCAGTTAAGCTCATCTCTGATGCAGAAAACATAGCTGTTTTCTGTGTTTGTATTTTGGGTTTAGCTGTAGCTCCTTTAGACCATGAGTAGCATGGAGAAACTCCTGCTGGAAGGCAAAATCCATAAAAGCCATGATATGTCCCAGGAGAGTTTATGTTGGTTCCAATCTGGGGACATCTGAATGGTACAAATCTCTGCTTCCTCAATCTACATTTAAATTAATATTGGTGCTTTAAATCCAAAGTCTTAGTTATTACATAATTACATAAACCGATAGTACATAAAACGACCTTTCCTTTTTTTAAGTTCTCCAGGCTTCTGGAAATCATTGATTAATTTATTGCACGGATTGATTAGCTCCTCCCTTCTCCATCCAGGTCTGCATTGGTGAAACATCACTTAATCAAATTTTAAATTGTTCATTAGGAGCACCCACAAAAGAAGTTTAGAAGTAACCCACTGTGTAGTGCTAACAGACCTTATGTAGATGAGCCGCTAGTGTCTGATCTTTGAAATAATTTTGCCTCTTTTTCTCCGGCCACTTCTCAAAAGTCTCTTTTCAGAACGTTGTCAAAGGTGTTTTAAATTATTTTTTCTTTCTTTGTGAGCAATGTGCCTGAAAAGCTCTAATAGATTAGGAAGGCATGTTTTTCTTTGCTAGGTAGACACTGTCTTTATTCTATTATGATTCTCATTTATTTATTTTTGTTTCACAATACCCTTGGTATTAAGAAAAGAAATTGGTGTTCAATTCCCAGGATCATCTGTAGCTCTCTTATTAAAGCTAGTCACTGGTGATCAGGCACAGTAGTTGATTTTAATGAGTCTGAATTTTAGGGTTTTTAGCAGTTCAACCATTTCATTCTTAAGCTCCTTTGGAACCCCTGGAAATATACTCTCCTATTTTAATAACTGGTGGTTCTCTAATTTTTTCCTTCTGTTCCAGTATGTCCTCTGTTGATATTGCAGCCTCTGACAGTACCTCATCTTTATTTCCAGAAAAGAGAAGATATGTCATCCAGCATCCTCTGTCATGAAGGCAAAGGCAAAGAAATCATTTAATTTCTCTGCAATGTCTGTATATTCCTTAATTGCTCCCATTAATCCCTGGTAGTCGAACATACACACAAATTTTTTCAATGACTTTCTGGGCAATCTATCAAATCACACTAAAATATCACTTTAGGTAAGAGACACATTATGATTTGACATATGTTTTCACATTTTTCATAAGTAACCCACTGCAATCTAGGTACATAATTTTGCATAGACAGTCTATATGTGATATTTAACTTGGTTTGAAAACAGATCAGGCCCAATTATCTCTTGTCACAAATAATTCTGGATATTCCTGCTATTAGTTATCCCTAATATTTTTCAGTTCGTGATTTCAAAGCTTTTTATGGACGTGGACAGACATTATTTCCAATTTTATAGGTAGGAAAATGAGAGATATGCAAAAGACCCTGACATTACTTATGGCTTGTCCTGTTGATACTGCTGGTAGACCTCTCACCCCTTTCGCTAGACCTACGGTTTCATCTGACCTCCCAGCCTTCAGTCCCAGCCACACTTGCTTACATCATTAGCATAATCTGAAAACACAGCCATGTACTTCTCAAAGATAACTCTTTTGGCAAAATGAAAACAAGTTACGTTGTTTCTTAATAAGTGATAGAATATTTTTTCCCCTAGACAATTATTAAGGGTTTGTAGGCAGCACAGGAAAATGGAAAAGGAAGACTACGCTCTAACTGTGTAGTCATAAATTACATGAAGTACATTTCATTATAAAGCACTACATTTTTTTCTAACCCTTTATGAATTCTCTCCATTTACCCTGGGGGGTTGTAATGTAAACTGACATCTTATTCTCTTCTCAGAAAAATCACCAGTATTCTCTTAGAACGTTTTGCCTAGGAATACAAACAAGGAAATAAAAGCAACACAATGTACAAGAGAAAGACGACTCTTTTTTTAAGGAAAGGAAACCTCTAACATCTGTATGGCAGTGACTGAAAAAGTTCAAGCATCATATGTACAGAAGTAATGATGACTGTCCACCTATCTCTTCAGTTGTCTGAAAAGGAGTATCTAGATGTTATTGTTGATGTGTAACTCCCTTAAAGAATGAGGAATATGCTAGAAGCATTAACTACTTGCTATTCATATGTGATGTGTATTAGTTATCATTTACATTGCCTGACAATGAAATAACACTTTCATTTCCCTTAGCTCAAATCATTGTGAAGAATTTTCATATTTTCTTATTTGAATCAGTTAAACAGCTCAAAGGCAAGTTTTCTTCACTCCTAGTTTTGAATAACACAGAAAACTGGCTTTGTACCCTTGGGCTACTTGGATTTAATATCAAATTCTTACCTTGCACAAGGTCAGAAAAAAAAAATAAAGCTTATAAAATTGGACTCATATGAAGAATGAACTTCTATCTTTTAATACTACCAAACAATCTGCAAATTATTTAAATTAAGACAACCAGCACTCCAACATCTGCAAGCAAAATGCTTAAATGCCAAATGCAACTTTACTGGCATAAGAAAATAATAAGTGGAGTTCAATTTGTGTCAGCATAGCTCAGGAAAATAAGATATCATGTCTTGCTGTCTGCTTGATGTCAGCTTCTCAGATTCAAACCCTAATGCCTCATCTTAGGCTGTCCTTACTGGAGGCTGCCAAATAGCAAGGTTCAGCCAGAGTTCATGCAGCTACTACAAAATAGCTTTTTTTTCCTTCTCCTTTTTCAATCATTATGAACCTTCTGCTTTATATTGTACACACTTGATTATATCTATCCTTGAAATGTATACAACTCTATTAGCCTCTTCTCCTATTCTTTTAACATACTGTAAATTCCTTTCTGTGCTTAGTTTGTTTTATAGCTTACAGAATTAGGCTTTTAAACTTTCACTGCACAGAGAAGATTAAATTGTGTGATTGGCTACAAGAAGAAAACAAAGGAATGGGAATTTATATTAATACAAAAAAGAAACAGAAGTATGAGTACTTTTCCCACTTTGTAGAATCTTACCACTTTTCTACTAAAATACCAGTCACCATGATAATCAGGTCCCAATATAGCTGGAAGCTGGTTCTTCCTAGAAAGGGAAGATTAACACCTCTCTAAAATGCCCATTCTTTTTCATCCCAAGAAGCCTAAATCTCCTTCTGCCTAAAATCTCATCTCTCATTAATATTGATATTTCAAATGAGACATCATGCAAGCTTAAAATGCGCAATTTCAATTGTTTTATATTCTTAAATTGTTTTAAATTGGCTGCATACAAAATTACTCCAAGTGGAAGCTGGGGACAGATAAGCCAAGAATTTTATAATATATGTAGTTTAGTACTGTCAAAATTTCCAGTCATACAATAGCATTTTAGAGAAGTCAGCAAAGCCTGTTGTAATCTGCTTCCAGTAAAAAACCCAACAAACCATGTGTGGGTTGGAGAATTAAAGTCATGATATACTAACACATATATTTTAAAGATAACATGATCCTTCCCTAAAACAGTGGTTGAAATTTTCTGAACACTTCAATCATAATAAACATGCAGACACACAGATGCGTCTATACACATGCGGAAACACATACAGAATGTAAGACATTTCAGTTCATCACAGTGCTGCAAACAGTAGTTTCAGTAATTTTAATTAAACTGATGAGATGTTAAGAAAAGCAGCTGCCTTAATATTTTCTGAAATATGAGGAAAATTTTAAAAAAAATGTTTGGCTTAGTTATATTTTCTTCCATTTCTGACTTGCTGTCCTACTTTAAGGGAAACAAGTTTCTTCACTTAGGCTCATTCATTGTGAAGTTATCTGGTATGAATTACTGAAACAGATTTGCAATATTCAATGTCTGAACAGATGAAACACTTTAATACCTTAGATGGTTCGTTTCTGGAATCAGCTGGAGTGGCATATTCCCCAAACTTTAAAATATTTTTTACAAAATTCAAAGGCAGTCAAGATTAAAATTCCCAAATGTGTATTCTGGATCCCCTCCAAAAACATTCAGTCATTATTGGATATTGTCTTGATTAAAATTCCTGTTGGTTTGTTCTATGGTTAAAGAGTAATCTTGTATCTTAGCTTTTGGAATGTATTCCTATCATGTGACATCTATGAAGTCCGAATAAATATAAAGAGATCTCTCTCACTACCCAGCATGGGAAAAGGTTTAAAATGTTCAGATTTCAGCAAAAGCAGTTCACAGAATGTGTTCTGCACTAACATTACCACCTAGCTACTTCAAAATTTCCTTCAGGAATAGTGAAAAGTTTATTTCTAGAGATTTGCTAGAAACCTTTTGAAAACAGTATAACTGAGAATAGTATGTGTACTAGCCAGTAGTTAAAACAAGAATTATTTCTTTTCTCTTTTGTAGCTACTCTTTCCACAGAACCCTCATTTTTTATAAAGAAGCTATAGCCATTCCTGACTTAACTCAACTGAATCGCTTTGCTTAGTGTTTTAAAATCTTCAAAAAATAATCTAGAAATGCTCCCATTCCCAGAACTTGTTTCCCATGGACTCCAGGACTCCAAAGCTAAAACACTAGATCTGAGCAAGATGTGATTTTCCCACTCTATAAAGCCATGTGAGATTACATTTCCAGTTTCCAAGTACCAGGGGACAAAAAGCAGGAGAGTTTTCCCCATGACTACTAGATTGCATGATCAAGTCCTAGCCCATCTGAGAAGAGGGGATGCTACTGTGCATAGGCCACTTCTAGGAGGAAAGGCCAGGTTGGAGATCCTGCTCTGTCATTCTCACCTCTAAAACTATGCCTTTAAGTACTAGTTAACTATTGAAGTGCTATTTAGTGATTTTAAGGTGATTCTCATTCATCCCTGATATGTGCTCCTTTAACTAACCGAGGAAGAATCTTGAACCTGAGTCTCTGATATTTCATGAAGTACTGCAGAGAGATTTGGTTCTCAGGTCTCCTAGAAATGGAAGTAGAAATTCCTGTTTGGATCCTATGAAGCTGTCCATGGCAAAGTTTCAACACTCACCACCACAAGCTAGCAGTCAGTTTTGAAAAAATTGGCGTTCTTCTCCCCAAAATTTTTGATTTAGAATTCTCTACCCAGATCTCCAAGTCAAAATTACATCCACTTTAGACTTGTTTCCACACAGAAATTAGAAAAAAAAAATTGTTGTAGGACAGGAAAGGGGAAAAAGAAATATTTTCCAATGTCCCTGAGGGACAGTTTTAAGTATATAGACAGCCTGAAGTAATTGACTTGTATGACAAGTTATCTAAAAACTGTAAGAGTCATATTAGAGTGAATTAGAATTAGAATCAGTCTCTGAACTTGCCTACAGAAAATTTGACTTAATCCATGACACAAAAAATACTCTGTCCTTTCTGAGAAGAAGTTCTCATGCTGTATGTTCTTTTCTACAGAAGGAAATAAAACAAAGCAAATGTGTTCTTCCATGATGCTTACAGTTGCCCAGATTTCCCCCCCAATATTGTGTCTACAGCTAACTGTTAGTATTGTGAGTGACGGATAGGTGCCTTCTTGAGAAGAGTACAATATGGAAAGCTAGTTTTGAAATTTGGGATCTATGTAACTTTTTTTTTTTTTTTTCTTCAGATAGCTACATGGCAATATGCAGAACACATGGAAATCCCAAGTACTCTTACCTTGCTTCAGCTATCCTTAAATTTAACGTGCATCCATTTGTCACTCTAAAATGTGACTTGTATATGCCAGAAAAACTGAAAGACAGCAAGTATGTCAAATTCTATGTTTTATAATCTTCTCCTCCTCCCCCTTTAAGTTTTGAGATTGTCTCTTGCCTTTTTGCAGTCTGTCTGCCTATTTATGTAATTACAGTGCTCTGGTTTTGACCACGTCGTGGAAGGCATATTGCCCCAGAGGAGTTTTCCCATTTCTAAAATGTCATGTTCTCAAGGTGAAAGCTCTCAGAGTTTGAGCAGACAGGACTGTCATTTGGGAGGGACAAGGGCTGCATGGAGGAGACAGAATTCCCTCCTCAGCTTTGAAATAATCTTAGAGGCAAGACACTGGGCTATAATGGACCCAGTATAGGCATTTATTTCCATGTCTTTAATTTATGGGGATTTTAGGAATCTTTCATGATTTGTTGACTTACCCAGATCATAATGTGATAAGAATATCATCCCTAAAGCCTTCTGCATTTTAAAGTGAGACTAACCACGTCTCCTTCAGTCTGTAGAGAACTAAGAAACACACAGCAGCAGTGCCCTGTCTGTTTTTTAATAGAGTATATGCTTGGCCAGTAGGACCTTCATTAGGACCTAAGTACCTGCTGAGGTAGCTGAAGAAGAGATCCGTTTTTTTCTAAATGTTGGAATTGGAACAGTGGAGGGTATTTGGCAGTTTATTCACTTCAGTAATAATATTCCTATAAGTAAGATTTCAACAGGCTTTCTTTTTTTTTTTTTTTGGCATATTTTTCTTGATAGTTTGGAGGTATTTTTTACACATTTTGGATCTGCCTTTTCATGTACGACTGATTATTGCTCATTTTACTGCTAAGTACTTTGTGGTTCCTGCGCGACATAGCTTTGCACGACTAAAAGATTTTTAATGTGCCAGTGAATGGATAGCAAGCGGCTGCGAGTGTTTATTCTAGCTTTTGTTGTGTTGTCGCTTTCTTCCCTTAACACTGAACAGGTCTTTAATAGCGTTGTTTTGATCTTGTTGCTACTCTGTTGAGACTAAGCCTTCGTTTTATAAGATGAAGTGTATGCTCTGATTCCAACTCTAGAGAAGAAGCAGCTGGTGCACTAGTACAGAGGAAGTGGAGATATCACTCAAGAAAGTTAGGGGTGCGCTGAATTAGGATCTAAGTCCTGGGTGTATCTTTAATGGTACACAGACATGGGAGATAGCGATGAAATGCATTAAATCCTGGTCACTGTCTCCTGTAGGGCAGTCAACACTCTAGTTGCTGCTTGTTGAATATAAGGGATATATGATGTAGTGGTAATACACCAGAAAATGCAAAGGAAGTTTCAAAACCTATAGCTGGAATAGGCTGTAATCTCAGCAGAGACTGGGTTTTCAATTAAACACAAAGTTTGGCTTTTGGATTTTCACTGTAAATTCAATATTTATCTCAGGATTTATGAAAGTTTGGTTCCCTACTCCTTTTCTTATCCTTGGTAAGGTGAAGAATGCGTGTGCACCTACAACTGTTGTAAAATAGTGCTGGCATATAAGAACAGAAGAACGACCACGCTGGGTCAAACTGTGTAACCAAACTTCCAGCATCTGGTTTTAACCGAGGCAAGGAGTTCCCACAGCTTCCTTGTGCATTTTTTGAAGAACCACTTCCTTCTGTTTGTTTTGAAGCTGCTACTTGCTGGCTTCCTAAGGTGCCTTGGAAAAGACCGTGTGCAACTGTCTTCTATTTATCCTGCTCAGGTCTCCGTGAGTTTATAGGCCTCCTCAGTCATCTTTCTTTCAGATTAACAATCCTTTCTGTAGTCATTCCATAATTCTGGTGGTTGTTAATGTCCTCTGAACCTTCTCCAGCTCTAGGATAAGCTTTCTTTAAATGAAGGGAGTGGGAATAAGAGGCCAGAGCTACATAAAATATTTAAGATGTGGGTCCACAGTGGATACACAGAGGCATAATGATGACGCATGTTTCATGGTCTTTTCCTTTCCGAATAATCCCTAGCATTTGATTTGCTTTTTGACCCCTGAGTGGTGAGCTGACGTTTTCATAGAGCTGTCTATCATTCCTTGGCCCCTGATTCGTAACGATCAGTGAGAGTCCACCAGTGATTTTACACAGCCAAGATTTTTTTTCCAAACATACATCACTTCACACTTATTTGCAATGAATGTAATCCACTGACTTACATCAGCCAGTCACTCAACATCGTAAGTTCCTTAGGCATTTATCACCCTTTTCTTTATTGACACAATACACAAGAATATCTCCCTGTTACACCTTCACTATCCACCCCAAAATGAACTTTCAGCTCTCCGTTCCATGCAGGTGCTCTTCTCCATGGCTTACATACAAAGGATTTTCTTCACTGAGTAATTAATTCTAGTGGAAAAACAGCTGAACACAGTAAAAGTGCCTACTGTAATTTTTGAGTTTCTGTTCTGGATTTACTTATTTCTTCCCTCTGCCTACACAGAATAAGCTGGTTCAGTTTGTTTATAAACAGCCCAAATATTGTAGAGACTGTTAGCTGGGTTCTCTAGACACTACTGTAATGAATACAACAAAGCAACAACAAAATACATTACCCTTGTGACAAAGCAGTAATTCTTCCTTATAAGTACTTTGCCACTAATATTAGGAATGTATTTGTGTAATTTGAGCTGTTGCTAGGGAGAGAAGAGTTTTGATCTTTTCTAGAAAAGAAAAGATTAAGCACTCTGTCTACATTTGATTTTCATTTTGTCTTCCCCATATATTCTATTTCTTTCTTTGGAAGTCAGCCAGCGACCTGGCTCCATATAACTACCTTCTTCCTTCCAGGCCTCTAAAAGTATTTTGTTTGAAAAAGATGTTTATGGTGCTTGTTGTACTGGTCATTGTCTGTTCCTCTTTCAACTCCATTGTCTGTTTAGGTTGTGAGTGATGGGTTATTATTGTGTGTTTGTACAAAGCCTGGCACAATGCAATCCTCTTCTTGTGCAGATGTTTAGGTACTGCACTAAAAGATATGATTATTCATTGCAATAAATATTAATGCAATTTGCTATAAATCATTTAATTAAAATAATATATCTCTCAAAATCGTATAAATGTATCAATATAGATGATTTAATTAAACCTCCAAATTGTAAAGGCTTTAAGGTTTTAATTAAAACCCCAAACTTGAAAAGGCTTACAATTTTGGAGGGGTTCTGTCTCAGTTCTTCCATAACCAGATCAAAATTTAGAGGTAAACTACTAGGATTACCCAACTAGTATTCTGGATGTGGTTTTCAGTTATTTGCTTAAAATGGTACAATCCAAAGAGATACACATGCAAACCTGAGGCCTACAAACTTCTTATTGATTTTAAGAAACACAGGCTTGAAAGATTTCTTGCACCATTCTGTTCAGTCCCACATTGGTAGATCATCCTTGTAAGTGTACCTCTTCCTGGACATGGCGTGCTCTCTCCAAGGGCAGTCTTGCACATCAGTTATTTAAAAAATAACCCTTGAAAGCCCTGATACCCTGAAGTAAAATAATTGCTTCGAAATTTTGAACAGCTCATGATGTTCTACACTGAAAGACAATACAAATCGGCGCACAAAGATGATCTCCTCTTAACTCAACTCTTAAATTTGTAATATGACATAATCAAAATCACTATACAAATTCTCAACTATTTTCCCTATGTTGCCACTTGGTAAGAAAAAAGGGAACCAGTTCACTTTCTTTACTCGCATGACTTGAAAGCAATATTGGTGATGATCCTATATTTTATAAGTACTCTGGCTAGTTTGAATATATTCTGCAGACTTGATCTCTGTACCTTTCTGTCAATTTAATTTTTTTAAAGTTATTTCTTTAAAAGCATGCTCATTTATAAATCTGGCATTTATTACTCTTTGTTCAGCTAAGTTGGACTATATTTTCAGTGTTGAATCCTGTGTGATCACTTTAAAAATGAATTAAAAAGAAAATAATTACTTTTTAAAGCATGCATGTTTGGAATTCCCTTTGGCTTTAGACTATTTTTGAAGTCATGTTTCTCACGACAGACATAAAGAATTATGCACTTCTTTTCAGAGGTGCATTCAAGGAATATTATATATGCAGCTTCATTGAACAGTCGGTTTGCCTTGTGAATTTTGTGAACAAGAACGATAAAAGCCCAGATTCAGAGCACTTACAAGCCTTAAGAACATGCATGAGTGACATACAGAGATGCCTCAATACTAGATGGTGCTACACCTGGAAAAAATTTTAAAGAAGTAACATGCTTAGAGATAAAAAACTAAGGAAAAATTTAAATTAAAAAATGCCAGGTTTTTTATATATTTAAAATTCCACATCTATTATAACTGCAAAATATATAGGTAGGAAGAAAGTGAAATGAAAAAAAAACCCTGAAGTTGTAGATAAAAATTATACTTTTCTGAGTTACTGTTTGGATTTATGAGGTTCTTAAGATAAGCTTTAGTCTTTTAAGCACTGATACCACTGGGTTTAAAATCTTTGCTAAATATGTTTGCTTTCACAATTATTTCAATGTTGAACCATTGAAATGCATGGAAAATAAAGAAAACGACCCTGAAACAGTAGGAACGCTAGGAAGACTATACTAAAATATGCAGAAGAGACTCTCACATTATACCCAGTTTGCCCAGACTGCAGGTAGTGAGAAGTGCAGAGAATTCCCATGCAAGGTCTGACAAGTTTGTAACTCGCTACTCCATCCTCACTGCATCCTGCAGTTTCCCTCACTTGTTGCTGATGGCAGGCAGTTATGGAAGCCTAGGAGCTAGCGTTACTGTGTTTTCTCTTCTGGGGATACTTCCATGAGGGAAATCTGCTCCAGTGCAGAAAGCCCATAAAAAACTCCAGTGCATTAACCTCCTAAAGGTTAACCTCCTAAAGCGCTGCTGGGTAAATCTCTGCAGCTTACAAGTGATTCTGTCCAGCTGTATGGAGAATCCGTGTTCATCTTTCCCTGAAACACTCAAATAAATGCACCATCACATCGGTTTTCATCCTCTGGGATGGAGCCAGTTTTTGAGAGCAGGTCAGCAGCTCCTTTCCAGCCCGATTCCTCCTCTGCTTCCTGATACTGTGTCTCCTAAATAGTTGGACACTTAGGGACGCCTAAATACTGGCAACAAACTGCAAAAGTGGGTCCGTGAAGAGAAACTTTATCAACAGACCTACAGATGGTGCTTTGAGGACAAAAAAATCACGGAGGTAAAGAAAACACAATTTACAGCTCGGTCCCGAATACATATGTTGTGAACTGCTCTTCTCTCTCTGCAAAATCTCCAGCTACTTCAATTCCAGAAAGTTATTTGGTGAAGACAGAGCAGTCTGGATTTAAAAGGCTGCTGTGTTGCAAAACTCGGACCCAGAATTTTTTAAATGCCTAAAGTTTCCTAACTTTTTTTTTTCAAAGAGATCTTAAAGATCATTAAACTTAAAAAAAACCACAACATTTTGTGTGTGTGTACACTAACATGACACAGATGCAACTGCTGCTGTTGGAAAAGTCAACATTTTCCAAAGACACTACACAGTGACCGTAGCTCATTTCTCTGCTAAGTGTATTGGGGTAAAGAGTGGAACATCCCATTTCTCTGTTTTAACTTAGCAGATGCTATTTTTTAGCAATGAGAGAACTATAAATAAGTTTCTCATTGTACAATCATACTGCAGTATTCACACAAGTTGGAACGTTTCCTAATTCCTGCCTAATATTAAACAGCAACAATACAGATCAAAGATAATGCATACAAATTTGGTATTTACAGTGTCTCCATGCCTACAAAGAAGAGGAAAAGTGATATGACTGTGTATAAACAAGAGTTATGGCATTTTCAAGGATCAACTACCTAAATAGTCAACATGTGCACAGATATAAGTTTAATAGCTGCTTATTAAAAGATGTAGTAAAATACGAGAGTGTACTGGCAGTAAATAGATTAAAGGTCTATTAATCTATCTTCAGAACAAAAATATTTCGTATGCAGGCACTATTAGATGGCGGGGTCTAGCACATATATCCATCTACCATTTTTGTAGAACTGCATTTGTTAGGTTTTAATCATGCACCATACTTACTTCCATTAAAATAGCTGTTTTGTGTAAATGAACAATAGGAAGTAATAAACACCCAGTCCAAACAGTGTATTGATACCAAAATGTGGGTGACTTATAATTGAAAAACACATTTACCAGTCTCTGCAAATAAACACCAAAATATGAACTGACAATTGGGAAGCAGTGACATTCAACACCTTTAATGCATGTCGGCAGGATGCCTGATGCCAGAAACCCAAATGAAGTGTTTGCTGGTGCTTAAGACAAATATTGTCTCATCATCAGTGTATCAAGGTAGAGAAATACTCAGAAAGAAGATCAAAAGAAAGCAGCGGATTGGAGCTATAATCAGAGCACTAAAATCAATGTTGACGAGAATCAAAGTTGGCTACAGTTCAAGTTCATGTTAGGCAGATGTTTATCATTTTGCCTTTCTCTCATTGGTGCTAAACAGCAGAGCAAGAAGGAAAACCAGAAGAAAAAATCAGAGCAAAATTTCAAGAGGGGTTTTCTCTGGGAGATCAGGTAAAAGACAAACAGCTCACATTGGGGCAAAAGTTCAAATCCTGTGGAAACGGAGCTTGCTGTGAGAGAACCCCACCAGACTAGCTGTGGAAGACTGACTACGCTGCTCTTGCCTTTACCAAAGCAGAGGCAAAACCACCTTAAAAACTGCTTTGCTAGCTACTAGTGTGGGGATCTACTACACAGACAGAGGAGGAATGCAAAAACTTTTATGTCTCATCCCAAATCACATTCCACTCCGAGCCAGCGAGCCTGTGAAATGGTCATCAGATTGGTTCCAATGAGAACAATTCGCATTAAGTAAACCAGTTCCTTAATGCTGTTGCGGGACTGTTATCCATAAGGGCATTATGGCAGGAATACAATGTTCATATGGAATGAGGATAATTTGGTTCAGTTTCAGCAATACCCTGCTAAAAAGTATTCCCTGAAGATCCCTTAGTAGAACTTACCTTGAACACACTTATTGTGACCAACCTTACGCTTTGAGACTACTATATCTTTTTCATATTCAGTTTATTGACTACATAAAGAATTGTGTTCCAGGTGCTAAAATTTCCCTCAACAGTTTCAATTCCATCGAGAACATATTTGGTTTTATTGACTTTCCATTCTGGTAGTTTTCTAGCTTGGAAATTAATCTTCATCATGTCAGCAGGTGTGCCTTTGGCCAGAGGTGAACCCTACTGTGTTTGGGAGGGAGACCACAGTCTATAGACTTATACGGTGCCATCACAAAACTATGTAAATGGTGGTAAAGGTACCTGTAGAGACTGGTGAGTTTCAAAAGAACCCGGTGCATGAAAAATAAACATATAGTATTAGTGCCCTAGATTTGCTAGACCAGTCAGTTAAACAAAGGTTTCAAAGTTTTGAGCATGGAGAACCATGGGGAGACACTAGACTTCCCCATGCGAAAGTCTCCGAGATTCAGAACTTCATTGCTGGGCACAGTTGAATGTCCATCTCTGAATGAATCAAAAATGGTATGGAAAGATGCTGGGATAGAGTGCTAAAATGAAAAAAAAACCAACCCCAAACAGTTGTTTAATTGTGAAATATGTAGCTAATTGAAAACAGTTTGCACTTGATTTACACATGCTTCTGCATTTCGAATGCTTGGAGTACCCTGCCCACCGGAGGCACTGACAGCCAGTTTGTGCTGTTGGGAGGACACTCGCTAGCAAGCAGGGTGGGCATGTATTCCTACACAAACATGCTCTTGCTGCTCCTTCTTGTTTTTTAAATAAAAAATATCTGCAGCCTATCTTTTTCTGAATGGAGGGAAGGAAGAAATAAATATTGTTGCTTTCTCTAAGTAGAAAGAGGGACCTTGTCTTCCTTCCCTTCCTGCCTTTAAATTAGACATAGGTTAGTATACACGAGAAATTATAAGCAAGTTAAAACCTAAATGTCTTAGTTGGATTTTAAAACACGTCTCTGCCTCCTACCTGCCTGAACCTCTGATGTGCTAAACAACTTCTAAAGTCTTCTCCTGACAGCTCTGTGTCCTGCAAAGGGTTGGTCCTCTCTCTGACATACCAAGGGCCCCCAGTTCTCACTGGTCTCAGGTTGTCACCCAGCCCTGGCAGGATTTGGCTCTAGGTCTCTGCCCAGTCCTCTGCACTCTCCTGTTTTACAGCAAAATGAAACTTCATACAGTGCTGTGCTAATACTGGTCTGACCCCTTCACACTCCATATACAGTTAATTAAAAGTCTGAAGCAGTTTTGACAGATATTTTCTTGAATGTATATAATTAAGTTTTAAATTCTTTCGTTGCAGTGCATGTTTTCACCAGGGTCTCACAAATCATCTGGTTGTTTCTGGGGTCCTGATTAGGATCTTTCATGGGAGTGGACTAAAATGCAAGGAGGAAAGAAAATGGTACACGTTTTTTGCCAACATATTAAAAAGTACTTTCTTTCTCCCTTTTTTCATTTCTGAAAGTACACTTAAAGCCTATGATTCTCACCAGAGAAAAACAAATATGAAAAACCTATCTTCAGATTTAGTGTGAACGAAACTAAAAGTTTACTGTATTTGAACTAAAACCAGGAAATCCATTAGTATTAGTGGTACCAGCTGTTCTTTGTATTAGTCCAAACTCTGCAAGGGGACACTGGAAGTGCTGCACTACGAGGTCAACACAGAATGGATAACTTTTATTTTAAGTGAAGGAAACAAAGAACAAAAAGAAGTCTCAGAGAAACAAAGCTCTGTGCTTGTAACTCTTTCTGTAAGAGCAGCCATTTTTAATGGATCTGAAGAACTCATGGAGCAGGACTGCCCCATTGTTTTGGAGAATTCTCAGTTGACTTCATTCTACCCTGCTAGGACATTCCAGATATCCTGTATTTCATCTCAGGGTTATAATATAATTCAGTTAAAAAAGACCAATATCTCAAATTCCTGGTTCATTCTGGCTAGAGTTATGTTATCAGAGTTGGTGGAAATCTGAGTAATGTAGGGAAAAAAGAAAAGAAATAAAACTTGCAATTTTCCAACTGTTACTATTCTTTTACACACAGTGGTCTCTTTGCCCTACGTGTTCTTTCAGCCTGTTTCTTCTATCCTGGGAAGAAAAAATAATTATCCTGCTATAGGGTAATTACCCAACAAGAAGAAGCACCAACTTGAAAAGGAGCCAGCAATCCCATCTTACATTATGAGGGCAATGCACAGAAAAAGCTGGTAGTTAAAAACCTGTGCCCGTTCCAGTGACAATTTCAGTGACTTCCAACTCCAGTATCAAATGTGAAACTCATCTTTTCAGAGTTTGTATTCTGTGCCCTCCTTCATCAGGTATAAATAGTGGCTTCAGATTTTGAGTCCTGCAGAACTGGGGGTTGGATTTAGTGTACTAATTCAACCCTGGCTCTTCTAATTTGTTTTCTTCTTTACTGATATGTTGAAGAAACTGAACTGATATGTTGCAAGAAAGATTAAAGACACTTTGCTTCGCATCTGCTTTAAATGTCTGCTAGTAAATAGTGCTGATAAGTAGAGATACAGCCTAAAGCAACATTCAGATGACTAAAGGGTTGCGTTATCTCCAGAAGCTCCCACTGTGGTGTCTTAATTTATATTGTGCAGCAATGGTTTCCAATTCTGCACAGTAATAAATGTGCAGGAGTAAAATTCACAGAAGGGAAGGAAATATTGGCATCCAACTTTACAACTTGGACAGCACAGTGATAAATAATATCTTCTATTTTCTGCAAATTGAATATTACACAGATTCCCCTGCAGTCCCTCCTCATAAATAAATAGTTGAAATAAACACTTTTGGGCTTATTCTGTACTAAAAAATGCATGAAGATTCAGGGCATGTCTACATGTGCTTGACATATTTCACATGTGTAATTTATGCAGCTCCCATAGTCTTGGGGCAGAACCCATGTGTTTCGCACATGGACTGTGCAGTCCATATTAGCTACGGTCCACCTAGGTATACGAAGTGGGCAGGCTGCAGATGCAGGGTTATTTGCTGAGCCTTTAAGCGTGGTAACAGTGAGAAATCCTACAGGAAACTTTATTGCTGCTACTCGGGACTGTGGACAAAACTCTGCAGAGACTTCAAAAGGGAGTACCTGGATGTAGCTCTACCTCGCATCTGTGTGTGTGTCTCTGAATGTGTATTTCAGATACTCTATTAATGTCACTTCCCTAGGAGTCCTTTTCTGGCCATACGCTCACTTTTCAGACCATAATTGATTAATTGGTGGGCAAATGTCAGAGGTCATCTGAACAGAAAGAGGAGGGAGAGCCTGCCCTGTGGGTCCCAGCGTGCAAACAGGTTTTGCTCTGGGAAGGAAGAACATTGTTTTATCATAGGAGAGAAGGGACACTGAGAGATTTTCTGAACCTTTCCCCACCCCAAGGCAAGATCAGTGACCCTTTTGCAATTCTTGATGATGTTTGTCTAGCCTGGTTTTAGAGCCCTCCCGCAAGGGAAAATCCAGTCTTCATGTGCCTCATTATCCTTAGTGTTCCAAAGCTTTTGCTGACACCTAACTATATAACTAAAATTGAAGTCCGTTAGTTCTTGTCCTGTCTGTGATGGATATGGAGAACAGATTATTCGCAACAGAAACTTGAAGACTGTACTCCTGTTCACTTGTTCAGTCCTCCCTTCTGGCTAAACCACCTCAGCCCTTTCCAGATTATGCTTTTTTGGGGCCTCATTAGAAGTTATGTGAATACCACTTTTATTTTACTTTCTTACGAGAGTATCACAGGAGCCGTGTTAAAAACTCTCACTAGAATTAAAATATATGACAATAACAACCTCTTCCCTATCCACAAAGGCTGTTGCCCTGTCACAGAAAGAAGTTGGCTTGGGTTGGCATACTTGCGATATGTCATACAACATGCTCTATGTTACATAGGATCCTATTAATCTTTTTGCTATATTCCAAGTGCTTACCTGGAAAATATGTCTGAAACAGGTTTTTGTTTGACTCTTTGTTCTAGCATTATTACAGGAATTCATGTTAATTTGGCTGGTCTATAATGCCCCCGGCCCCTTCTTTTTGGGGAAGGGGTTGTCAGCAGGTGAGAAGCTGTTTTGTTATACATTTTGCTTATAGTAAGACGTTTGCATGGTGTTTTCTATGATGTTCTCACCATGAAGCTAGGGAACCACACTGGTGAGAACAGCACACTTGCTCCCACATCACTGCCGGCAGTCCCTTTGTGCAGATCTAGCCTGGTACATGCCTTCTCCCTATGGGGATCTGCCAAATCAGGACACGATTTTTTTCTGAAGTCCTTTTCTCCTTCTCACAAGACATGGAATTTGGATTTTGGTTGGCTGAGCAGGAAAAAAAATTAAGAAAAGTCATTGTTTTACTTGCCTTTGCCAAAGCTGAAATCCTTGTCTTCATTTCCTACTTTACATATTCATACTAATGGGTATTTTCACCTCTGAATCTGCCAGCCCACTGCTAAAACCTTGTTATGCCACCAGGGGTAAAAACACAAGCATTTGGCTAACATCGCCATGAATATGCTGGTACAAATACAAAGATGCAGAAACGATTACTGGATTTTTGAGCAAGATAAACAAACTTGCAGTTATAGGAATGCTCCTCTTGTACTTCATGTATGTGCCTTAAAGCCTATTCCTGCTTTAAGATTTTCCATGGTGTAACTGTTGCCTCTGTAAGGCAAATATATTCTTACTTGGGGTACAGCTAATAAAGTACTGCTTGGGAAGCTTGCAAAATCAATTTGGACTCCTTTTCAGCACCTGGAGATATAGTTAAGAATATCTTCAGGTTTTTGTATGAGAAACATTTCCATAAGATGGAGGGGGAAACCACCACAACACAGCTCTTCACAGAGGAGAAGACAAGAAACATGAAACTACAGAAAGAGCAAAATTCTTGTCAATTAACAGGTGCTAAATGAGGAATAAATTTTAAAGCAGTGAAATAAAATATATTTCTTTGTTGATATTCAGAATCCAAGCATCATCATGATGTTTTATCATCTATTCGTGTCTTTTCTCTTATAAAGCACTTGAAAAATCTTCCCAGCCTTTGTTCCAAGATAAGCTTTTTGTAATGACTTTGGATGATAATCCACCTAAGGATGTAAATTATTGCAGAGAACAGGAGAGAATTCTAACTGATTTCAGACTCAAATATGTTTGACAGACTTATTTATAAGGTCTGTCATTTCTATGCACTTCTCCAACTTTCTTCTAAGCTTACCTAATAATAAAATAATCTGTGATTTAAATGTCATGGCATCTTCCTCCAAAGCAAGTATGTCCTTTAATAAGATGGGTAAGCAGATTAAATACTTCACCTGAAGGCAAATAAAGATACAAACTTGTGAATAGATTCAAGGAATAAAAGCTTTCTAGCAAAAAATATTAAGCACTAGACAACACTGTGTAACAGTTTCGATGAGATACAGTCTATGCCAATAGGAATGTTCCTTCCAGCAAAATTTGCATTTTCGTTCCATATTCATCTATCAGTAACCTTTGTTAGTCCTGGGGTATTTTGTGTACTTGATTTTTGTCTTATGAATTGCAACAGTTGTTCTGGCAAATTGACCTATGTGATTTACGTGACACAACCAGCCTGCAATGTAATAGCAGTTTGATGAACTTCACAAACATCTAGAGAGACCTCTGATTTCATAATAATCTTGAAAAATGTGATTCCTGTGAGTGAAGTTGGAACAAATGACAAGTATGGGGTTTTGCTTTAAAGAGTTATGAGCAACATTAAAGAGTCCCTAATATTACCAACTATTCAAGACTAAATATGGGGAGAAATTATCTTCAGATGGTTTATATCACAGTTGCCACTACACTGAGATTAAGCATATTCAGTACGAAGAGCCCAGCTGCTACTTTTCTATATTTGTTTCTTTAATTAAAAATAAAAATGGAATAAAAAAATTATACCAACTGAAAATTCACCTGGCTAACTAGGAAAACATATTTTGTGTATAACTTAATTCACTTAGACCACTTGGAAAGTCCTGCTTTGCAGGTATTGCAGCATTCCCAAAACTACAACTCCTTATCTTGGCCCAGAAACTTTAAGGCCAGAGGGGATTTTACTAATAATTTCCTAACTGGTTTTGAGAGAAATACCAAATAAGGACTCCTGTTCCCTCATTCGACTTCATACCTGCTTTTTTACCAACTGTGCATTTTTTAAGAAAGATACTAAGTTTGGAACTAAAGAGGATAAGTTGGGAAGTGGTCTTAATTCTAGACCGCATTTCTAACCTTACAAACCAGACCTTGCAGTATGTTTTTTTTACAGTGCAGTTGCACAACAACAAAGAAAAACTGTCCATAATGAAAAAACCAACCTTTTGAAATAAGTTCTCTGAAACTTATTTCACCTTTTGGATGCCTCCCCACCTCCCCAGTAAACTGTATATAGACCTTCCCAGTACATGGTATATAGTAAATGGACCTTCCCAGTCTCAGTATTCATCACCATAAAGAATAGACCTATCCCATTTACAAATGAAGGTGAAAGATAGGGTACAGCTGGTGGTGACAATCAATAAAAAAATGCTCTTCTAGATCTGTTAGGTTATGGAAAGCTCTATGAATATTATTAAGGATTGTTGTTCATCATTAATGTTGTTACATGAGTTTGGACACATTAGGCATCACCTATCAAAAGCACTGCTGAAAAAGTTTATAATGACAAACTCCTGGACTAAAGGGAAAAGTTTTGATTAGATTTATGGAAAATTTGCTCTAATTCCCCTGGAAAAAAAAACCCAAATGCTAGTATATTAACAGTGTTATACTGAAAGATATTTATAGCTGTTATCAAATGGGACTTTGATCTATAAACAATTACAGGTTTACTGAAAAATCATGAGAAACACTCTTCTTTCAAACCCAGCTGAAGAAACAGATATGTGCTCTCTTGTATATTGATAGTTCAAACAAAACTTATGGTGTTGGGTTGCATGATAAAGACACATACCTAATCCCCTGAAAAAAATTCTCAAAGACTGATGAGAAGACTGGTGAATTCATTCTTTTTAACTGCAATTATCTGAGCATGTGGGGGAAAGAGAGTGAGAAATAGTCAGAAAGAGAAGTAGTTGCAAGTATTTTCTGGGGAAGGAGCAGGGAGACAGGGCTCCTTGGACATTGAATTAATCAGAAAGGAAGCCTTACAGGCTCCTGATCAAGCAAATTGCCTTCTGCTGGTAGTTCTTTTGCATTTAAGAAGACAGGATTTTGATACTATCTCTGTAAATAATGGAGAATGCAGGAAAGAAGGGTGTTGTTGCTTTATTGTTTGCAAGGGAAGAATCCTGCTTATTCATTTCAGTAGTAATCCACTGGGAGGAAGATGATTTTACAGAGAGCTTGCCATCCACTTTCTCTCAAGCCATCATTTTGTGACTGAGACCATAAAGAATCAAGGAATCCCGTTACCTGGTTGCATTGATGCCAGGTCATGGAAAGCTAATCTGAGAACTGCAGAGGCAGCACGTGCCATTCCAAGAGGGCATAAGAGTATGGTGGGTACAATACACCAGACAAGAGCGTTGGTATAAAGCTTTAGGTGCCAAACCATCCTACTGCCTCTCCCCTACAAGAAGACATTGACTGTGCTTGCCCAGGTTGAGTTTTACTGGGAGCCTTTTGAAGTTTTCACTTCTAGTGTGAGTCAGATGAGCCCGAGAGTCATCTCAAGATCTTCTGTTTTCTTGCTCGGTCAGCATTTGGAATAAGAACCTCCAATACAGACTTTGCAATAGCCAGTTCAGATAAACTAGGGTGTCAGCAACTTAGTAACAGGCCTTTCCTCTGAGTTTTACACAAATTTATAAGCTTTATTTCTGCATCTGGCTTGCTGTTGTCAATCCCTCTCTCTTTTCTTTCTCCTCAGTAATGTCTCTTGCTGGTTCGTGTGACCCTGGGCAA
The DNA here is from genome assembly GCF_964188355.1 of Buteo buteo. Taxonomy (NCBI): domain Eukaryota; kingdom Metazoa; phylum Chordata; class Aves; order Accipitriformes; family Accipitridae; genus Buteo; species Buteo buteo. Next base: position 43,982,545 of record NC_134175.1, read on the forward strand.
GCAACAGATTCCTTACTACATGTTAATAGAAGTTAGCAAATGACATATTTTCCAAGTGAAGTCGGTGGAAATCCCCTGTCAGCTGTGAATTGTACTATTTAAATTATACTACTGTGCTGACAGATTCAGATTTGCTACTAACCATGTTTGCAAGAAAAATCCAGGTATGGTAGAAAATTATTTCTTACAAGCAATGCTTTATCTTGGAACAACTATAGAGAAAGGCTCTTGGCTCTGTGAATTGCAGATTTCAGTGGCATTTCACTTAATCTTTATGGTTATCCATTTGCATAAACTGTGAGTGGGTTTCAACTTTCCACACTGCCCATGAACTAACCCGATGAACTTCTCATGGTTCCTGTTTTGGCCTTTGGTTTTCCTTTATGTGCTTTCACGTAATGATTAGGCACCAGGTTCTTCTCACGTGTCCAGATATTTCTCCCCAGGTTGAGGGGCAGCCCTGTACAGGGTGGTAGCTGCTGCCTGCTCATTGATGGTGACGGGGCCCAGAAAAGCAGGCTCTGGAAAACTAATTGGGTGTCCACAGCCTGGGGTGTTGAAATAAAAGCCACTAGCCTGAGTGGTTATGAGGTGCCTGGGCACCTGTTCCAACCACTGCCTTTTGGCAGGGGACACAATATCCCGTGCCTCTGTAAAAAAATGGTCGGTAGGGAGATATGGAAACTGGTGCTGGCAGGATCTTTAGGGAGATAAAATGCAGCCTTGCATCTGCAGTTTACACATGGATGGAGCTTGGTTCTTCTTTAAGATACCTGAATCCTGCCCTTTCACATGGGTAAATGTAACCGCAGCAGAAAGCTGTGTTGTATGTAAAGAGGCCAAGACATCATGCAGTCCAAACCAGAACTGTGATGGTTGCTCACTTATGAGGGGATATGGCCACAACGTGGGTCAAACGAAGCTGTCATGAGCTCCATGTGTCCAAACCACCATGTGCTCAGGCAGCTCCACCAACGCGTTAAGCAGGAAGACCATCAGGAAGAAGCTGTGGCAAGACTTGCGCTCACACCTGAACCCCGGTCTGGAGAGCTGAGTACACATGCTCTGGCTGGAGTCAAGAACTGGAGCATGGCTGCAGTTACACACAGTAGTCGTGCGAGCAGCAGAGTTTATGGAGCCTGGTTTCCTGTGGGTCCTCCCGTGTGCCTTCTCTGGTGTCTAATAATGGCACTGTGTCCACGCCACAAGATGTCCCTCTTGCAGGGGCACTCTTTTGTGTCTCTCTCCCCAGTCTATCCACCTCTTCACCTTCAACTTGTGGGTAGATAACATCTTTGAGCCCTCTCTGCCCATGTCAGAGGAGGTGGAGGCTGGCTAGCAGGGCCAGAACCTGGGGGTGGAGGGGGGACCGACTAGCAGACGGTGGGTGCTATTCCGTACAATTTGGTCCTGCAAGAACCGGGGTTAAAAACCGGTATGAAGCTGGAAGTCTTTTCTAGATGACAATAGCCTGATTCTCACACCAGTATAGCTAATCACTGTTTTCCCATTGACTTTGGTGCCCTTTGGAGAGGGATCTATGCCAGCTATTGTGGGTGTCTGCAGAGGAAGGCTGCGCTAAACAAGCTCAAGTGCCTGATGCCCAGGCTGCCAAATTTTGTTTCGCAATACTGTGAGAGAGCAGTGGGGTGGGGAGAAATAATCATGGTGCTTACGTTAAGCCTGTACAGTCAGGGTGTCATGACTCCTCACCGTTGAGAGGGCAGGATCCAGGATCTGGCAGCTGTAGACAGTAGGTGGTCTGAATTGCTCATTACCCTCTTGAACTTTGGTGCGATAGCAGGCTCTTAATCTTGGATGCTATAGTTGGCAGTCTGTATAGGGCCCTTATATCCTGCAGCTTAAGCAAAGACTGTAAGAATGAAAAGTGGTATAGTGTAATCCACAAAGAGGGAATAGGAACAAATATTTAGGAATCAATCTTCTTTATTTCATAAGCAGTATCAAGTAACCAAGAAGTGCTCAGCAGAAACTGACCATGGAAGCACCGGAGAAATGCTCAGTACTCAACCATAATTTAATTAGCTCTCAATAGCTTCCAGAAAAAAAATGTCTAAACCTGCATATATTTAAGATAAGCCTTTTGTTCCATTTGTAACCCACAAACTGACAAGGAATCTAGGTCCCTTCCCCCTTCTCAGACTCCATCCTTTTTTTATTTTGTTCCCCAAGTCACAGAGCTTGATGCTTTTTTTTTTCCCTGCAGTACTTTTCTTTGACCTCATTCCCCCCTCCAAGTAACTCTATCCTGTGCTGCTATGTTCATGCCCAGCCAAAGCTTTATAGATGGCTTAATTATTTTCTTTTCTCAAAGAAAATTCAATCTGATCCCCAATACGCATAGGATAAAATAAAATGAATCAGCTGGGAAGCTGCATTATAAAGGGGGAGGGGTAAAAGAAGTTATGTAAAATTTCATGTTGCTGTCAGACTGTTTTCATAGAATTTGTGTTTGAGATTAAATTAAATCTCTAAAACTGCTTTGATAGCTTCATACTTAGGGTGAAACGAAGCAGATGCATTTTACCCCAATACTATGCTTCTCATCTCCCCTTGCAGAGAGAGAATGAACTGCTTTGTGGAACAGTTCTATATACTTACAGTATTAAGCAATTCTTCTTTTCCCCTGGCATTGGTATTCTTTTATTCAATTTATCTGTACTATAGCTTGGATAATATTTACCAGATGTTAAATAAATAATTTAAGATAACACAGTCCTGCATGACAGTTGTAACATTTTGGGTCACCTTTTTATTCAATTTTTAAAAAAAATCACTTCAGTTCAAGATTTCAATATAGTTCAACTCAGTGGTGACACTTAATACTTTTTCCTCTCCTTTAATTCGAAAGTAGTGCTCCCCAAATAGTTCATTTGCAATATTGTTTTTATCTTTAACAAGATAAAATAGACGTAGCGGGTTTACTATTTCAGCCTGATGCCGACAAATATGAAACCAAAGAATATGAAGAGCCAATGTTTTGTAAAAGCCAGTGTTATATAATGAAACCAAATGCACGGCTTGGAATTTAGAAAGAAATCCTAGTGTGAAGATAAAAGGACATGAAAGATAGTAAATGCTGAAATGATACACCACATAATGGTATACTGTCAAGAAAGAAAGATAACATGATAACTTACAGAGCCATCTCAAAGCCTACATAGGTACTTGACCTATAGTTTGCAAGGAAACAATCTTTTTGTTTCATCTGGCTCATATTAAAAATAGGAAAAACAAAACCCTTATTTTTTTCCACTCTCACACATATGGTTTAAAATCCATGCAATTTTTAACTGTCTAAAATTCTTTTAAGCAATTTAAGACAGAAAGAATTATTAAATCACTTTTCCATTTCATTTAATGAAAAACTGCACCACTGCCGTTGGTCTATGTACTATCAATTTTAAAGCTAGTAGGGCTCCAATTGGTCCTACGTGCAATCCATCACGAGTGGCATCAGATTTGTATTGTCCAAGTTGGGTGCTGCTGAAGATAAAACTGAATAAAACCTAACCCAATGTGTAAGTTAACTTTGAGCAAAGCTTAAAATACTTCCCTTCTCCATCTCTTCCCAGGTTTTGAAATGTGACTGTTTCCCAATCCTATCTCAAAGAGTTTCTGAAGCCTAACAAGCCTCGTTGTCCTCAGGCCACCTGCACCACCCTCTCTTCTGTGGGACTGAGGGGCTAAAAAGCTAAGAAATTCACTTTCTTGTAGGAGAGGAAGAAGCAACCTACCAACCCAAATAATCTGGTTTCCAGAAACTACAGGTTAAAATACCATTAGATTGAAGTCAACCTTTCATCTATCCCACGTATACAGTTTTAAACAGCTGTGGTCTGCATTGCAGCTGAGACTGAAAATCTTCTGTCAATGGTTTTTTTGATAGCAAATTGGGGTTTAGACTTAATTCAAGTTCTTCTGGATGTTATTCTCCTCGATATTTTAGGAAGTGTCCACAAAGCACAAGAAAGAATTACCTCAAACCTTTCTACCAGTTATGCTGAACTTAACCAGGTCTGACACCAAGCTTTTGGTTTTCAGCTGAAAAAAATGATTTTCATTGTCTGAAAGCCAGAAAATCTTTATCTGGCGTTATCAATTAAGGATCTTAAACTTCAACTAAAATCTCCATGATAACAATTTTTCAAGAAAACAAGGCCTTATCTGTCCTGCAATTAAAGGCTATTGAACAAGCACTCTTGTAAGATGAACTTGTCCCAGTTTCCTTGGCTATAATGCTCATTTTCACTGTAACTGTTCAGGAGGTTGTTTCTCAGAGGCACTGCATTTTTTTTACCCTGTTCCAGAGCCTGGATCTGCTAAATTTTATACTCTCATCTCCCACTCTTCACAATAGCAAAAAGTGGCCATATTACTTTGTAGAAGACACTCTTGAATGAGTAGGTAGCTAGAAGAAAAGGAAAACCATGATTTCTGGAAACATAGGCTCTCTATAGTGGGAGCTGAAGTGCTCAAAGCCTTCTGAAGCCTTCAGAGTTTACCTGTGAATCCTGTTTCGAAGTGTTATTAGTGACCCTACTACCAGAAAATATAAATCTGAACCCTAAAGACATGACTTGCTTCTTCACTGGGATCGTTGCCAGAGAATAGATTCAGCACGACGCATTTCAAGGGCTAAACAATAATGGGTAATTGCTCACTTAATTGAGAATTATGTGTTTAGCTGGCAAACATGATATCTGAAGACCCACTCACAGCTGTTTACAGGTGTGCTTTGGTATTTATGTGCAGATATTTCTTGCTGTGGGGGTCCACTGTTAGCTTCTGGCTGCTGCCTTGCCTTGCAGCTCAGGGTACTTGGGAGGGAGGGAGCAGAGGAAGTGTTGCTCAGTGCTCATCGTTAAAGCAATTCAGGAAATAAAAGTGAATGTCTCTCAGCACAATATATTCCTGGGAGCCTAATCTGAATGAGCAATTCATTGGCATGTTTCTATTTCCAGCAGGGGCTGTGCCAATTAAGAGGGCTGCATATAAACCCTTTTAGTGATGTACACCGGGAGGTAAAAATAATGATAAAATATGGATTTATTTTTTTAGCTATTCCTTTAGTAATAGTGGCAATGGAGCAAAGCGAGCCTACTGTCCTCTCCTTTCACAGGCTGTTTCCATAAGTATCTGGCCAGCTAAAAGGTAAATTCTCATTTGGAAGTGCAAAGAAACTTATTTCTTCTCGTGCATCCAAATGGGAAAATAAATGTTCCACCGCAGCCAAGATGTGTTCTTGTATTTGAAGAATTAAAGGAAACCCTTGCTCCTTAATAGTGAGAGTGTCTTTTTAGCTGAGCATCTATTGCTGGCTGTGAGAAGGGTAGGGGATTCTGGATTAGGTCTAGCTACAAAGAGTTAAGTCCTTTTATTCTTTTAATATGAAGATGGGACGGGAGAGGAGGGCACACCTGAGGGAGTCAAGCCTGTGGGATTCTGCTCTGTTGAGCAGGAAGAAAATAAAGAAAACAGCTGGAAGGACTTTCAGAGACCAGCAGCTTTGGGATCCTCTCTGCATTGCCTCAGTCAGAGCTGCAGAACCGCTGTTTTATACATCCAGTTGTGGTTTTATGGTTTTTCCTTTGCTACCTCATGGTTGCAATGATGCCTTCACAGTAGCTCTGCTGTGAATCCATGAGCCTTGAAGGAAGGATTTCAGCCACAAAGTGGGGACAAGTACTGCCTGCCCTGGGAAGAGCAAGAATTTGCCCTCCACTGAGCAAGAGACAGGAGTTTAAAAAACACCGGTCCCATAAGAGGGAACAGGGTATTAAGGTACTTGGAGCTTTCCAAAGAGCTCATCCTGGGACACATCGACTGCTCCCAAGTCCCAGTGACCTGCTGTACAGTTGGCAGTGTGGGATCGCTGGGCAGTGGGCACAGTGCAAATATGGTATGATGATTCCTCAAGCTGAAGGCTGCCGAGAAAAAACAAATACATTTCCAATTTGCTGAAACATTTTAAGTTCCAGCTCTTGTTTTCACTGTTACATAGAAAGAATCCAAGACCTTTAGAAATTTTCAGTATAAGAAAAACCAAACAGATTGTTTTCACACTACTTTAGCACAGTAAGTGACCCTCATTCAAACCCTTGCTCTAAGGACTTAATTTGAAGTTTCTTCTGCATAAGGGCAGGTGCCAAACCACAAAACTGTTTAATGTCTAGTAATGGGAGGGTAGTGGAAAGGAGCAGAAAACATCTCTCTTTCTCTGCTCTCCTAACAGGATTTGTGTCAAAAAGATTACAGCCCTGGCCAGCTAGGATGTCACAAAAGCTTCTTTAGACCCAAACCTGAAAACTAGGAGAACTCCTCGATGCTGGTGTGTAGCACAGATTAATTGGCAAATGTGTTCCTTATAGCACTGAACAAGCCTGCGTGAAAAGTATTTAAAGAAACATTTTTTAAAAGTACCAAAAGAGCAAACAAAGTAGTCTTTGGATGACCTCTTGTTTCTCTTGACTAGCAGTAGCATTCATTAATCTACAGCATATGATAAAGTCAACTGTTCAGCTGGCTCCCAGTAAGCTAGACTCCTTTAATTGACAAAGCCCCTGCCATCTAAGAATTTGGTTCTCTTTTTCATATCATGCTAAAAGACTAAATAAAATCCAATCTTCTGGAGCAATATTGAGATATTACATCCAGATGAAGGGTGGGTGTCATAAGAGAACAGGCTGCTAGCAATATTCTCTAGGCTTCTTGCCATCAACTTGGGTTAAAGTAGTGAAGCTGAGGTAAAAAGTAAAGCAGTTTTTATTCCTGCTGACATATAAAAAAAAGGAGTAGAGGGCACTTCATCAAGTTTTTTTGTTATATGATTATTGACCTGGGAGTAAAATGTTTATTGCATTCTTTGCTTCCTAATACAACACTTGTTTCGTCTTAGAAAATAGTGTGCTTTATGTAGTAAGTATCCATGCTTTAAGATGAGAGGAGAGAAAAAAAATAATTCAGATTCATACTCAGATCAGATTCCAAATGTCCATGAATGTGTGTAATGGAAGGTGGAAATTTCATATTTCTCCCCTGCTAATTTCATCAGGATGAGACTGCACTATCCGTTCTGCTTTTCAGAGTGTGTCAGTCCTGCCTGGAAAAGCTTTTTATTGTGTAATGGCAGAGCGTTGTCCCTACTGTGCCGGGTTATTGAAATAAGAAGCAGAGTTACTACAGTCAAACAAACGCAAACCTTTGTACCAAACTGACAATAGCATTTACAGTTCTCTTCAACTGATGCAAAAACATTTACGCCATATGAAAGCTATAAGGCATTAAATGAAGAGCACATTTAAATGATGAACTGCACAAAGAAGTCCACCTAACGACAACCTGATCAGCTAGCATGGCAGCGGCTGCAGGGTTTTTGCAGAGATGGGACAGCTTACACTGCACAGCTGGTCACACAAAACACAAAGACCCACTTCAAAATTAATCTTTCCAGGTCAGTCCTGCAACTACACAAAACTATGGCATGGGTAAGTGCTGGGGATCCTCTGGCCGTATAGCCTGTATGATCACTAAAGCATACACAATATACAGTGCAGCATGGCTCAGGGAACCGTTTTCCTGATTTACGAACACAGTTTCATGAATAACTGTCTTGGTTTTGTTCCTCTTCTCCCATTGTTATTCTATTTTCTATTCCGCTCTTCCTCTCCCCACAGCAGAGAAGGGACTTTCATAACACAAGAGATACCCAGGGAATACTGAAGCAATGGTAACTAAGGCACACCAGGGAAGTTGAGGGCAAACACTGTACTGATGGCTATGTGCAGCAGAAATATTCTGTATATTGTCAGTTCCATCTCGTCCTGACCTTAATATTCCCTCCAGGGCTTTCTTCCCTGGCATACACTGCAGCAAATACCTAGGGAATATTGCAAAAAACCAAGGGAACATTATCTAGTTACCTAAGGCAACTGAAAAGTTTTAAAACTGACCAGTGTAGTTGTGTTTCACAACTCCCATTTAGCAGACAATGCCTGTCCCTCAAAATATCCACATGGAAATGCAGAGCCAACAGGGAAGTTTGAGTGCTCTGTCTGTGTGTCCTGCCTGCATCCAATTAACAGCCAAACTATTTGAAAGGAAAGTGATCAAATGGAATGAATTAATTTAAAAAATATAAATGGGTATAATGTTTTTACAATAGAGATTTATGTATTTGCTGAAATGGGGTGGTTTCTAAGCTTTTGAAAGCTAAGCCCATTCCCTTGGGAAAATAACATCTTTTATTTATTGTTTGTATTAGATTTGGGACTTCTAGGCGCAGTAAGGGATATTTTGCCATGTGTTGTACAAGCACAGAACAAAAAGTCCTTCTCAGAAAGAACTTACAGCCCAAGTACAAGACATAAAGCAGAGAGTTACAGCTAGCTACGAAGAAATAACGAGCTGCTCAATGAGTTCAACTTAATGTCTCCAGCTTCACCTTCTGTCTTCAGTTCTACTCTTCATGCACTGCCCTCCAGCAGATGCCCCATCTAGTCTTTGAAAATGCTGAGATCTTCAAAATACGATTCCATTTCTTACACGCTGTAACGAATGACAAATTAGTTATCTATGTCTCTGTTTGAAACAGTCAGCGTGCTTCTTACTGGTTTCAGGATATGCAGAACTTGGTAGAGAAATTAATGTGTCATGGATGTGGTTTCAGGCTCTCTGCAAACTCAAACCAACGTTGCTGAGCTGGTTACATTTGGGCTATGTCTCCAAGGGTGGTTTTAAATTTTTTTCCCTGGAACTGGAACAGCTGTATTTTAAATGAAAGGCTAAGCCTCAGGAAAATTAATTAAGAAGTTGAGTCTTTACAGTCAACTGCATTGTATGTGTGTTCCTCATGCTAGTTACAGATACTGTATCTGGCAATAATTTGCACTCTCAACAATTCTATTTAATTTTAATTTAGCAGAATGATTCTGTTTAGCTACTAAAGTCATAAAACCAGATTAAAACATCAATCCAATGAAATATATTTAAGCGTGTATTTAATTTTATGCATACAATTGCTTCTATTGACTTCCATTTCTATGTTTCAAAATAAGGAAATGCTTAAGCGTTGTAACACTCTATGATTTTAGTACCAACAACAGGGCCAATGGAATTTCGTCAGCAATGAATTTGACCCACTGTGTTGAAAAAAGGTGAGAAAAGCTTTTAAGAATTCAAGAAGACTCAAGACTTTCCAGCTCAGTCAAAAGATTGCCCAACATACGCCCCTAAGCAAACTTCTCTTGAATACTACTGTTCATTTTCTTTGTCCTGTTTTGCATGTTTCATCCTGGCTGAAGGGATGACCCAGACATCTTTCTGCTTGCGACAGAAATAAATAATAATGGAAACCATAAGGGAATAAGGGATATTTAAACATTTACAGTCACAATGGGGACAAGCCACACTTTGCTTTGGAGAAATGGCAACTCAGAGCTATTCAGACAAAAATAAAAACCCAAGACTCTTCCAGATTTTCAGAACCTATTTTTCTTGAGGGATTCAGCAAAACTCTATCTTCTGTGATGTTTCTTTCCATAGCCTATATAGCTATTGGAGAATAAGTCATAATTAAATATGTATAATAGGAAAACATCATGTTACATACATATTCAAGAGCAAATGTTAATTGATGGGCATAAGGGAATTTCTAGTGCAGAATCTGACCCTCAGAGATGCTGTCTTTGAGAACTAGCTATCTAGATACTTATATTACTCCCAGCACTATGATATCTGGGGGCCTTGCAAACGTTAATGAACTTATCCTCACAACCACCTTGTGAGGCTGGGAAGTTTTAGCATCGACTTTAAGGGAGTACAACCAGGCCCTAGGCATGCAGTAGCAGCCACAGAGGAGCTCAGAAGGAATCATGCTTGCTTCAAACAACATTAACTACTTGTTGGATAATAGCTGGGGATAATGGCACATACAGCGTCTGGTGGGTTGCCCCTCTCCCATAAATAATTTGGAGAAGAGAGCCTATGAAACTCCAGTGAGAGAGGTTTTGCAAGGAAGTAGGGGAAATAATACTGCTGAGCTATGGATTCCCTTCTCTCCTGCCTTCCCATCATGAAAGCCTGATGGCTTTCAGTCATTTGCAGTTGTAGAAATATGCGTTTTGTGCGCATGTGCGCGCGCGCGCATGTGCTTAGAAATGAGGAATGACATTGAGGAGGGAAAAAAGAGTATTAGACACATTTCCTATGGGTTCAGACAGATACATAATGAAAATACAATAGGTATATTGTTGACTTACTTTGTGTCTAGTTTCAGTCATATTGCCCAGTGCAGTAGCCATCAAAACGCAACCTTCTGTCAACTCCGGCATGCGAAAGGGCTCAGCCCATACACATGCAATAAGCAGCCACCTTCAATTCCTGAGTGCGGGAACTCAGGTGAGAATTGCACAGGCACCTTTGGTCATTTTTCTCCATCAGAAGGTCACATATCCCATACAGGTGTGGCATACTGTTTGAAGGAGAAATGACTTTTGCACATATCCAGTTCACCTTTTGGGATGTAATTTAAGAAGGGACTTTTTGTAAGACGCGGTGCATATTTGGGCACAAAGGAGGAAGCAGCCTGACAAACTGAACAAAGCAGAGACATTTTCTCTCTCTCCTGAATGTAAAAACAGGGAACTTGCAAAGCACAAGCATGCTTCATAAATTCCAGCTGCTGTCACTCAGCGCTGGAGAGGAATACAGGGGAATATCTGTTACAAACAGGCACCACGATGGTGGATTTTTTTCCCCTTCCTGGCAGTCCAAGGCAGGTTTATGTTTAACCCTACTCACTGTAAAAAGCCAGTGGCCAAACTAATTTTGACTGCTCTGGGAATGAAATGTGAATATGCAGTAAAGAGCCTCAAAGCATGGTGGTGGGAGGAAATTCTCCAACGCTCTGCTTCTGGAAGGTGGAGACGTTTGCAAGGGGATCTCCAAAATCAAGGGTACATGAGCACAGCTACTCCTCTCATATCCAGAGGGACTACACCAACCTCCAAGGACGTCTGATATTGTCCTCACGCTACAGAGGACCTCTTAGTGCCTGTTCCTGCTAAAGTGCAAGCGTTTGTCCCCAGAAATTTGGTGCAGGACTGGGGCACTGAGTGTTATGACCACAGTCTAATCAGCAATTTCATTTCTACTCTGCAAAACTATCATCCAAACGAATTATTTCTGCATTTTTGCAGTAAAGACACTCTGAGCTACTTTTTCCCTTGTCTTTCTAGAATGGGAGATTTCAAGTTGTTAAGTGTGCTGCTAAGATGAACTTAATATATTGTACATATGGCACAGAAACTGGGAAAAAGAAAGCTACTACTCCCCCTGAGCAGCTAGAAAATACACTGAGGTTCAGCAGAAAGCAAAACATGGCATTTGAGTTTTTCTTGTCAGGGAGGAGAAAATTGCAGACAACACATAGGGCAGATGTCATTTTTCTGTGAGCTGTGTTGTACAATTCCTTAAGGCTCTTTTTTTTTGTTTTTAGTTAATACGAACCCCCCCACTGACTGCAGTTGGAGTTGCACGTGTGGAAAAATGACAGGATGAGCAAACAGCAGGAAATTCAACAAGCTGGCTTGATTAAGCTTTCGTTGAGCTTTGCAGCACCTGCCTATCTGTGTCATGAAGCCGTTCCCTAAGTGAAGAGGAATTATTCCTTGCTCTTCCCTATGTGCCTTCCTATGCATGGATAAAGGGATGAGGACAACAGCCTCAGTGCTGGGATCTGGGGAAAGGGCTAGTTAGAAAATATGCTAGTTATATGATTTTTTGAATAAAAGAATAAACTCTGCTTTTTCTGGCAACATTTTCATAAAGCAGCTTTCAAATATTTCCCCATGATTCTAAGACTGTTGGTTAGAGAATATTTCTTCAATTTTTAATCTTTCTGGGACAGGAGTTTCGTTTCTTGCTTTTTGATGACTGCACAGCAGCTAGCGCAATCGAATGCTTGGTTTCAGGTGAAGAAAAAAACCCAATGCAAATGAATAAGAAAAAAATAAGATAACATTAATAACTCTGAAGCCAGAGAAAGAAATACACAAAAAAAGATCCTAGGTCCTCACAGAAAAAATCTGGGAACCTCACTTAAAGGATGATTAAGAAATCAGCTCAATATTTATAAAGCATTTTGAGGTATATCTAAAGGGAGATGGTATGCAACCACAATGTACCACATAGGGATTTTATGTATATTTAAAGATAAACCATAAACTAACATCTTTCTTTATTCTTTGATGGGAGCCAAAATTTTGTTCTTTGTTATTACATAGTTCCATCTCCCTGAATCAAACATTTTTGCCACTGTTTAGCACATCACAAATAGCAGCCCACGTTAGATTGGGATGTTCAGTGTGGAAGCTTATTTATCAGAGGCACATTGTTAAAACAAAACCTGACTGAAGGTCTGACAATTTCAACATTGGATTAAATCAACCATTTGCTCCTAAAGAAGTGGAAAGGCAAACTCTGTCTCTGTTAAATACATGAAAGTATATGAAATTATTGCCATATTGTTCTGCCACAAATTTGTGATTCATTATACTTTTTCTTTTTGGAGTTGAGAGAAAGGAGGTTTTAGTTCACACTGGCTTAAACCCCTAGAGTCTAAAACGTTAATGAACATGCAAACAAGTTTTGCTTACAAAACTGTATTGTGTTAGGGGGTTTGAAATGAAACTAAATCTCTACCCAGATTAAGATGGTAAAAATGAGCTTGTTCAAAACATAACACAGATTCATTTAATTCATAACAAAGGGTTCACATTAACTCTGACCATTTTTTGTTTTCTTTGAAAAAAATGCAGATTTAGCAATACTGAAGTGCTTTCTAAATTCATTGTAGCTTTGCCAAATTGTCTGGAACAAAACTGTAATGTTGAAAATGCTGTAATGTTTCATTTCATCATTTTAAAAACAGAATGCTTGAAATCTAAATGACTTTTTGTTTTGAAATTTCCTTTAATACACTTAAAAAGTAAAATTGCTTTAAAAAACTTCTTAAATTTGGAAGGATTTGTTCAATGTGAAACACTTTTTTTGATTCTGCAAAACCACTGGCAAATGACAAAACTGGTTTTCAGAGAGTTTTAATTCCTCTGGCTTTAATGAGAAATGAATTCTCTATTTAGAGGATAAAAGGTGTGTTTCTTACTAGCATTAGTATAAAGAGGCCTAATAAAGATAAGCCATTTCCTAGGCACAACTGTCAGCAGGTCCAAATAAAGGCAATGTGAGAACCTAGGACTCATCTTGACCTGCAAATCTACATGAAAACTATCCTCACTGGGATTTTAACTTACATCTTTTATAGCTGTTTTTCCCTTCACAAGGACTAATACACATAAAATGAACTTTATTTTTTTTTGTTTTCAAGGACTGGGCTAAATTTAAAAATTCAGCTTTAAATGCAGGTTTTGAGTCTTTAAAGTCTGAGGCCAGAGGTAGATATTCTTTTATTAACTAAAACTTTCCCTGCTTCTTGAAGCCCCCTTTGGCTGTCCTCCTCTGTCAGTCTAACATTATCAGCAGTTTTATAAGCCCTGGTCTCCTCCTCTTCTTTATCATGCTGTGCTTTTCCTCTTTATTTACTGCACGGCAGCATTTCTTTTTCTAGGTGGGGCATGTCTTCCTCTCCATCTTTGTTCTCCATTTCGGGAGTTATTGAACCTAATAATGTTTGTCTATAAGCACAGCAAAATGTGTAACCTGGTAGAGCACTCCCACTTTCAGGTAAGAGCACCTCTTAATTATTCTTCCATCATTGTCTTCACAGGAATGAAAATGTATCGATGAGACAACCTAGTAGTCTGCGCATCTTTTGCATATACCACCAGTATGTTAGCTTAACCACAGAGGTATTGACAATTATAAATCTTTTATCTGTTCTATAAAGGGAGGGAATGGGACTAAAAGCAGGGAGAAAGAGAACAGGGCAAAGCAAAGTTTTGAAGACTACAGTTGTGAAAATAATATCTGAAGAATATACAGACCAGGGCTATAATTACAATCTCAGCAAAAATAAGAGGCATTCAGCCAGATCTTTGGCTCATGTTAATCTGCACAATGTACAAAAACCATTAACACAGGGAAGGAGCTGGCCAAGTGCCTTCTGCTTGAGGCATAATATTCATGATTTAGTAATCTCTGCTCTCAGTGATGGAGCTGGGCTGATATTCACCAGGTGAGAATCCAAGCCCTCATCTTAAAATCAAAATGGCTGTTGCATACCTCAGGTAAATTCTGTGCAACTATTGCTCAGAAAAAAACCCCTACCCTGTTATTGATTGTTATTATTTCACTTTTGCCTCAAATAAAAGTGTATAAATCTGCCTGCCTATCCCGGGCTCAGCTTTCAGAAAGCTCAGTGTACTTACTTATGGGTAGTTATCTGTTACCTTCTTGAACTGCTGCTTGAAATTTTATTGGCCACCCAGAAGGGTAATAGAGCAAATAATGTGCTGATGTTAAAATGCAACTCGGGAATAACATTTTGGTATGTGTATTTGTCTGGGTGTGCACATGTGTGTTTGTTTACAAGAAAACCTTTGCAATGAGCATATTAAGCACAACTGGACCTGAAAGACAGAACTGTGAATTCAGCCAAGGGTTCATTATTTTCTTCCACAGTTTAGATTCAAGCTGAATGAGACCAAAGCAAAAATCCCCTACTTGGAAAAAGGCTGCTATTATTTCACTTCAGAAGCTCAAATCCCCATGTTTTCAAACAGCCCAGTCTCCCTGTATCCTTCAGATGCTCAGCAAAACTGACACTAATGTCACCTGGACAAAGCAGCATCAGGATCCAGCCTTGCTGTGCCCTGAACTTGGATCTTACCCAAGACCAGATCTGAATACTGTTCTGCAGCAGAGCTGGGAGAAAATCTGACTCCAGGTGAAATACTCAGTGTTTCTTGCATCCTGGACTTGGAAAAAGATTTTTTTTTTTTGGCGGGGGGGACCAGGGCATGGACTCTGAGTTGAATTCTGCCTTGGTTTGGGCAATATTTCTTTGGACCTAACAGGTACCGTGAACTTCACCATTTCCATTAAATTTCACCATTTCTACTGAAACTTTGTGTCATCAGAAGGTTTCTGACCAGCCTTTCATACAGCCGAACTCCAAATCTGACAAGCTTTGGCTGTTTTTCACAGCACATTTTAAGTTCCTTTGCCCAAATTCTTTGCCCCTACAAAAAGATATGGCGTCCTCTTCAAATACACTTTGCTTAGAAATATTTCCAAGAAAACATCATGTTCTACCAATGGTTTAATTCTCACGCAAATTTGTATAAAACATATCATATAAAAAATAGCACAAATTTTAGCATATGTAGTCAAGTGCTAACTGCATATAGGAGGCATATGAAAGCATTCTGCTTTAATTTGAAATTTGCTCTGTTCAGGATCAGCTGGACTTTAAAATCTGGGATCACTTTGGGTGTTCCTCAGCTGAACCAGAGCCACGGGGAGCACAAAATAGTAGAGGCTGCTAATATAGAGCTTGTGAATATTCAGTGCACTTTAGCCTATGTCAGTGGATTTAAAGGCAGTTTGTAAATCAACTTCCCATTCTGTGACTTCCATTGCTGAGTCCAGAAGTTTAGTTCGGGCAAAACTTCCAAAAACAACAGATACCAATGACTTATTCTGGATATTTCAATGCTAAATAAGAGATGAAAATTAAATCTAAATGGTTTAAAAAAAAAAGTGCAGTCTATCTCAATGTACAGGCTGTAAACGAATGA
Organism: Buteo buteo; assembly: GCF_964188355.1. Classification (NCBI taxonomy): domain Eukaryota; kingdom Metazoa; phylum Chordata; class Aves; order Accipitriformes; family Accipitridae; genus Buteo; species Buteo buteo. Next base: position 43,998,324 of record NC_134175.1, read on the forward strand.
GAACAAGGGAGGCAAAATCAGACATTCAACGTATCAAAGGTAATAAATCCTCTGAGGCTAATCAGCCCTCCTTCCCCCACTAACCTCAGCTCCAAGCTACGCCAAATAGTGAAAGCAGATGTATTATGAACAGGTAAAAAACAATCTGAATTCCCATTCCCCACAACTGAAACAAAATGTAGGGTTTGGGGTTTTGATTTGGGAAGCTTCCAAACTGAACTGCATGAGACATTTTATCCAAAGCCCTTCAAAGAAACAGCCCAAAAAGAGGAATTCAATTTAGCTGGCACAAGGAGAGAAGATCTATTGTAATATGGAAGAAATTCAAACGCTATAGGAGAGCAAAATGACATCTCAAATTGCTGTGATTTATCTTGCCTTGCTTACCTATATTTCTTCAAAATAGCAAGCTAACAAACCCAGTTGTAATGCTTAATACACAGAAATCCTCCCCTTTCCTTGTCCCTTTTCCCCCTCTAATTTTCTTTAAGGAATTGCAACCAAAAATGCTCCATCTTTGGGCTTAGAAAACAAAATCTTTCCTCTAGAGTATACTATGATCTTTGAATTATTGCTCTTGGCATCAATCTGTGCATAAAGAACGTATTTCTAAGGTGCTTCACTCCTTGAGAGAATGTAAATGAAATAAGAAAAATATTATATTGGAATAGCTGAGACAAGAATTTTTCAGGTCTGTATGTGTGTATTACAGGTTCATTTTCCTGACTAAATACTTCAGGAGCCTACCAGTGTGATTTACGTCCATCACAGAGACGGGTTGGGGTAACACAATATTGTTCCTCGTTCTCTGACTCACAGCCTGGTTAGCTAGTTTGAGATGAGTCAAGTTCAGCAGGCATAAGCTGACACTTTCAATAGCATCCCGCCTGTTTATACACGCAATGAAACTGGATGGAAAGAGTTGTTTCCATCTCGTGGCTTTTTAGTGACCGGTATGAAATTCAATAATCTCAATTCACTACCAATTAGCCAGATAGTTATATCCGCTGTCTCCTAGCGTGCTTTGAGCCAGACACAGCCTGCTCTTTGCCCTTTGCTTTGAACAGACTCTGGCCAGGCTTCGGCGTGCCAGACAGGCAACTTTTTGTATAGCCCTTGCCGGTCTCTCCTGTCCAAACCACAGGTTGGCACTAGGCTTGGCACCCGTCCTGGCAGTAAGAGTCTGTGGGCAACCCGTTTCCCCCTGTGCAGAAGACCAAGGGCAATATGTGGGTAAACTGGTGCTTGTGTCCCTCCTCTGGGAGTACCTGGAAGAGCAAAACCACCAGATGAGGCTGCTTTTCTCTGCCTGAATTTTACGTCTACTTAAAGGCACTTTTGGATCAAAATAATGCTTCCGGGGAAATGATGTATTGCGGGTTAGAGCAACGTGGCTGGACAAAGCTTAAGGTGATCATTGTACCGTTTCCAGCCCTTTGTAGGACTGTGGAGCCTCAATATGTTATTAATAGAGTTTTGCAAAGGGATGTTGGAGGTATTTTCAGAAAATGGCTGAGGAGAATGCCTTTTTTTCCTTCCTTTTTCTTCTAATACTTGTACCACTGAAACAGCCCTCATCGCTGGAGCAGGTCTCATACCTGCATCTGTACAATTGTCTCTACAATGCCTTCTGTTGTTTGGGGATCTGCGGGGGAGATAACTAGCAGGAAAGGAATCTGATCTCAGTGGGTCTTTGTGAGAGTTTTGATGCAACCTTTAGCTAATTAGTTTCATTTAATATAAATTCTCATGGCTGAATTTCTCAGGAGACAGGAGGACTGTTCTATGAAAGGAAAAAGCTCTTCTCCTTAGCAATACTTTTGTATGCTCTGTCTTCTTGGGGGAAAAGGGGTAAAAGGTAGGCTGTGAAAAGCCACTATTGCCAGAACATAGTTGGAGGGTTGAGTTTTGTACAGTCATTCCTGTGTGATATAAGAAACTAGTTTGTAAAACGTGTACCCATAAAATTCCCATTGATTTGTAGAACAAAATGAAATTACCCGAATAGCTGTAGAGACTCCACCTAGTTGAATTGATGCTGCATTGTACTAAACTTTTAAAGTCATATTGACCATAACATCGCTATGAAATGTTTCCCTGTCATGGCTTCCCTTGACCACAGCCCTTGCAGTCAAGAAATAGGTCCAGAAATGGAGGCGAGACTTGAACTGAAACCTTGAGAAGTCAGATCTGCTGCAATAGTCACAGGGAGCTCAGGAGCTCAGACGTATTTCTGTAGGTAGCTGTATTGCTCAGCCTGACATCCTCTGTGTTAGCTGTTTCAAGCGAGCCCTACGAGCAGTAACCTGGACATGTTTATGTAGTATAGGTAAAGGAAAAACAGAGAACCACATTCCTGTCTGATGCTCAGAATATAAATCTGTCAGAGGAGCCTTCGGAAGAGATTTTGGCCCGGGAGTAATGAAGTGAAGGATCTGTAGGTGAGTACAGATGACTTAGTAAACTAACATAATGGCTGATTGGGGAATTAGCAGCACTGGGGAAATTTGGAGTGAAACATACCCTGAACTTTCTCTGTGGCTATGCCACTCGAGTTCGCTGAATGTATTTCCTCAGAATTAATGGAGATACTGTAGAGAAAATTATCTGTTGCATTTTGGTGGGGTTTTTTTGCATCACTTGCAAAGTTCCTTCCCTCTTGCTCCCCCCGGCTTTGGGTGAACTGAAAGTCGTGCTGGCCAAGTGTTTGCACTGTGCCCTGTACGCAACTGGGGGGGGGGGGGGGAAGGGCCAAAAAAAGAGTCAGGCTCTCCCTTCTCTATTGAAATTTAGTCTGCCTTAGAGGAGGGTTGGCACAGGGTAAGCAATGCTCAACAAAATCTGTGGCAGCTTGGAAAGCCAGAGCTTGAAACACAGGAACAGGTTTCTTTTCTACTGCAAGTCCTCTGCTCCAGAGAAGAACTGGGATTTAATTGATTTAAAGTGAAGCTGGATTTACTTGGTTAAAAAGGAAGCTGATTTGTAGCTGGTTCAGATGCTAATCTTTATGATCTTAAGACAAATTGAAAAAGAGATGGCAAAGATGTCATTCTACTTCATAAAGCCTGAGCTTCCTAGGCTAATACACGAGGCAGTGCAAAGGAAGATATTCTGCCTTTTGTACCACATTGCTCAAAGATTTTCCAGTAACCAAACACAACTAGAAAATGGACAATGACTTTCTGAAAACTAACACTGTGCTATAATTTTCTTTTTGAGTGGCTGTTTATCCCTTTTTCTTCCCAACATTTTTTAAATTTCATCTCCATGTCTTTTCATTCCTCTTTCCCCATCTTTTCACTCATTTCCTTAATCCTATGCCCACTGAGTCCCTCTGTTCATTTTCCTGCTCCTTTACTCTTATTAATTCTCCCCACCCAACTGTTGCCTGGGTTAACTATTCTGGTTAAGCAGTAGGATTGGAAAAGCCAGCACTTATTTTGAGAAGACCTTATGGGGAAAGAGGATTCATACTGTAATCTCAGGTGAGGGTCTAAACATTTCCCAAATTCTCTGACCCCTAAATATGAATATCATTTGACTTTGAATAATGAGCTACTCGTTCATCTCTATATAAAACCTCATGTATCCTGACAGTTCCCTATTGCCTTCCTGTCTGAAGTGGCTCAGGAGTATAAATTATTCTAGCGAAGGTTGGCAGTAATTTATGCTCAATAAATTGACTATAGATCTGCTTGTTTCAGTAGGTAGCATGGGAAGGACTTATACATTTTGCTAAATTCCCTCATTTGTTCTCAGACGGACTACTCACCATCCTGGGGCTGATCATGAGTCCCAAACTGCCGTGATAGGCAGGTACTCGTATGCCTTCTGTAAAACTACTCCTGTGAGTAGCAAGTTACTGGTGTAAGGAAGAGGTAACCAGGCTGGCCATTGAAAAGTCACTGGCACAACAATGTGGAAACTGGAGGTCATATTTTGCAAATTATGTAAAGGGCAACTCATGAAACGGAGATGAGCAATGGCTGTTCTTAAAAAAATCCCCCTTTGACTGGCAGAAATTTACTGTATCTCTTTAGAATGATTTTTCTCAAAAGAGCATGAAACAGGCCATGTAGTTTTTTGTTTTCTGTTTTTTCTTTCTCTTTTCAAAATGTAAAATGGACTAGTTACTTTGTAGGACTTCTGCAAAAAAAAGGGTGATACAATCCTCTTGTCCAAGATGTAAAAGACAGAATGTAATTCATCACCTTTCGAGAACAATTTATTATGGGTCAGGGAGAAAGGTTTCACTCATGATCATTAGGTTTTAGCAGTGCAGATGCTGGACATGATGAACCAATGAGGCTTATCAGGTGTGATAATCAAAACAGATTTTCTTTTGTTTCTGCTGTCATTTCCTCTCTCTCATAGACAAATCTAGGTTTCGGACACTGACTACTATTTCATAAATATAGACATATTCCTTTATTGTTCTGTGTGGAAATTGTCACTTGATATTTTAAATCGGAGTGACGGGAACAATTATCATGCCTGAAGTTTGATGCAAGTTTTGAACGTGCATTCCCGGGCCACGTGGGAGCAGCAAGGGCAGCTCCACCTGCCTAGGCACGAGCACTGCTCTTTTCCTTCCACCAGTGCCTATAGCTGGGGCAGCTGCACTAATGCAAAGCAGTGGGCCAGGCAGATGCATCCCATGGCCCACATGTGAGCAGTGGCCCCCTGGCTGGTTACCCTACATTAAGCATATGCACAGAATTTTAGGGCTAGATCCTGCTGTGAGCACTGCACTGTGCAGTCTCACTATAGACAAAAGTCTTTGTGTGACTGGAGGGATCTGTGTGCACGTAAAAATCTGGTTTATGGTAATCAACATAATTAAAGGGCCAACCTTGCATTGTGGTGTAATTCTGCCTCCAGGAGTCAATGAAAATGTGGCTGTTGAATTCAGTGAATCCATGGGGCCACCTCTTCCATCAGTCCAGCTACCCACATAATTCAGCTTTGCTTTGCTTTGCAGTTTTATAAACTTTACTATTATCATTGCATCTGAATGTCTCACCCGTTAACAGCTTTGCAGCATGGTGAGATGCTCACAGTGAGGGAAATGGAAAAGCAAAACACGGCACTGAGCAGGTTTGCTGACAATGTGTTTTCAGTACTTGTCAGCCCTATAAACTGGGGCACCGTCAGCTCCAGGTACCTCAACCAGCCCAGATAACGGTGGGACAAAGGCAGAAACGGATTCTCTGACACTTAGGAGCTAAACTTTACAGATTAATATTGAAACCTCTAAGTTTCCCCAAAGGCAAAGAGAAGTACAGACTTTGCTGCACTAGATGCCTCCTGTGCACCTGTATCATTAAGCCTGTTGAACAATTTTCCAGTGGGGACTGAGTTTATCTATCTATACACATATATATACACAGTCTATACACACACACATATATATATGTATGCACCCATATCCATATATGCATATACATAAACATCTGTATTTCACAAAGCTGCCTGCAGTTGCAATGACAACTGGGGATTCAGAAGTAATGTCCCAAATGCTAGAATAATCCTGGTCTTATGGGAAATCAAAGAATTTGTGACTGCAAAGCCTGATAGGACAACAACAATATTGGTCCCATTCTCAAATAACATCAATCAACATTTATAACAAAATGAACACAAGTCAGTTATATGCAAAAGCAGTTGTTGCAGGTTTTTGGCAGGGGATAATTGCCCTCTCCTCTCCTCTCCTCTCCTCTCCTTTCCTCTCCTCTCCTCTCCTCTCCTCTCCTCTCCTCTCCTCTCCTCTCCTCTCCTCTCCTCTCCTCTCCTCTCCATTCTTCTTCCCTCTTTCATTCTCTTTTTCTCTCTCTCTTTTTTGTTCCATTCTTATGGTCTGAATACAATGACACTTCTTTTTATCTCTTTTAAAGGACATGCTTCCTCTACAGAGTATATGTTTTCCATCTGGAATTGCATGTGGGCTGTAATTGGAGTTACCTGTAAGTTTGAGAATGTGAGACTCTAGCAGACAAGTGTGAATATTTCAAGGGAATAAAAAGACATCCCGTATTTTTCTAATCACTTTACAGTGATTGTTGCTTTTTTATGAGTAAAATAATAAAATGAGTCATTTCCCCCCTCACCCCACCCTTTATATCAGTAGCTCAGACATCAATGAAGATGTGCTCTCCAATGCCAGGATAATGGCCAGCTTTTACTGCCACAATGTCAGAACTTCCCTTTTCTGCCCTACAACCAAAAAAATTAACTTCAGAAAAAGGAAAATATCTCCTCTTCCACTGCCCCCCCCCCCCCCCAAATAAAATAAAAATTCTATTGGATTAGACATATTTAACTCACTCAAAAAGCCTAGGATTAGGTGTCCTCCTTCGTATCTCACACAAATAAGCCAAGTTAAATAAATGTCTGCTCATCATTTCATGTAGGAATGAAATTAAACCAGGTGTCTAATATGACCGTAGCTAAGCTTTGGGCTTTGCTGCCAGATTCTCAAGCAGATATGGCCGCCTTCTTAGGAAGCTGCTGCAGGGATCAGTGCAGGGAAGTTCAGTTTCCATCCCAACCAACTCACATGGGCTCTACATACATTATATCTCAGTTAGCTGCTCTTGGGGATGTTTCTAAGTGCATAATACTTACCAGATCTGGAGTTTGTAGAGGATTGTATGCAGCCTAAATACAATCATCTCACCTGTAAGGACTAATCCCATATATACTGAGATACCCTTGTGCAGATAATGCTGATTCATACAATGCCACCTGCCCACTGAGCCATGCCAAAAGGGCTCACTTTACTCCCCAGACCATCTTTACTCATATTTTTTACATAGTAGTTCAAAGTCAGTGATTCTTTGACATTTCCTCTTGATCATTATCTTTTTGTGCCTTTAATTGTAAAACAAGCACTAACATGTTTTGGCATTTTTTTTCCAAATAGTTGGCCAGTGACTGGTATAAAGTATTATCAAAATTCCTTCAATGAATGGACAGTGAGACTGAGGAAATGTTTTGTCAGGGAAAGGGGGAGGAAAGAAGAAAGATAAGTTGCTGTCCTTCAAACTCCATATCAGATAAGGATATCTCCTAAGGAAAAAAAGCCTAAATTGTAACAGGAGCAGAAGTATTATATATTTAATTGCAGCAGCTACTGGTCTTTCATGAAGAGACCCTCTAATCAACGGGTTTGATTATAAGGGACACAGCTGAGATAAAAATCTTATACAACATTTTGAAAAGAAATTCCTCAACCTGGTCTTTTAAGAACACATTAAGTAGTACAAACTACAACTGTGTTGTGAATCAAGTCTACTTTTCAACAAAGACACTTTTTGCTTTGTTTACCTAAAATGTGATATAGTGTCCAGGCTATAGAAAAGATAGTTCATCCAAACACTGGCACAGGAAAACGCTTAAACAGCAAGAAAGGCCATTAGGATGAACTCTTATACTTAAATGAGACGTGCATTAAATATGTTGCTGAAGTAGACCCACCAAGCTGGGCCCATCTTCCTTCAGTGGGAAAATTCCCTAGAGCCACAGCACAAGGACATATCCCAACTCATAATGGTGAGTAAGAAGTGCATAGTCTTCTCTTACCTCACTTTCTTTTCTCGTTTGTTTTACCTCTTTTTAAACTGAAGGTTTCATCCTGCAAACTCTTAAATCCTTCTGTAACGTCATACATGTAAATCGTGTCATTCTAGCAGTGTATGGGTCTATTCATGTGAAGCAAGTTGTGAAAGTTGTTGAAAATTAATGGGATTCTCACAGAAATTGAGAAAGTCAGTATGACCTAGAGCCCACAGGAAATTTGTACAGCTTTTAGAGCAAGGAGTCTCCACCTGTGGCTAGCGTCCATATGTCATTGTAAAATGTTACAAAATTGAGTTGTCTTTCAATGGAAATGTAAAGCACCCATTTCTAGGTTTGGTGGGTTTTTGTTTTGGTTTGTTTTTTTTGTTTTTGTGATGCTTGGGAATATTTAGAAAGAGGCAAAACAAAATACACAATTGAGAACAAATAAAAACAAAGTTGGAGCCCATAACTACTCTACAGAGTCTCTTTAAAAAGTAAGCTATGAAACAAACTCTAAGCTGAGATTAGTCTAACCATCTAAGCTTCATATCAAAGAATGGTTATCCATCTGTCATCTATTTTGTAATCCTTATCCATGCCTACGTGTGAAGTCCTCGATCACATCCATTTCCTCTGCTAACCAGCTGCCACTTGAGGAGTTTGGCCTGTCTTCAGAGCTGTTTTCATCAGTTTTAACTTCATTTTCTTTAAGCCAAATCTGCATGGGTTGTGTACATGTAGTTTTGGGATCACCAGTCCAGGCACTGAGCAGCTTATTCTGTTTCCTGACAATCACATTCCTATTGCTGTATGATTTGTGCCAAGTGCTGAAAGTGGCTTGTGCCTAAGTGATGAAAGAAATGTGCTTGAGCCTGAATGAAACCCAGTCCTTTGCTGCCAGCTCGGCACAAGGCAAACATTGGAAAACCTGAATGGTAGAGCGCAAGTCAAGTGTTGCATAGCTGTAAAACTAACCTGCGGTCAGAAGATGAATTGCTTCCACTCGGGGTCTGATCCAGGCTGAGTGAGCTCAGCAGGCCTCTTTCCGGTGGAAATTAATTCTGGACTTCACTGATTTCAGGAGGTGACTGGATGTTACCACATCTCTGATTCATGAATGAGAACACAGGATGGTTCCTTTTGCTTTTACTGCCTTTTTCTGTCCATCTATCAGAGCTTAGAAGAGACCTGTTGCCTAGATGCCTTAAGTTCACAGAGTTAAACCGAATGCTGACATTCCCCTTTGCCTTTGTGTGAACGTGCAGCTGTAGTTAGCAAAATACTGACTCAACAGATCCATTCAATGTGGGGACTCATTTAAATTGTGCTATATCTACTGAATTTCCTGATAAAAATACTTTTTTACTACTGTGCTTAGCCCAGCTAATGGAAAGGGAGCTAGACTCTCTTCCATCATCAACAAAAGCCTGCTCCAGCTGCCCAATCCTTACTACAGGTGATGAAGTGTGAATCAGACAGAGTGCAGCTCAACTTTCACGTGCAGGATTAGCTGGCAGCATTGCTGGATAGAAAAATAATCTTTTCACCATTAAAATGAGCAAATTTGATCTGGAGTCAAAGGAGCACCCTACAATGCCATTTTTCACAGAGTGGCCTTTTAGCACAGAAGCACACTTGAGCCCATTTCCTAGTTGTTAATGGAAGAGCAACTCCATTACTCCCTTTGATACATAACAACAGAGACTGGTCTGTTAATACCTCTTTTGCCCAGTTTGTTGATAATTCTAGGACAGTTACACTGACTTTTTTTCTTTCTTCCCCTCTATTTATCCATGGCAAAAATCCCAAACCAGTTATCTCAACATAGACCACCACCTGTTGATTTACATGCACTAAACGTTCAATGCAAATCTAAACTATAAAAAGGAAGACTCCCTTTGTTTAACTTCAAGGATGGTTCCTCACTGAGTTGGAAAGAAGAGGAGAAAATGGAAAGCTGTTTGTAAGAGACATCTGAATATAGTGGGCCAAATTCTGCTATCAGTTCTGCATAAAGAGGACATCAGATCTGGGTCTAGCAAAAGAAATCAAGAACATGTTTAATTGCTAGCAGGTAAACAGTTCTTTTTGCCCTTCTTGGAAGGGCTACATGATATAAAATATGCTTGTGGGATAACCACTACTTCCATGCTCCAATTTAACTACATGCCTATGTGTCTTGCTGGAAAGTACTTAGCACTTGAAGGACTAAAATTCAGAAAAGATGTTGAGCACCTAAGTCTTCCTGAAGGAAACATGCTTGTTTCCAGTGTTTTTTAGCCAGGGGCTTTTCGCCAAGGGTTTTAAATATTCTTTAGAACCGGATTTAAGCCTTGAAATCTAGACTAAAGTATGGGCATTGAGCTGATTTTGTTTATCACTAGCCTAAGTAATTAAAGCTAGAAAAGATCAGCCTCAGACTCTTTCACATTGTTCGCATAACAAAGATCTTTATGGGAACAAAAAACAACTAAACCCATCTTAATCCTGACTCAGCTATTTTATTATTTTCTGAGGAGCAATTTGAGGTCTAATTCTGATTTTGAATATGAAGTTGCACGTCACAGCATAGCTGTGGATAGCAGCTGGTTTTTACTAGAGAAATGTCACATGCCTCTGAAAACAAGCACACCATCAGCGTTAAACATGAAAAGTGGTAATATAGAAGCAAACTAGGCACAACTATTTCGTAATCCTACAGTTCAAATACAAAAAAAGCCTAAAGCCCTCTCTATAGTATTTATGTGGTTAAACATTGCACAAAGAAGACAGGGCTTCTTTTATGATAGTTAATGAACTATCTCCCAATTTTTGGCTTGTTTGCCTAAGACTCTAATTTCCTTCAGTTTTTTTGTTATTAATAATCTGTAGCTACTGAAACAGAGACCAAACAGGGTTGGGGTTTTTTTTCAGGCTGGGTCATACACCTTTCCAGAAGGCAAGTGTCTATGTAAATATATCTTGTTGCTACCCACTTATATTTTGTGCCTGTGACTCACCACACTTTACGTATCTATCTGGCATAAGTGCTTCATGTGATACTATTCTACAGCCAGCTAAAAATCAGCTGTTTGGATAAAACACTTAGGAATCTTTTAGAGAAAAAAACAACCTCCACGCACGTCTGCTAGCTCAAGATGTAGCGAGCCTTTCTCATCATAGCTCGAGGACTTGAGAGAAAACTTTTTCATTGAGATCCTTTTCCTGGTTCCATCAATATGATCTGTTTGAAGACAGTCTCACTATTTCAGCAGGCTGGGTTTCTATAGTCCACAATTCAAGCCCTCTGTTTCTTCTTCCATCTAACTGCCCACAAAAGAGTTGAAGGAAATGAGCCACTAAATACCCCCAAAGAAATAAATTCCCAAATCAGCATAGCAATAATAGTCATAATCAAATAAAGTCTTACAGTAAGTAGATTTCTAAATTAATGAGATTTCATGAAGACTACCAGAGACTTTTTGTTGCTATGGATTTTAAACAGAACTTGGGCAGACGCTGCACTGATAGGAGATAATATAAAATCTTTGTGATATATAGGTAATTGACCCCCACGGTAAGATTAAAATTAGTGACAGGTCTGCACCAAACCTCTGGGCCTTTAACATCCCAGAATTTGTGGAGGATGGTAGGCAAGTCCTGAATGTGAATCTGTAGTTCAGCATCCTGCCTGACACTTTCCAGACCCAAACATGCATGTGCTATGACTGTGAGGTTCGGTGCTGTGATTCAATTGGTAGAGACACCTTCTCTAATTAAACCACTCCATTATAACCTCTTGCAGGATTTGCCTTAATCACAGGAACAGTTGACTGACATAGAAAATGGGATATTTTGTTTAGGGTAACTGCTGTTACAAGCTGATTATATATGATACAGTCTACCAGGATATATTCAAGCAAGTTCATTACACCAAGTCTGAATTTTAAAAACCAAATTCCTTCTACAGCTGTAAAATTTGCTCATCCTCTGAACACCAGAGCTTAGCGTGCTCATTCAGTCTAGAAGAAATGTGTGACTCATAGAAGGAAAAATCTTCTGGCATGATGCATAATTGTTCCAGTGAACTCACTGCAACTAGGGATTACTGAGTTGGTCTGAAATCATAGAATAAACATTTAATAGGCAACAAGAGTATGTTGTATGCTTGTATGCTAGGTTGGCTTAAATTACTGAGATGGACATCTCGGTAGTATCAGCTGGAATTACTGGAGGCTGAATATGGTAGATCATGAGTTTTCTCTGACATAATAAGGAACATATTCAAAGCTAAATAAAAATAATACTTCACCACCACTAAACAAGAGTATTTTATATGGGTTTCACAGGAATCAATTCTACCAATAATTATATTCCCTTTTCCCTTTTCATCGAGGTTGTGAAGATAAATAAAAAATCTATTTGCTGATAAAGTGCATAGATTATGCAAAGGTTGGTGGAATAGTAAATACTAATAAGGAGAAGATAGTCACTGAGAGGAATTAGGTAAAGGAGGCAAATCCAAATGAAGTGCACATCAACAGATTGAAATGCAAAGGCAGACATTCAGGGACCAGAAATGGAGGCCATGCTTTTAGAAATAAGGACTGGTATCCTGGAAACTGGTGATTCTGAGAAATTTCTTGGGTAATAACTCATGAACAACTGAATCTGAGCTCCCAGCTCAATCCTGTGGCAGAGAGGGCTAGTGAATAGGCTAGTGAGGAGAAGGGTGTGCTTCTCTGCAGAGATTAGACTTCTTAAATGCAGCTGTAAAATCCTTTTACTAGAAAGACATTGCTATATCACCTATAAAATATTGCCTCGTGCCTTTAGAACCTATAGCTCTGGTGTCCACATTTTTCCAAGGATGTTAAAAAATAAACTGATTATAGAAGGAGGAGTGCAAAAATCGATTCAAAGCCTAGAGAAAATGCTGAGTGACAGACTTGACGTTCAGTTTGATTATCTTATCACTTGATCATAATATCTAAAATACCTTTTGGAAAACTCGGGATTTTTAATTTACTGTAAAAAGGAGTATAAAGACTGACAATTTAAAAAGTATATCAGACAAAACTAATAATAATTTAAAAAAAATATCAGACAAAACTTCTTGGCAGGGAAAGCCATGAGAACTGAGGGTTTCTTCATTTCTTGATGTCTACAAAGTAAAACTACATTCCATCCTGAAAATGATGCTTTGCCAAAAAAAAAAAAAAAAAGCTTTCATCAGGCTCAAGTGATTGGTCTCAATGGAAGAGTAACTGGATGAAAATCAGTTGAATGTGATACTCAGGAGAATAAACCAGATCATTTAATGGCACTTCTGCCCATAACTCCATGAATATTCATATAAATCAGGATCATGAAAATGCAGTCAAACTCTGCTTTTGCTTTGCCTTTGAGCTATGTTCACATATTTCTTGTGCACTAATTTAAAAAATCTGAGCTCAAATGAATGACCAAGTTTCCCCTGGTTTCCCTATGCCATCCAAAACCTGTAGACTCAGATCTGAACTGGCTCATTTTCTCTTTTCTTTTTTTTTTTTTTTTAAAATTTCAGGTAATTTCAACACTCTTTATGTAAGTTTGCAAACAAACTTGATCCTGTCAAGTTTTAGTATGTGCAATTTTCAAAGTGCTGCTTTTAATTGTATCTGCTGTCATCACGTCTTAGGGCTGGAAACTGGGCTTCTGGATACTATAATAATACACACTATTATAAAAACAAAGAGGAAAATAGGAAGTTTTGGGTCACAGCTGCAAGGCTGTTGCCAAATCACTAACCTCCTCCCCCTCCAAAACAGCAATAAAAAATCATCTCTAGAGATTCCAGCACTGAAGGCAACAAAGTACAGTAGTTACATTTTGAGATGGAATCCAGAAACTGCCAAAATGAAGATATGCAATCTCCACTTGGGAAGAGGCGATGAAAACCCAAGTACATAGCCTGACAAGTGAATCACGTCAACAAAAAGAAAGCAACAAAAATCAACTTGTGTGTCAAATTGTTCAAAGCAGTGGACACATTGCTGAAATGAGTTCAGTAAAGATGAACATCTCATGATAGCTTTCAGGAGTTGAAGCTGCATACCAGAAATGGAATGAAATTCCATATCATTTTGCAGCTGGTAACGTAGGGGTGATAACAGTGTGGAAACACCATCTGCACTGGGTCCAGATCCTCTGCGCTCAGGAGAGCAATTGTGTTTGATGTCCAAGGCAGTCAAAATACATACGAGTACATTTATTCTTAGAGGTGCACTAAAGAATCTGTATCATACACAAGGATGTGGGAAGGAGGCAGAGTGGGAAGGATGCAGACTGGTTGCTTATGAGAATGGTGGGAAAGTCAGTGAGGTTTCCTAAAATCTCTTTGCAGACTAGGATGACTTCTGCAAATCAGCTTAGATTGGTGACATGATTGCAAGACAGTATTGTTAATTCCTGTAAATTCCACATTCAGCCTGCTGCAGAAATCCTGCTCCTCTACAGTCATAGGTAGGTTATTGGAGCTTTGGGGAGTAGGACCTTTCACTGGAAAATAAAAATGCCTGTATGCTTTCTGGGAACTGTTCCTTATCATTGGGACTATTGTGTGTTGAAACAGTCTCTGAGACAACTACTTTTTGGTTTAAATGACAGTTTCAGTGAACCGAGAAGCAGAGGAATCAGCTTTTGGTAATCTTGCACACTATCTAGTGTATGGCAAAGGTATAATGGATTGGATGGATTTTCAACAACTTTGAAAAAAAGCCACTATAAATAAATCAGTGGTGATTGCTTTGAAAGGATGTGGTGTATGGACTCCATTCATCTGTTGTGTAACTGTGTTGCCTTCATTGGAATAACAGAGAATTTGGTTTATTTTCTTACTTCACAAAATAACTAGATGCGAGAAGGTCTGTAAAGGTGGAATACATTTGAAAAACACAACTAAAGCAAGATGTAGTAGCTACACAGAGATAAAAACCAAAGATGAGGCTGAACAGTGATTTAGAACAGCATTATTACTTATTGCTCACATGAATATTTTCACATTTCAATAGTAAAATGTACTTGAGCATTCAACAGTACTTGGATTACTGACCTAAGTGCTGCTAGTGATAATATGCCTGTTCCATTGATATTTGCTCTCATATGATTTACTCTGAATCTGAATATCTCTGAGCTTTTATACAAAAATATGAGAATGCAAATTACTAGAAGTTATGTAAAGGGGGCTGATCAAATTACAGATAATGTGGAAAAACACATTAAAACTTAAATTAACGGTATGCAAGCCAAAGATGAAATAATTTCACATAAAAACCCAACCCGAACCAAAACATCAGCAAAGAGAAATAAATTTTCAGTTGACATGCATTAAGGAAAAATAGTGCACATAATTAAACCCACTTCTTAGTAATGTTTTTGCAAGTAAAAGAACCATTTTCTATAATTTCCACACTCTGAAATAATTTATTCAAGAAATTTTGCTTGGTGCATTCAACAAGGAGTCCTAGAAATCATAGGAAGAGCACTTTTGAGAGCGGTGTTAGGAGACTGGTTCTGCCAAGCCAAATGGAGGCACGTCAAAATGGCACCAAGCCCAGCTAAGGCTTTTCTGTGTACCAAGCAACATGAACATTGTAGGAATGCAGCCAATTCAAACACGCTATGTTTCTGCTGAAGGAATAAAAGCAAATGAGAATTTGTTGCTCCTATTATTCTCTCTCATTGCTCCACACTATGCAGTGGACAAAGTATTCTGCTTTATTGCTGTTGCATTTAAAATATATATAAATACTATTAGTCTCTGTGGCTCTGAATTGTTCAGCTTCTCCAGCACATGCCTGATAGCATAAATAGTCCCAACTGAATCAACAGGATTATTTATCCTTTTAAAAGCAGGCACAGATTTAGTAACTTTACCAAGATGAGATACTGACTCCCATTTTTTGTGGCTCAGTTATTTCCTCTGTCATTCTTTTCTTTCACTTCTTTTTATTCAAATAAACTATTTCTATGTAAAACAGGAGTTACGCTAATAAAAACTCCGTGTCCCAAAATGTGCAACTTTCTCACTCAGGAGTCACCTTAACTTGCATGAACCGGCCCATTTCACTTCAGCATTTTTAGTGCAAGTAAGTACGAACACTAAATGTAAGTCAGGGAAGCACATTCAGACCCTCAGCTGTCATTTAGTCACTGATAACTGATAGACTCACGGAGTAAGGAAACAAAAATTGTAAACAAAAAAAAATAAACACAGCCCCATTTCCATAACAAGCTAAGAAGCTGGGTGCAAAAGGTCAAAATCTAGACAGAAAGAAGATTAATATTTTCTCTGTGTCCTTCTGTTGTCTGTATCACCTGGAGCAGGCAGACCTGGACTTTGTTACAGGTAAATAATTACAGTTGTATCTGCCATAAATATCCACTTGAAGGGGCTACTGCAAAAAAATTGAGATTGTATCTCCAAGCAACTGTCAAATGGCTAGAATAAATTTAGAGGGCTTGAAATACTGATGTACACTTTCTATCATAGATATCTCTTGGTCTAGACTTTCAGGCTGCATTTTGACAGAACACATTGGATGACTGAGAAATTAGGGACTCAGGACCAAAAAAATTACATAGTGTTGGCACTTGTGGTTTGTGTCTTCTTTACCTGTGGTACTAGCAAACAGGAAGTCATTGCTTCACAGCAAAACCAGAAATATTAACAGGACATATCCTTTTGCATTTTAAACACAGAAGGTAATAAATCTTGGACCATGATGGCAAACCTAAAGAGGCCACTGAGTAATGGTAAGCATAATATCTGTACTTTTCAGTGCTATAATAAATCTGACAGTGCTCTTTTTTAAAGTTGGGATGCTTCTGTACAGACTGAAGATCAAAAGTTTCTTTGCCCCCCAAAAGGAAAAAAAAAAAGCACACACATGCACGGCAATCACCTGTTTTTCATTTTGCATATTCGGTCGAATAGAGAGTGAAAATAATATGCCTGTCTCTTTTAGTGTGGGTGATATTCTCATAAGCCCTGACTGAATGAGAAAAATCTGTCCCTTATTTATAAGAATAGATAGGAAAGTCATTCAAACTTTGAACTTCCTTGTGTGTTTCCCCCCCCTCCTACTTTCCCAAACACACACTAAAATATCATTATGGGGGTTCCTTCCCGGGCTGACCCAAAAGCTCTGATTTCAGTTTAGATCATCACTCCAGCGCAAGGACCGCTGACCTCCCCGTAGCCATATTTGGCCATACCTGTTTTCAGGGGTCATTCTATGCCTACTCCAGAAGACTCCCCTGAACATTTCTTGGGTCATATTAGATGTCCTTTGGGCTACAATCTAAGGCATTAATGCTTCGGAGCCTCCAGCTTGGGAACCTTTTCCCAAATACGTAACATATGTAGATATACTGTGTTCCTTGGAACAAACATTTTGCAGACACATAACGGTCTTAGCAAACAGACCCATTTCCACTTGCACTTGCACCACTGTTGCTGCCCCCACCGAGGCTGAACTTAGCTGCCTGGCAGTGCAAAGCTATATAGAGTCTGTTTTTGTAATAGCTAGCGTAAAAGTAAGTAGCAAATAGTATGCATTGACTTTTTTCTTGGTGTCTGTAATTATGAATCTAGCCAAACTCCTGAGACGATTTCTTTATGCTAACCTCAAAAACAAAGTAAGTTAATAAAATATAGACGTAAAAGGATGACAACTCTGTTACAAAGGCAGCTCTATAACATCTTGTAAGATACTCCCTTTCTCTTTTCATTTGCCACTTGCCATGGCTCTTCCCTGAGTCATGACTTACCTAGTTTACAGGTCAGGCCACGTGTTATTGCTTAGCAGACTGTGATAATCAAAGGAAGAGTAATAATCCAGGAATATTCAGCAGGACAAGGTGAGAAAAGCAGCATCACTTAGCTACCAACTGCAGAGGGTGAGGAGTAAGAAGACAAGAAACGCAGCAGTTGAAATGAGTTGCCTGTGGGATGTGTACATAGATACCCATCACTGTAACTGGACCTTAGGACCAGCTTTGGACCCAGGCGATGGGTGTTTTTCAGCGTGCCTGAAGTTGAACTGCTGCTTGAGTATTATCTGTCTCACCATCTGTGAGACTGAAGATGCATAAAGGCATGGTAGAGAGTTTTGTCTGCAGCCTTTATCTAGACTTTGGGAACTATTTATACTGCTTGCTCATATTAATCTTTTCCCACTTCTATGTTACAGCAAACAGAAATCGCTTGTTGTAGGGAACCATCTGTGTAAAAGGTTCTCACAAGAGAAAGCTGTAACCCATCGCTGTGGCTCATTTTTCGCGCCGATGTCTAGTAAAGCAAACCCAGTCTCCTGGGCTCTGATGACTGCTGAGAAACATGCCCTCTTCACTGTCCAAGTTCTCCGCAGCCTAGTCATCACCTCGTCTACTCTGAAACATCTGCTTCTCCCACTTCTCTGATAGTGAAACAAATGATAATTTTTCAGTCTTCCAGCAATTATCTTAGCACTTTTTCTCATGTTACCATTTCAGTGCAGAAGGAGCTCCCTGGGAACAACCACCAAGCCACTAAATCGTCTTCATGACACTTTACTGTCTGCAGATGGTGTGTGATAGACTTTGCTTTTCAAAAAGAGCATTTCATCCTTGGTAAATTGTTTCGACTGCATCTGTGAAGTACATCCATTGTCCTGGATAACTAAGGATAGAGTATAGATTTATATATTACCTAACTTTAAGGACTAAAATTCACAACTGGCCATTAACTATAAATATTATAATAATACTTGCTTTGACACTGGTCAAATAACTGCTTCAAAGTGCACTGGTATTGAGGGAAAGATTCCCATGGGCGTCACATGAGGTGAATAGATTCTCTATCTGAGTCATGATCTAAATTAGCACGAATTTTTATCCATATGAATTTAGGTTGACAGAATTTGTACATTACTCATTTGCCACTGTATTACAACGGGACAGCTCTTTTTTCACCAAGCAGTGATCGCATCTTCAAAATCTTGTCAGTGACTGTGGGGCCTGCAGCCAGATGTTTAAAGGTTCCCAAGGCAGTTAGAAAGTTTTGCAGCCTCTATTTGCATTGAATTTTGAAAAGGACATGATTAATTCAGTCCAGGACCACGACGAAGGTTAGTAACACTGTAGCTGGAAATACATGAATTATTTTAAACCTCCTGAACTCTATTATTCAGGAATATCACCAACTAGTAAGTGTAAACAAGATAACAGGCTTGCTTTCCCCTCTCTCTTACCATGAGTGATACGCCAGTATAATGCATGAATACTAGTGTAGCAGAAGATACAAACAAGCCCAACTGCAACTATTTATTTAGATTTGCCAGGCAGCAAGGTGGCAGATTTAATTATATCACCAACAGTGAGGCTTATAGAATGACTAGAAGGAAACTCCACCAAAAGATACATAAGACCAAGCCACTGTTTAAGTGCTATTTCTATGTTATTTTCCAATTCAGAAAGTTAGAAATCCTTTAAAGAGATTTAGCTCTTTACGGATGAAATGGGGAGAGCAGAGGAAGTCTCTGTCAAAACGTGCAGCTGATGTGGGTCATTAGCACCTACGGACATGTAAATGTCAACAGGTTACCAAATCGCATATCTAAATTCTGCCTGAGGGTAGTATGTTAGTAACATAGACTTATACTAGCCCAAAGTAAATCAATATATATATTTGACACTGTGCATGCTTTTCTAAAATAAACGCTTTACAAATCCAATTTGCTTTGTTGACAGTTTTCCAGACTAGGACAAAGACAGCACACTGAGAGTCCCCTTCAAACATCGGTGTCCTTACCTGGGATTTGCAGAGCTCATTGATCACTCCAAGGCACTGAGCCTTTACATGCACTTTACTGAAGTTGTCACGGTCTGTCTCCTGTTCCTGTTGTGCTTGTGAGTATGGGGAATAAGAGAGACACGTAGAAGAGTGTAACTTCTGCATCCACATCCAGGAATTGCAGCTGCACTGAGGTCTCTAGAGCTTAAGCGCTGGGCTGAGACAACTGGGCAAGACTTGAGGAGCACCAGCAATTGCCTGGTAAAATGGGATCATTTCATTCCCTTGTTCCTTGGGCTGTTCCAGACATTCGATGCCACTGCTATGAAGCAAACTGAGGCAAAGCCAATTCAATGTAAAGGTCAAGGTGAAAACTAGTTTGCTAGCTGAAAGATTGAAGAAAGGATTATGTGTACATCTGTGCAGCCAGTGATGTGGGGTACTCTGTTCTGCTGATTCATTAGGCTCTGTCTGGCTAAACTTTTCAAAAAGTTTAAACTATAACTTAAACTCAGTCTAAACTTTCCTGTTTTAGCAACAAATGAGAATAAAAAATAGCATAGGTTCTATTAAATAAAAACGTTTGTTGATTCTCAAATGAGCTCAATAATTTTAAATCTTTGACAGATTTATTTGGTAAAGCAGCAAAGTTTTGAAATATTAGCTAAGTTCTGTTACAGATTTCTGAAGATTCCTGCTCTACCACTGAAAGAAGCTGAGGAATAACTTGTTCTCACCAATAGTATGAATGGTACTGTGGCCTGGAAAACTTTATCCTCAGCAAAGTGCTGCTCCTGGCTCTTGCTTTCTCGTGAAAGATTGAGCAATCTAGATAGTCCCATTAATTCTGTTGTTTCTTTGCATTGACTAAGGCTACTCATTACAGGCACTACCTGGGCATTTTAGGCCAAGTTGGTAAGATGAAAACCGAGGGTGTGAACCTAAGGGAGCAATCACAGCCCATTACTTGGGTAGAAGATTGGTTGCAAAAGCCATTCTCCTAAAGGGTGAACCAAAGCCCTCTTGTGTTTTCAGACTGCCAGAATGTGGGAATCCAAATGTAAGGGTGTGGGCTTGGCCTGAGCTTGAGTACAGAAATGTGAAAGTCAGCCACCCTCAAAATAGCATGTGGGTTTAGAGACAGAGATACTCATAGTGTCTACCTTAAGCATGTCATTTAGGAGCTCTCAATCATCCTGTGGAGAAATGATCTCCTTTTTGCTGGTGCCTGTGCAGCCCCAGCAGATTGCCTGCAGGAAGCACCCTGACTGGTTTCCATTTTGAATTTCCATGGTGAAGGAGCAGAATGGAGACCTGCCATTAACTGCAGGAATTCCCGTACGAGGAAGGTTATCTGAGCTAGAGCACGAAGCAGAAAGAACATCTCAAATGTTGCACCTTCAACATCCGAAAAACAGTTACTAGATCCACCTCTCTTGCTATTGCCCCAAGAAGCAAAGCTTAGACAGTAGGCTATTTGTAGACATGATTTTCATAAAATGCACAATTCTACTTTTGGAAAAAGAAGTTGGGTGCAAATTGATGACACGTATCCTCTTCCATCCTAAATAATCACCTTTGGTACAGATAGAGGTACCTGTAATAATACTTTGCAAAGAAGTTCTTATGGCAAGAGCTTTTTGAATTCACAGAGTGCTGTCCATCCAGGGACTCCAAAACACTTTATCATCATGACTTACATTATTTTACAAGGCAGAAACTAATGGACAGAATATTCAAGACCTATGCCTATAGTTGTACAGACAGTCAGTAACAGATGGGAATAAGCCCCATCTCCCAACTTAGGGTTGTTTTACATGATCACAGATAACCCTGTGAAGGGAAGAAAAAGAAATTCCCATGTTTCTGCACCAGCTACACTTTTTGTCATCAAATAGTTACAAAGCCCACTTACACGAAAGCTGGCAGAAATACAAACACTGAAGTGGTCACTACCTAGGGCACTCAGATAAGTAATATTCCTATTCAGTAAATTAGCACATTTATGAGTTATATACTTTTGTTTGTCAGCATTTTTTCTCAGCGTGCATAGACCAGATTTCCACTACATCATTCAGAGGTTAGCAGGAAACAAAATTAAACCCTCAGTGTTTTCACCACCATACAACTTGCAAAGTCATTTTTCAATGAACTTAACAGGTTATCCTGGAAAAGACTAATAAATGGTGAGTGTTGCCTTTGACTTTCCCCTAGCAGAACTCACTGTTGATTAATTTTTGCAACAGATTTCCTACCTCATTTAAAGCTTCAGCTAGAAGCGTTTTCCTGTTACATATTGCAAACAGACACATACAGTGACTCTAAAGCTTGGATCGGGTTGTGTAGTCAATATAGTTTTTGGCAAAAGAGTGGGGAGCCTTTTTCTGGCTGAAAACTAAGAATGATAAAAATAGATCCTGATTTTACAGTCACTGTGACAAACCAGCTTCCAAAAGCTTCACAACAGCACAAAGGAAACAAACTGGCAAAAAGGAAGTGAGCTGGAAAGATATATATTTTTCACCAACAAGACTTAAATTCACCATCTTTTGAGGTTTACAATGATCTTATATCATTGCATATGGCATGCACTACACAATGGCAACCAAGAAGTCAGCTTAGCTTGCAACCAGCCATTCTTTTCCAAAGCTTTTCTGTGAGCTCAACACATTTAATTCACAATCACTTATAGAGCTTATACAACCTTATAAAATAACCTAGTCTCCTGAATCACCTCTTACCTACAAGATATAATTTTATTCTATTTCATATGATTTCATTATCTTATTTTTGTCACTTGATCTCATTTTTCTTGGAGTTCTAAAGGATTTAACAACGAATGATAAGAATGAGATTATCAGCACAAAAATAGACAATAATTAAATGTCAGTCATGTCTGTGACAGAACAAATACAATTCTGTATCTCACTACTTTTGGTGCTGGCTAGTGCAATACTCATTAAATATTTTTACCGTTAATGCTGATAGTTTTGCAGTTACTTCAAACAGATGAAATACATTTCGCTTACCTACCCTTCATTCTTCCTCCTCTGCAAATAAGTTTTTTCCAGTGAAAGATTAGCATAGTTAGTACCAGGAATTTCAAATGGGATTGTTTATGCATCAAAGAGTAAGTATTAATAACAAAAATGCACTCACAGTATGATTGCTTTGTGATGATTAGAATATAAATTGTTAGTTCTATATATACAGACACACACACACACTGAATTATATGCCTCACGATGGTATGTCTTTTGCATTCCTCTAACATCTGATAGTCAGATGCCATGTCACACACATACTTGTCAATTTGTTTTATCACTAAGAAGTTTGTCTATGATGTTGCATGGAGCTGACAACCCAGCACACTCAGAATCCACCTGAAAATTGTTACCCAAAGAAATATCTTGCACTCATAAGGATGAGGGGGAAGGATGCAGGCTCTGCCCCAGGATCAAGCAAGCAAAAGCATTAGCTTCACACAGAAAACTAGTTTTCTCATTGTTGATGATGAGAGGTACATGCTAAGCCATAAATAAAGTGAGAATAGTCAGTGGTGGACAGAAATTCCTTTCTGCAGGCTCCGCTCCACCACTTATGAGTTATGGGGTCATCTCTAACTTGTGAAAATAACTCACATATCACACTCTCCCCATCTCTACGCTTCTTACTACTACTGCCAGTGGAGCTGGTGCAAAAGCGTTGGAGCTGGACAAGGATCCAAGAGGCAGAAAGTGACCATTTAGCAGTCTTATGGCAACTCTATCAGGCTCACGGGGCTCGTGGAAACGCCAGCCGGGGAAAGGCCAGCCTCCACCTCTCCTCTGCGCTTTGTCGTTTCTGCCCTTCATCTAAGGGGAAGATGCTCTCGAGCACAACAGTACATGGTTATACAGGGCTGGAGAGGGGCTGAAACCGCACCTGTGCTGTGGCCCTTCTCAAAACCCCCACCGACCTTCAGAGGAACACAGATTTCCCAGGAATACAGCAAGCAAAACAACCAGATAAAAAACCAAGCTGACCGTGAAAGCTATGGGAATAAATAACACAGTGTTAAGCACAGGCTAGGCTAAGTATGTGAACCTTCAGTCAAAGTTTTGACCTCAGCTTTTGCAGACAAACCCAGGCTCACTTTAATTGCCTGGTTTGCAGACTGGAAGCAAAGCAGCTGCTGCAGCCCGGAGCTCAGCGCAGGTTGCAAACTCCCCCTGAACAGCAGCGCTGAGCTCTCTGTTGCCGTCTGCTCGGGTCGGCCCCGCTTACCGGGCAAAATAAATCTACCCGTCGCATCCACCAGAATTACCCAGCTGATAGCTGAGCAGTAAGAAATTGCACTGAGAGAAGAACTACCGCTCTGGTTTTGGTAATGCGGGCAACTGCCCAGCGTGCCCCTGTGATGGGCTGGGGCTGGCTTTGATCAGTTACACTGTTATTTAGCATCTGAAGCAGCTAGTGTATAGTGTCCTTCTCACTCCTTTAATAGGAAAGGGCTGCCTTTATCCATGAGGCAGAACCATGCTTATTATCATGTTAATTAATACATTTCTAATGAGAAGCTGTTTCTCCAGTTTACACAGAGCCAAAGTGAAAATTGAAACGATTTTGCTAATTTAAGAAGAAATTATTTAAAAAATAAGCAAGGAAGTAACTTCAAAGAGCCAAACAAAAGGAAAAATATTGGAGCTAATGAAATGTTGGTTAATAATCCTTTTGTTCACTCCTTTATATCTTTTCCCCATTTTTAATTGTCGCATCTAATTAGATTATAACTATTTACAACAGGAATTATATTCTACTCTGTATTGCATATGGGATCTTATAATACAATGCAAATAAATACTACTAATAATAATTAATGAAGAACTTTTGCACTGTGAGTCTTTCCAAGCCATGGACCCCAGCATGGGTGTAGCAGCCAAGTGTAACTGGTTTCTGAGCTTGGCTTTATCAATGATAGAGGAACAGAGCTGCAAACTTGGTTATTTCTACTCCTCCTGTGCCTGGCCAGCTTCCTCATGCCTAGATCACAGTTAGACCTAAGATCATCACCTCAAAGCAACCATTCTCCGCAGGTTAACCCTCTTTGGTATTTGCTGAAGGGAATGTGTTGCATTAGGCAGCATTAGCTGCTATCTTTAGGAGGACCGTTCCTCTCCTTTCTGAGGCTGTCCAAGAAAAGATTTGTCCTTCTGATCTTGACACCCCCAATACCTGTTCAGAGTCCAAGAGAACAGTGAAGCCACTGCATTTCTGGTGCTAAAGTGCAATGTGTGGTGTCCTCTGGGCAGTTACAGCTTCTTCTAGGAAGGTCAACAGTCCCTCTCCATTCCTCAGAACCTGTCATCTGGGCAGCTCAGTGTTGCATAATATAATTGTTAAGTAACTGGATAAATTATTCTTTTTCATTTTAGTATGACAGGGATGCTTCAAGAGAGGCTGAGGGCTCATTGAGATAGTGGCTCCATGCGCTCAGAGTCAGAGCTTTAAAGAACTAACAGAAGACAGATAACATTTCCTTTCTGCCACCTGTTAATTCTTTTTAACAGATGGAGAACTGGAGAATGGTGAGATTAAAAGCTCTGATACAGGAAACCATATTTTTTCAAGACAGTGCTTAAACACATGCTTCTGCAAGCACAGGCTTCTGTCCCAGTGAAGTTCAGCACGCGCTTAAATAGTTTTCTGACTCAGGATCTAAGTGACTCTTTCAGGGTCATAAAAGCAGTGGAACAAGCTGCCCCTGAAACGCCCAGTTCACATCGCAGCCTTGGTCCTTTCTTCACACAGTCTGTTTCCAAAACCGTAGCTCTGGGAGCATTGATAACTTCTTAGGCTCTCCAGCTGGAGGTTGGCAGCCAAATCTCCATGTCAGTTATTTAGATAAAAAGGTTACTTCAAGTTTGGCTACAAGTTGCAGATGTGAAACCAGGTAAAGGTGAGAAAAACAACGTTTGCAGTGTAAGTAAGTCAGAAGCGAATCAGATCCATCACCAGTTACAATATTGTACAAACCTTTGTGGCACTTCTACTCAGATTAGCGTTTCATACCTTCATTAATTTACCATGAAAATTATAAAATGTTCAGAATTAAATAATAAATCTCTATCAGTTCTCAATATATCATTGGCTTAGGAGGCAAAATATTGCTTGTGAAGCTGAGAAAGACAGTCTTGGGGAAAGACAATGAACTGAAAGTAGGGAGAGGTCTCCCACAAGCTGCTTCTTTGACCTTGAGCAAGACCCTTAACTCCCCTGTGCCTCAGTCGCCCATTTGTGTATTCAGGAAAACAATCCTCTCTTCTTCCCAGGCTTTGCCTGCCTTGCCTACTTCAACTTACTTTTAGAAATGTGAAGGTAATGCTGTTCTTAATTACCACAATCCCCTTCTTCCTTATCTCAAATTAACTCCTTGCAGAACACCACCTATTCAAGCTTTCCCAGAAAGCGTTACGCAGAGCTGTAACCTCATAACAGCTGCATGTCAAATCTGCCAGTAAGTTTTGGACAGTTTTCAGAAAAGCGTGCTGTACAGTTTCTTGCAGTATGCTAAACAACTAATGCACACATTGCAGGTACTATAAAAATAATCCACAAAGCCTTCCTATGCAGTTACAAAGAGATTTTAAACTGAGATAAGCAATACCATAGCTTGTACCTGGGCCCTTCCAGATGTGCTGCCTTTCTCTCCGTTACCTGTGCATGCAGAGGTGAGACCTCTATGCCTCCTTTATGCTTTATTTCTCTTTCTCTGATGCATAAGCTGCTTGGGGAAAAGGGTGTTTGCCACACTGCCCCACACAAAAGGGACATAACCTTTGCAGGGGACTTTCTTTACCCCTGCTGTATGTTTAGTAGAAAATGTCTTTCATCTTTATTTCCAAAAGTCTCTGTCTACTACCGTACATACACTTAAAAATTAAAAGCAGGAAAGATTTTTTTAAATAAACCTTCACCTAAGCATTGGAGAAGTAAAACAGTTAATATGAAAGGTAGACTGTTAAACAGCATAGTAAGAGGAAAATACTTCAGTTACCAAATAGATGCTCTTTAGGTTCTTATTCCATTAAAACCTGTGTCTGTGCTGCTTTCATGGAGGATGTTTTTGCTACTACATGCAAATTCCTCATTTTTCAAGGAAAGCTTTAGATAACCTGCCTATTTGGCCTTTGTTAGTCATGCTACAAAGATTTAAAAGCTTTGAAGATTGTCTTAACTAAAAAGAGCCACAAGAACAACAATGCACTTTCTTCCAGTCACTGATCAGGCTTCTAAAGAGTAACTAATAATGTGGATTTTAAAGAGCAAAAGGCAACAAGAAAATATTTAATAGTACAGCTAACAGTGCAGCATACCTTCTGCAGAAACCTGTCTGCTTTACTTTCCTTTTATCAATATTGCCAAGAAAGTAAATTTGTCACTGTACAGTTGAGAATGTCTCAAAGATCTACTTTAATGTTTCACGCTACGTTTGCAAAACAAGAGTAATAAAAATAATGACACCATTATTACTCTTCCCTCTTTGTTTTCAGTTCATCACTTGCATATTTGAATAATGAATTATATTCACATTATCTCTACACTTTTGCTCTTGACTTCCTCTGCTGGCTGAAAGTAAAGCTATTATCCAGTTGTCAGCTCTGAAGAGCCATTCAACACAGCAGCCAATGGTCCTGACATGTAGATATACTACTATGCAAAA
The DNA here is from genome assembly GCF_964188355.1 of Buteo buteo. Classification (NCBI taxonomy): domain Eukaryota; kingdom Metazoa; phylum Chordata; class Aves; order Accipitriformes; family Accipitridae; genus Buteo; species Buteo buteo. The sequence goes on from NC_134175.1 coordinate 44,025,380, forward strand.
TTATCTAGAGTACAATTTCAAGCTATATATGAGAAAATTACCAGCCAGCGTAAAAATGAATCTTCAGCTTAGGTGAAATATTAAAAATTTCATCAGGGCCACTTTAGAACATAAATAAGTAGACAACAGGATTAGTTGTGAATTAGGCACAAAAGGCTAATTAACACTATTGTATCATCTTGATTGACTTAAAGTCTATTAAATCACTATTTTATTGTCTGAATCTCTGAACCTTACAGGAAAAATAGAACCTTCTTCTATTGAGAGGCCCCTGTTCATTCTCAGATCTGCAGCTTTTGACTGAATTTCATTAAGACTCATTCCACTAACCAATACTTTGCACATGTAATTTCCTGATAAAAGAATGATTGTTTATATCAGTTGATTTATACAGCTTTTTTATTAAGTGTCATGTTAAGTTATAAACAAATCACATAAAACAAAACCCACACAATTTTACTTTAGTGTCGCATCCCTTCATGTAATTATAAATATAACCGGAGCTTCAGATGAAGTCAGATTTTCATGATGCAGTGGAGGGGCAAATGCAGCCTAGCAGCAAACATTCTCAAGGGCAAAGACTTTCTTCTCTTCATGCTCAAGTGTTTTTGTCAGGAAAGAATAACTGGAGGTTGGGAAGGTGAGGAGGTGCCCTCTACCAGACAGAAAGCAGCGTCCCCAGGATGACATTAAACAAAGAGGTATAAGAACAGACGGGAAATCAGAGCAAGCTACTGTGCTTGCTTCAAAGAATTGTCTAAGAGAAGAGCAGCTGCTCTCTCTGTGGTCAACATTTATTCTTCTAAATCAGCTGCCTCAATTCCTTCTCTACCAATTAGACCTACTCCTGTTTGCATCACTATATTGGTAATGCTTTTCAGATTTTTGAAAGGGAAGAGACAAAAGCTCGACTAGTCTTTAGTGCAATACAAAATGGAAAAAAACTGGTTATCTATAAAGAGTGAAAAGTATGTCTTGTGGATCTCCTTTGGGGATGTCTCGGAGCCCATCAACTTTTATTGAAATTTAGAGAGGGCTGCAATGATTTGAAATGTATTTTCATGGATTACAGCTCCTGAAAATTTACAGCTAGAAGAATTTTAGCTCTTTACCAACACTGTTTTATCTCATAATATCACTTAGTGTAACTTAGCATTGTAATTGCCTCAACTTAGACATGGATGTGTAAGCAATCAGATGAAATGATTTATGTAGGATCATGGAATGAGGATAACCACTTGTCCAGGAAATTCAAACATGTCCTCTTTCTCCTCCTGGAAATCTTGTTTTTATGGGATTTGAGGACAGTAGCCATTCCTGGATATCTGGCAGCTTGGCAATAGTAACAGTACCTCTTTTGCTCTGTGGACATCGGCAAGTCCTGGACAGAGGAACACCTTCTACATATCAATTGCATGGTGCAGGCAAAATGAGTCAGATGCGTTCATGAATGTGCCAAAAAATGTCGACACATGCACAATAAACCTGATATGCCTGGCTTACTGCACACTGGGAATCCATCTCCATAATGCATGCATGCATATTTCTGCCTGGGAAATCATGGACAGCAGCATGGCAACCCTACATAGAAAGTCCTCTTTGAAAGCCATGCTCTCAAGCCAATGTTTAATTCATTAGGTTAGCCTTCCTTAATCAGTGATCAGTAGAACTATTTAGCTCATGATGCATTAGAAGAAGGTCTAAGACACTCCTTCCAATATACAAATGTATTAATTCACACATGTTACAAAGAAGGAAACAAGATGGAGGGAAATTAAAGTAACACATCTAAAGTTTAGCTCAATTGTTATTGTTTGTAAATGAAACCACTGTGGCAGCACAATTCGGGATGTGGACTTATTTTTTAGTTGTTAGATGTGGCAAAATGAACTACAGATGTTGAGTAAAAATTAAATTATGCTGGTTCTTACTCTGTTGATCTGCTATGAACCATAGCACTGTCCACCTGATAGAAACAGCAGTCTGTGCTGTTGACTAAAGTCTGGCCCACCTCCCTCAGTGATCCACTCAGTGTGCTTTCACATCCAGTTATCATGTACTAAAACTCTTGCGGTGTAAATGGTTAGAGAATCGAGCAATGGTTAGAGTATAAGCAGTCTGCCCCTTGCTACATGATCACTCAGTCACAGCTTGCATGTCCTTCCCAGCAGCATCTTTGTCCTTTTAAAGAGTCCGAGAGTGCTGATAGTGGGCATACAGATGAGTAAGAAACGTTAGAGCAAGCACATATGCTGACTTGGAAACAACAATAAAAGTTAGTTGGGATCCCTCCTACCTAACTTCTGCACTGAACTAGGCATCTAGATACCATCTATGGGGTGAAAGAGGTATTTCAGCAGCCTGATTTACCTTGCCCACCTTAGACAGAAAGCACCCTTGAAACATCTTTTTCTGGACTGAAGAGGCAGCAAGACAATTTACTCAGATGTAGTCACCTACAGCACAGACATCTTAAGTTAGATGAGAAAATCCCACACCTAGAACCTACTTGTTACTACTTACACTTAGATATATGCTTAGAAGTCCTCGGCACTGAGAGGAGCTCTAATATTGATTCCCTGCCTTCAGGGTTGTAAAAAAGAGCTGAGAGGAGTCAGGTGATGCAGTACTACAAGAAGAGGCAAGGGAGTCCTGCTACCTGATGTTTGTGTTCGTCTGGGAGCTGGAAGGCTTATTGCCAAGTCTCTGCCTGGCCACGGTCTTTCTGCAACTGTCCTTGGGCATGCCACTTAGTTCCTTCTCCTCGGTTCCCAGTCTGTAAAGTGAAAGCATCAGCACTTAACTACTTCACATGGATGTTGCCAGAACAAATATAAGGCAATTTGAAGAGCTCTGATGATATAAATAATGCCACTGATGTGGGAAAGAAAGAAGATCAAAGAAAGGACAGCAAGAGTATGCAGTCACATTTGAAATTAGCATACAGACATTCTAAGTTTCAAAGGAAATCGTTTGGGTCATTGAGTATACCATTCTACACAGTAAACATTTTCTTTTATATAAATATTCAAATGTATTCCCACCATAATATGGTCTTTCTAGGATTACTTTTTTCTCCTCGTGGCTAAGAAGTTTTCTGTAATATTGAATTAAATAAATCTTAAGGTTTCATGATTAAAAAAGAAACAAGATGCATTAATAAAGGAGCTCAGACATACAGTGACAAAGTAGGGACTTATTTTCATCTGGACAGAGGTGACAAAACTTGTATTGCTGAGCTTGTCTGAAAGAAATTGGTGCAGTATGCCAGTAAATTTTAAATGGAGAAACAATGTTGGCCACAGCTGTCTTTGGAAGTCCAGAAATATTGAACACCAGCTTGACTATCAAGGAACAGTCATGAAAAAGTGATCTTTTTGTCCCAGCGTTCTCCTTTTCTAGCTAACGTCATCCCTGATGTGCTCAGATCTATCTGAGCCAGTTACTCTTCATCCAGATCCCAGTTTTATTCAGAACATAGGCAGCTGGGAAGATGCAACTTAATAAAAAAATCACAAGACAGTTAATACGGTCCTGGTAGCTCAAACCTTTCAAAAGAATCCCTTCACCCAAATCAACAGTACAAACTCATTAGTCTGGGTTTTTTCTCTGGCTATTGGCAGGTAGCAAAAAGTGCTTTATTAAACTTCTGTAGCAGCAAGTGAATGTACCTTTGAAGATATATTATTTTTAATTTAGTGCTACAAGACAAATCATGGGCTTCATATTGAGCAATCAAATATTTTCATAATATTTTGCTTGTTCAACTGTTTTTTCTATGAGTAAATCCAACCCCAAAGCAAACAAACAAAATCCCTAGACTTTCCAGAAAATAAAAACAGTAAAACTCAAACTACCTGGAATAAAGTTGGTAGCTACTGCCCCCCACATTTTCCTAAATAATTGTCTTCCTTGCCTTTTGTGCTAAAGTAAAACCTAGAGGCACGGAAAGTGGTAAATGATGGAATTTTTTAAAAAAACCCACACCACAACAAAACCCAGGTATATTATTGTTACTACTATTTCTTGCATCACCATAATATGTGATGGTTTCAAACAAACACCAGACCCCCATTGTATTAAATTCTATACAGACTAAAAGACGGGCCAAGGAAGCTTCTGGCAGAGCTAGGAACTGACCTCTATTCCCACCACCCTTCCCAGTAACTATCTTTCCCCTTCATCGTGCACACTTTACACAAGTCACTCAGACCTCAGGCTCCATTTAAAAGGAGAGTTCTATTTGCTAACAGTAGTTTCTCATTAATGCTCATGTTTCATCTAGAATCCGTTCTTCTCTGAGTTTTGTTTCCTTGCTGTGGTGGGTTTCACTGGGATAGAGATAATATTCTTCATAGTAGCTAGCATGGGGCTGTGTTTTGGACTTGTGCTGGAAACAGTGTTGATAATTCAGGGATGTTTTAGCTATTGCTGAGCAGTGCTTACACAGAGCCAAGGGCTTTTCTGCTTCTCCCCCCACCCCACCAGCAAGGAGGCTGGGGGGGCACAAGAAGTTGGGAGGGGACACAGCCGGGACAGCTGACCCCAACTGACCCAAGGGATATTCCAGACCATAGGATGTCATTCTCAGCATATAAAGCTGGGGGAAGAAGGAGGAAGGGGGGACATTCAGAGTGATGGTATTTGTCTTCCCAAGTCACCGTTAGGTGTGCTGGAGCCCTGCTGTCCTGGAGATGGCTGAACACCTGCCTGCCCATGGGAAGTGCTGCATGAATTCCTTGTTTTGCTTTGCTTGCGCGTGCCACTTTTGCTTTCCCTATTAAACTGTCTGTATCTCAATGCACGAGTTTTCTCATTTTTACCCTTCTGATTCTCTTCCCCATCCCACCTGGGGGGAGTGAGCGAGTGACTGTGTGATGCTTAGTTGCTGGCTAGGGTTAAACCATGACACTTGCTTATTTCTGTACCTAAACCTAGGACCTAATTAGTCCTGGGGACAATTTCAAGCCTGCTTGTCCTTGAAGGCAATTTACATAAGAATTGAACCTGGCCAGAAACACTCTCTTCCTGTAGGGTTTGCGTGCAAGGTGGAAAATCCAAGCCTTGTGGTCCCACTGAGGCCCTCCACATGATATCACAGGAGGGAAGGGACACACGTGCATGGGGACCCCATGCTGCAGCAGGGCATGGCACAGACCGATTGCTCCCAAAGGCCATCTATGCTGCACATACAGCAGTGCCATCGGCCCCTGTTCCCCTCCATCTGGAGCAGTGCATGATGTCCAGGCTGGGACTGCCCTGCTGGAGCAACCCCGGCTTTCCAGAGAAAATCCTGTCCTGCAGCAATCACATGGCCACATTTGGCTGGCCATCCCTTGGGTTCACCTTTCCCTAGAAGTCAGGGAAGGTTGCTTCAGACAGCTTGGAGGACTCGAGTCTCTTCCACCTGGTCTGACTATGAATTGCTTTCTTACAGATTTCTTTTCTCTCCAGAGACTCCTTTTTCAATGCCTAATTTCTCACAGACCTTTTAAGCACTGAGTTCTGCCAAAAAAAAGCTGTGTAGTCTTGCCCTGGGCCCTGAAAGTGGACCTTGGTCTTGCATTTATTTATATAGTCATGTTGCTCTCCTGCTGGTTTCTCCAATAACTAGACATATAAAAATTTAAAATGGATATTGATATGCTGGAACGATACTTCACCATCAATCACATGCACTGTTGGCTAAATTATACCCCATATTCCTAGATTATTAAATACTTACTCCATATCCACCACATGGTCTACTTATCTAACACCCCATTTACAAAAAAATATCCAGCACTTAAAAGTAAGGACTTTTATAGTTAAGGACTTCATAAATCTTACATTGCCCATAAAACAATACACATGCACACGGCCACACATTTTACCGAGTGTAAGCTCTGGTCCCTTGTTTCCAGACCTGGAGGGTTTTACTTCTTGGCTGTTGTTAACAGTCCCCTCCAGAAATATCTTCATCATCTTCCTAAGCAAAAAGAGCGGTGTGTCTTCACAGACACATGGTAGCTATTCATGATCGCACTAAGGTTGGCGACAAAAATTCCCATTTCTATGCAAGAAAAATATGACCCATACCTGACATGAGTAAAAGCAGACTCAAGTGCTAAACTCTCAACAGAAAAATTTTGTAAATAACCTTGCTTTACTCTGATACAGGTTCTTCCAGTATAGCTGGCATTTGGAGTTTCAGGAATATTTAATTATATAGAAAGCCTTAAGGGGCAATAACAAGCTGGTTTCTGAGCTAATGGGAGAGAAAAGAATACGAGATTAAAATCTAAAAATTAAATAGAGGGTCATTCTTTTTAATGACTAATAACTCTCAAAGAATTTAAGTTTCAGTTAAATTCTGACTCCAAAGGTATTTATGTAGTCATGAAACTATTTTTAAATATTTCATATTCAGAGTGCTCCAGTTTCCTCACTGGTTCTGGCTAATATCAGACACCATTATGATATCTGAGCAACTTTGCAGAAGCTCTGTTTTTTGCTTTTAACCTCTTGTTCACAGTAGTGTTTTTATTTTCTATTCATGTCTTTTGAGTTTTTTGTGATTTCTTAGAAAATTCTGCTGCCTGTAGGATAAATAGTGCAAAATTTAGGCCAAACCAGGCTACTTCCACCTTTAAGTGCTGAATGAGAAGAGGAAGTTAGAGTTTGGTGACTAGAGCATTCAGGTGGGAAAATAAAGTAAGACAGGCAGTGAACTGGACATCAGGGAATTATTGTCCGTCCCGAAACAAGGGAAAAATGGGGTCTTCTCCCTTGCATGTCAAAAATGTTCATTTCATATGATTGCAGAAAAAGGAGATATGAAAAGCACCCCTTTTCATAACAGAACACACAGAACAGCATAAGGTAGCTGCTGGATTAGGTCTAGGAATGCATAAATATATTACAAGTCTAAGAAAATATAAATGCTCTCATTTGGCAACATGCAGACATGTAACGCTCAGATGTCAAACCCCAAATCTTTCACACACATTAAGAGCAGAGCTGTATCAGGTAACATCTTGCATTAATTTATATAAGCAGCTGATGGATTCCCAGGTTACAAAGCATTGTGGTTTTCTAGAAAAAAAACCCCAAACACCTTCACTTAGAATCCAGCTAATGTTGGAAGTGAGAGTCATGGTTCACCCCACTTGTGCCTGGAGCACTGAGGTCCTCCTTGCGAGCAGAGGTCTCCTCTCACCAGTTTGAGAGTGGGCCTAGTCTTCTCAGAGAACACTACAAGTCCTTTACAAATCTTTGTTTTCTAAGATATTACTGTGTCTCCAGAGTCTACAACCTCGAACAGGTTTCCATTGCATGAGACAGACACCTACACTTTCCTGTAGGTCCAACAGCGACTGTAGCTTAGATATGCCAGCAATGAATTTCCTCTCCTCTCTCCCAGCTCGAGCCATGAATTTCTGTTATGGCTAACTACCCAAAATGGACACTTTTTTCACTGTACTAACACACTGCAAGGAAGAGATGCAGCTCACATCCATAGTACTTGAGGTTTCTTCACCAAGTGACCGAGATACCTCATGTTATGTTTTCCTCTTAAAGACTAAACTACAGAATATTGGCAACAGGGTCTTCCAACCCAGTCCAGACTTGGTGTGGTCTAAACACTAAGGCCATTTTTTAGTCTGCTGGCTGATGGACGTAGCATATCAGATGATTATGTGGTCCTCTTCCCAGAATAACTGCTAAGCAATGAAAAAAAAATCCCTAATGTTGGAAGAATCTTGCTGACCAAGAATGACTTTAAAAGTTATTTTATAAACTGGGTAGGCATCCCTGGTCTGGCATAAACCAGCACATGGGCTGAAGCTCTTGTTTCTCACAGCCCAACGCCCTGATTTGCTGGTGTTTCCTTTTACAATAACCATGTGATGAAGGTATGCCAGCTCTATCCAGACAGCCTTGACTTGGAAATATGGGGTCTTGAGAAGAGGTCAGAAAATAACTCCTCCTTGTTTCGGTTTGCTGCTTTATTTCTTTATTTTCAGGCTGAACTGTGGTAGTTTTTAGTTGTAAGAGACTGAATTTTAATTTCACCTTTTTGGGGGAAAGAAAACTAAAGAAATGTGGAGGAATGCAAATTCCTATTTTCATGAAAGCGTAATTTCTCATCCAATCTCAGGTGAATAATAATAAGAATAAAAACCACAGTAATGGAAAAATCCATTTGAATCAAGAACATAACTCTATCACTAGTCCCAGGCATATTGACATTTTTTGTTTGCCCCTATAACAATCTGGACTAGGCATCTTTGCTGGGTAGTCGATACCTCAGACCTTCCCCAGCCTATTAAAGACAGAAGGCAGCATATATTCATTGCTAGAAAAATCCTTAAAGGAATCTCTGTAATTACTTTAGGAATCTGTAGTTCAGAACTTGTGTCTCTCTAACAAAATTATAAAGAGAAAAGATGCACAGGAAATTAAGAATAACTTAGTCCTATGTCATTAAAAGTATATTGGGCTAGATACTATAAATTTTTATAGTGAGGGATTCCTGGATCCAGTGAGTAAGAAAGAAGAAATTACATTTTTATATAATTGTATTTCATGTGTATATATTTATAAAGTTTTATAATTTGTCCATTTTACCAAATGGGAATTGGGGATTAGACTAAGGCTCTATTTAATAAAGGATGAAGCTAGGTGTTAAAATTTCAGATGCAGGAAAAAGCAGCTTGACTCTCTGTGAAATATTTGGAGAAAAAATGCAGCTCTTTACAGTAGAGGCAAGTGACCCTGCGTGTTGAGCAGTTGGCCCTTTGGAGACCCAAGGGACATACGGCACACTGAGCGGCTGTCTTAAATGTAGAAATTCACTCCAACCCGCTGGAAGGGGCTTTGTCCCCTTGGCCTCAAGCTGGGATTTCTTCTGAACACAGACACATGTGCCCATTGTGCCAGAATTTGAGAGAGGATTAAAACCCCTAGACGTCTGAAGCCCCTCACCTCTCTATCCTTTAGGGTGTTGGCTGGACTTCTTCCTCAAGAAAAAGAGAGGCCTGGTCTTGGTTTTGTCCACTGTCAAAAAATGTATTGAAACGGACCACTGTCATGAACTCTACACCACAGCATGCCTGTGGCTGCAGGCACCCAGCTCGGAATAAAGTACCAATGGCAACTGGGTGCCTACAGAGCTAGGCAACGGTTGGGAAAGGGTTTTCAGGTTTACAACTGTATATATCCTCTAGATTACACCTAAATGCTATATTAAGGATCTAGACCAGATTTCCTGTCAACCCCTGCAAAGCAAAACAAAGCAACCCTTGGTGATAATCCCACAGGCACTCAGAGAGTCCATAGCATAGTTTGCAACTGAACGCAAGCAGCTCAGCTCTGCACTCATGATCCCGTACTGCCTCCTTCTTCTCTTACTGGGGACACACTGCAGATGCAACATCAAAATTTAGCTTTGGGTCTCAAAATTTAAGATGGGATGTTCAGAATCCATTAGCTTAAATATATATATACATATATAATGGTACAAGGGGAGCAGATAGTCTATAACACAACTATTCAATAGATTAAGCAACACCATCCTCAGCTGGTGTACATTGGCATAACCATTTACACCAGTGAAGGCTTAGCAGGATTTGTTTTTTCTAAGAAAGAAACTGCAGCTGAACTCATAATCCAGTTAGTTTAAAAATAGCAGACTTGATAGAGTTTCTGCTTTTAAAGCGGCTTGTGATTTTGGTTGTGAATTTGATGCAACACAGCAGGAGATATAACAATTATGTCTAACACACACATGCACATGTTACATACACACAATGTACACATATATTAACATATCTCCATTTTCTTCATTCCCCACGAATTAAAGTGACAATCTAGATGTTAGTCCTTTCTGAATTAATCCTATCCGAATCGCATTAGTGTCATCTTCACTATACACCAGTAACCGCTAGCCTATAAAATTTATGATATAACATTCAGAATTAATCTGCAAATATATACTAATTCACACTGACCTTTTTTCAAGCTGAGGCCTTTTTAGCACTCACAGTAGGTTTAACATTGCCCTACTGAGTGTTATTACGAAGCAGTCAATGGTTGTCCATAATTACATCATGCAAATGACATTTGCTTTTTTGTTTGAGCTTATTCCCTCCGATGTTTCCTTCTTTTATCACACTCTTCACACATCTGTGTCCCTGAAATGGCACTGTAAACTCCTCCTCTTTTGGTCCCCAAGTTCCTTTTTCTGTCTTCCCTGACTGTCACGCAGTCACCGCCAGCAGTTTGGGCTGGTGCGGCAGTGACATATCCCTCTGACATAGGTTATGTCGCCAGCTGGTTGAAACAGGTGTACACTGATTTTACCATCAAATGGCAACACGCACTTGGCTTCCTACCAGCGCACAGGCATGAAAAACCTGTTCCCTTAAAATTTCTTCCAAGATTGATGGGCTGTTCTTTGACACAGCATCCAGCGACAATTTCAATTCCCAGATTATTTCTCACCGTTCAGGCTTGTTCGACAATAGCAACAATAGAAAGTCGTGGAGAACTTCGTGTTAGTAGAGACAAACTACTTGGTCTTTTCCTCTCTTTCTTCAGCAAAATAAAATACAACTTCGGCTGGAGCAGCATGAGTACCCAACTGATTGCAAAACAACACCTGACCCCAAATGCCTGCCTTTTAGAAAATAATCAGTGCAAAATATGAAGTAACATTTTGTAAAATTCCCATCGAAAAGGCAAACAAGGTAACAATAGCTCTTAATATTAAACTGCTTAATCCAATTAAAAAAAATCAACACTAGGATATGCATCAATAGCCATATCTGGTCACGGCTGTGTCCTGCAAGTCCTATTAGTAAAAACATAGCAAAGTTGAGGATACAAGGCAGAGACCAAACGTACCAGCTGATGATCTTCGTCTTCCCAGTGTCACCCACAGTAACAGTGCACTTATGAAAGTACAGGGCTCAGCTCAGCTCTAAAGTACATTTTTGAGGCTGAGATCATCTTTTTATTCTGTTCCCAGAGTAATAAGTAATGCTCTGATTAATTCTGCAATAGAAAATAATCTAATACTAAAAATATCTCAACTTCCATTAAGCCAATTCTGTAGTCTTTAAAAATCCAAGGCAATTATACTAGTTTATATCTGACAATATGTCTTGATTTGTGAATACTTTGGGAAATCCTTGTTCTTCACAGCTGAGAAATTACACTTTCCGTTAAAAGCCATTGCTTATATTATCTTGTTAGGGCATCCCACAGTAAACATTGGACGGGAAAGCAGACTTTTTAATGACAACTGATCAGAAGGTCAATGGCTGCAAGTCACAACTAAAGTAATCGAGTTAGTAAGACAATGTTATTTTAGTCTAAAACCAGCCGAAAAGCAGAGGTGTAGGAGAGAAGTAGTGCACATTTCAGCTGTCCCTGTTCTTAATATTTCTTTTCCTACCAGGATAATTTAAAAATTCTTTTTCCACAGCTCCTTTTTAAGTGATATTTTTCCCAGGGAAATTCCACACATCACATTCCTAACAAACTGTCTATCAAACAAAATTACCTGACAATGTATTTATTAGAACTATAAAGAGACTTCCTTAAAAAGCTTTTATATTAAAGAAAACGTGTTTGTTTGTATTAAGTATTTAAGCCTCTGTACCGATACACAGCATAATAGGGCTGGTGCCATGGTAACTACCGTGTTGGTTTTTTAATTGAACAGCTGACTTTCAGTAGTGAGAATAGCTACCTACTTCCCTGTTTTCTACAATATACCAAGGCTCTGTCCCAAGGAAAAACAATGAATTAGGAGCTGTTAGCTCGTGCAGACTTGACAGCTACGTTTTGTCAATACAGTGAGTGCAGTTCATATAGAAAAGGTCTGCAAAACCTGCCATAGCGCACACATATCCTTCTTCAATAACTTGATTTGAGATCAGCTTACAATTGCCTTTTTTTTTTTTTCTTGGTCTGATATTAAGGACAGGAGGTGTCTGAAAGAACTCATTATGTCCATATACAGCCTAGTATAGGAAAAGACCTACATATTATTATGTGTTATGTATAATTGTACCACAAAGAAGACTTTTTCCTCCAAATAGTTAATTGGGATGCAATACTGGTTATTTCAAGCTTTACAAAAGAGTTCTTTACATAATAGAGTGGCTGTTTCTTGCAGCTCCTATGATAAAATTCTCACCAGTCTTAAAATGACAGATGTAATATTACCTTTAATAAGTGTCTACCGATGCATGCAAATTGAATTAAATAGTGGGAGTACAAATTTGTCCGATAATTAAGATAAAAATTCATGTCAGCTTAAGCCCTGGTGTATATTAGTAACCCTGTATACTTCTTTTTCTGTGTTCTCTACCAATTACTTTTAGTGTCGAACTCTTGATTACTATAATACGTAGTCCTTTAAAAAATTTAAAAATGGTGTGTAGAAAGTATTAAGCAAACAAAAGTCTTCTTTTTAAAGCACTTTCAATACAAAATATTATATCCATAACTTCAAAATCAGTCTTACAAATTGATCAAAGTTCAAAATATCCCACATTTGAATAAATTCTCACAGAGTGTAATAGAAACATGAAATAATAAGTATAGATGTACAATAATAAATAGAGCGAGCAGCAAACAATTTCTCCAACCCGTGAAAATGATCACTATTTTGGAAAAGGTCTCTGTTTCATGTCAGGGCAAAATTCTACCATCAGCCCAAGCTTTCCACAGGCCAGTTATGAAATTTAGCTATTGGACTTTCTTGTTAGTCTCTCTTTGAAGATATACTTGGAACTGGAAATTCAACATTTTTATAGTTAAGAAACTCACCTAGGACATGAAACAGACAGCTCAGGTGCTTGAACCTGGGTTTAAATGCTTCTTGTAAATGTCCTAAGTCATGAGCTGCTCTTGGATAATATCATACGTGCTATCATTTTTGACCTGAGATTCTTTCTTGGATGTGACGCACCTTATAAAAATGTTATTTAAACTGCTACAACCCCACGTAAGTTGTAATTACAATAAAATGTTGTTTTTCAGCCAAACCCTATAAAATCTGTAGTAAAAAAAAAATAAAAATCCCTATCAGCTCTTGGCATAAATGGATGTACTAAAATTGTCTGGAATATGAATTTATATTTTTCTAGGATTCACTTCAAATCAGAAGTTTCTTATCTAAAATATTTTTGTATTAGGAATGTCACACCCTTAAAGAAAACCAAAGTCTGGGATCATTTGAGGCTAATCATTGCACTGTAGAAGGGAACTCATGCTTGACATCCACAGTGATCTTCAGGGTAAAGAATTCAAATTCTGAACACCAAAAGCCTGATACATATTTTGGAAATGAGATAAAATTGGAACTTTGTCCTGAAAGAATTACATTTTTGTGAGAATCTATGACCAAGATTCCCAGGTCTCAGTGTTGCTCCTGTTCAGGGCTGAGCTCTGGAGCAAAAGCCCATAATTGCTTTGCTGATGCAGTGAGGTGTCCCATGAGGAGAACCCACCCATCTGTCCCAGACCAGTGGGAGTCTCCTGAAATTAGCTGGCCTTCCAAGTATTGCAATATTTGAGGACAAGATATAAGAAGAAGACTGTTTGGATCTTGGATTAAAAAATGTGTTTACAACTTATGTTAATGCTCATTTAGCACCAAGTGACAGAAGATGTGGCTTTTGATGCGCTTGGGATGGGTTTAGTCCCTTTATGTGTAAGATATAACCTGTATGTATTCTCCAATGATGGATAAACACCCCTAACAAACTTTGTAGACATTTAGTGATGTTAAACATCTGTCAAAAAGAAATATTGGCTGGTCCGAAAATCCAGTCACTTTTGTTTAACTGCTTCGTTATCACTTGAAAAAAGCAGCCAGTCATCATATAGGCTTACAGGCTACATAGGTAGAACAGGAACAATTAAAGTATAAACCCAAACCAGACGAGAAACACTGGATAGACACAGTTCAGTTACTTAGATCCACCCTCAGACTGGGAGCTGAAGACCACTCCTCTGCTGCAGGCTTACAGCATAGCTCAAAATAATTTCGGACAGGCCTGCACACCGCTGCAGCACAGATTGCCCACCTGCTCTGGCCACGACGTCGCACCGAAGGCGTGTTTGTTCTTACAGGAGCCTGCCCTGCTGAAATCCCTGACTGTGCGCCTAGACATACCCTTATTATTGCTCTGCCCATCTGTAAAATGGAGATAATAGCACTACACTAGCTCAGAGGGATGTCGTGAGGATAAATATATTAAAGATAATGAGGTGCTCAGATACTACGGTAATAGGAGCCATATGAGTAAGCTTTGTTTAAATTCGTGTATGTTAATAACAGTGTTCGTTCCGTCTCTGCTATAACACTGTACTTGGCAACATTTTAAGCATTATAGAGAGTCGTACTGTATAATGAGTGAGATTATAGAGTTGAATGGATCTGGAAGCCAAGACTAGCCTAATAGAGCAAATAACGCAGACCCTGTCATTAACCCTCGCCTTCCTTTCCTGCCGCACCCAATGGGGCAGGCACTGCATCATGGCCGGGCAGCCTGCACCCGGGCTGCAAGAAGAGAGGCAGGATCCACGCCTGGCGGAAATGAGTGTAACTCTGGTTAAAATATTGGTTTGACCTTATTTAAACCAAGATAAGATGTTGTTCTTGATATTTCAATATATTGGAGGGGGTAGAATCACATCCCACGCTGAGATGCCTCCTTGAAAGAAATGGTGCTGGAAGGGGTTCTCATAACAATTCGTGAAAATGCCCAAATACTGGGTTTTTTAGGTCCTTTGACAGTAAAGAACATTTTCCATTTTTTTAGCCTCAGTATAGAGATAAAATCAGAGAAGCAAGATGGGATTTATCACTGTTTGAAGGTTCAGGAGTCAGCTCGAGTTTTACTTTAATATTTGCAAGCTTGTAAGGAGTTCCAGCCTCAATCAATAGAACCCATCCAAGGCTATTATAGCTTTGCAGTATGAAAATCCGTGCTTCAGGTAGGTGTAAGAAGGCATGGAAACAGGTCCCCTGTAACTGTGCCAACAGCAGCTGGAAGTTAATGTCTAATTTAATGCAATCTCCTGACGCCTCTTGCCACCAGTGTAGATACAGTCAGATGTTTGGTGAATTTATTTGGTTCATCCATTACTGTTCCAGTGGCCTCCATAAAATGATGTGAGGGAGAGATGTCTGTACCGCAAACCAACAATGGCACAAGAGCAATGCAAGAAACCAGCAAGCCATAAACACCGTTGTAACTAATGACTGCAGCAGGTATCATAAATAGTTTCCTCAGACAGAAGGAGCTATAGCCATCATCTTATCTAAGGGCTGAAACAACAGGGCTTTTAGGAATCTGGAGTTCCTGCTACCCTTTCCTGAAAAAGGATGGTAAAATACCTCTTCTGGGTCAACGCCCTTCTGTTCAGCATTTCTATAAGGGGTTACACTGGCCAATATATAAAAGAAGTGTTGCTTTCTCTGAAAAGCAACAGCATATGATAGGAGAGATGCTTTTAAATGGGTTGAGCACAGAGGGGCTGAGTTTCCCCCACCCTGACCTATGTGAGGAATAAAGTCACTGGAAGGAGCAGCCCAGGGTTGTTCCTAGTGTTGCCCCGTATTGCTTTTCATTGACTGCAGCAGAAGCTCTACCTAATTACACTCGTGATGAATTTGTCCTATCTGCTGTAGACATTACTAAGGAGTGTTTATTACAGATTGGTGTGTGATGGTGTCTTCTCTCTAATCACTGCAACAAGGTCCCATAAAATGTGAGTTGATGACAAGGATCAGCCTAAGATTTAACATCCTTGTCTTTGCTGGGCTTCTTGCCATTTTTTTTTTTTTAAGTAGTGTGGTTGGTGAGTTAATATACACAGCTATTCAGAACTATAAATGACTATTTATCCTGCAGCCAGCTAAAAAGGTTCAAACTATATCACAAATGAGGGTATACCGGGAAAATGGCTAACTGTGGTCTTTAATTTGTCAATAATGATTTTAGACCATGACCCTTAATAGGACACTGTCACTTGTGCTGTGATTTATGCCTAGTGTGATGACATCAGTACCAATACTGCTGATAAAAGAACACTTATATTGAAGCAAACAGGATGATGAATGGAGTACAAGTCTACTTACTCATTTCATTACTGACTCTTCTGTTCACCACAGAGCTAATGTAGCGAGTCATTGTCTGCCTTGGGAGTATTTTGCAGGTTGAATTCAATGGCACAAGTGTGTGATACATACTTCAGTCCTGGTGCTTGAAGTGGCACAATTATAGATTAGAAATATATGCATGTTAGATAGTTTACTTATCAAACAGAAAATAATTTTATGTCAATTTTTTAAACAGAAAACAGCTAGAAGGTACTTCTCTTGTTTTTACTGCAGAATTTCCAAGGTTTATGAGAGCACTTAATTCCCCAACAAGTTAAATTTCTGTGTATGTTTTATAGAGTGGACAAAAATAGCAAGCAACATTACCAACACAGTTAAGTATGACACACATGCTTTTTAAAGGTGCACAGCATTGCTTTTTTTCAAAAAGAAGTTTTCCACTGCAAATGCAGAAGCATTAATATATAGCCATTTTAAAGAATGTTTTTATTAGCAACCATTTGATGCTGAAACCTTTGCCGAAGTAAACAATGTAAATGTTAACATTAACCTTAATCAGACCTATTTCCTAAGATATAAATACTATACTAATGAAAGAGTCTGCCAGCATAATCAGGAGAGCAAAGAAATCCCCTAGGACTCTTCAAGCGTGTGTATGTCACCAATAATTCTGCTAACCCTTGAGTGCTAGTGACTTTGAATGTAGAGAAGGGGAGGTAAATGCAGTTTTATTAGTGCAGTTTTATTGCTATGGCCAGCTGCACTCTTTTCTCTATAAAAGGTAATTACTTCCAATAGTAACAAGCTAATTGATTGCTAATTAAATCAATTGGCACACTAACCGCTGTCAGAAAGTGACAGATTAGCCGGTCACATGACAGTGTGTTAGTAATGAAAAGTGGACATGGTCTGAGTGTGATTGACACAGCAGATGAAAAGTGATTTGGGATCTCCTAGGTGGTCATGAAGAGGGCATGGAAAACATGATTGATTCAATGGTGACTGTCAGGGAGGAAATGAGAATTGAATGGGATTCAGTGTTGCCCTGGAACCTCACCACATGATGCTCCAAGTTTTTTCACATGTAAATAAGCTAGACAGGGCTTTCTGGCAAATGAAAGGCAGGATGGGGGAGGAAAGTGGGTGGAACAGAAAGTGAAAGTCAAATCAACGGGACTTAGAAACTTCAGTTTGCTTTGCAAAGTGAAAACAGACCTACAAATTTTTGACGGGTATAAACTTCTGAGTATCAGTGTTTCAGTGACTAAGAATATGTCCTGGTGTTTTCATTAAATGTGAAGGTTTATGAATTAGTTTAGGAAGGCCTTCATAAAAAGAAAAAGAATTTTTAGTCTCTTGCTTTAGTTTGCAAGAACTCTATATACTTTATAAAACAAAGGAGAGGAAAATGGAAATAATTTGATTCAATTAATATTGCACTAAAAATGCATATACAATTACATAGATATCCCTCTTGCTCTGTGTCTGTATCTTTTATATATATATATTTATATAAAACTATAGCAAGTTCAGTATCACAACCCCAAATTTATTTCCTAAAGATTAAAAGCTTATATCTAATATTTAACATGCATTTATTTCTAGAACTTAGTACTACAAAGTAGTCAATATTGATATCTCAAAGCCCAGCCTTTTAAAGTAAAATGGGAAAATGTTGCTAATATTTTTGCTGGAAGACATTCCATACTTGCTATATAGTTATTGCCATCAACTTTGAGTAAGAGTTTCTGAAACACCAAAATCTTTATGTAGTCTTTGCATAAGAAATACTCAGTTAATAGCAGCATCTCTTAACAAATGCTGACATTTAACTGTAACTGTGAAGGTATTATCCAGACACATCTAAGAAGGAGACAATTATTACTGTTTTATTAACATCTAAGATGGTATGAGCCAGGGCATGCTTGTGTGCTTTATTCATCCTTTCTGAAGAGAACTGGCACCGCTAAGGACAAGTGCTGTTTGGCGGTGCACCCAAGCCAGCTATTCCTCAGGGTGTTTCCTATTAGTAGAACCCAGACTGGTGGTGTTGAACAAGATGTGTGGACACAGTAATTAAAACCCACCACTTTTTTAAAAGGAAATGGGACTTCTGGCCTCATCCCTTTTCTCATACTGTCTTAGCCAAGTGCTTTCAGGATGGTGTGGGAAAGAGGTGCCACTAGTTATGACTGATTTTAGTTTCCCTAATAAAGAATAGAAGTCAAAGTAAAGATGCACCTCTTTCCAACACCATAGCAGCTAGTCAAGTGATTGAATGAGGCCATGACTGGGTGGGAAGAGATATGTACACCATCTAGAGGCTTTTGTTTTGTCTAACTGATGGGAAGTGGGATTAGAAAGATGCAGGTGATGTTTTGTGCCTTAGTTTTTGGCCAGACTGTTCACTGGTGCAAATTAACATGGTCTCACTGCAGTGAGTGGTGGGATACAGGTCTGCAACAGGGTAAAAGGCAAAGTGGTGCATGTTCTGCCTCCCTTAACTCTTGCTAAGTCTCCTGTGCATGCGACACTGTCATCAGCTTCCTGTAACTTTGCTTTTTTGCTTCCTTTTTCTGTTTTTGAATGGATGTGAACTGGCATCTCTTCTAAATGTAGGTACTACCCCAGAGGAAGGAAAGAAGAACCTTCATTCACAAGAATTTTAATTCATTTAATCCAAAGAAGCCTAGACTTCTCAGTTCATTTCTCCCTCAGACATGAAAATTAAAGCAAAGGGAAAAATACTGGAAAGAATCCTACCCCTACAAATTATCCTAACACTTTAATGCTATGCCTGAATCTATGAGTTCTTATGTAAAATTATGCTCCAGATTATGCTGTAGCCTTAGAGGACCAATAGGCACCACCCCTAGTTAGGTAAAACACATGTTATATGAATATAACAGTATTTTGGCAGAACATGTTATGGGGTCATTACTTCCTCTGAATATTCCTTTTTTAATTACAGTTTACGAAGGATCTTCCCTATCAAAGAACTGGCGAAATTATTTCTTGATATTAACTTTTTCAAGGATGCAAATTCTTGCTCTTATGAATGATCTTTGCACTTTCATGTGTCTCTTTTTTAATCACTTACACAAATGAAGCCAAAGTTCATGCACACAAATTATTAGATATTATTTTTTTTCAAGTACTCTTAATCATGCAGCATTTTATCTTCTATTTTCAGCCAAGTCTTTTAGATCTATAAAAAAAAATGGGCGTTACATATAGATATATGTTTTGTCATTTATCTCATTTGGTGAACCAAACCCCAGAAGTTATGAAATATTACCAGCAAAAAAAACCACACAAGCATTTTGGCACTGAATTTGAAGCCAGGCTAACTTCTAAACATGGTAGCAGTCAGTAATGAGTCATAAAAATCTTCCTTGTTGAATAGGAAGGTATTACAAAATGCTCTGGAAGTTCCACAGAAAGCATTAGACTATATATCTGTCAGATACACCCTCCCCAACAGGAAACGAAACTTCTCCGGGCAGGGAGGAGAGGAAAAAAAACCCCAAACCCTAGAGGCCGCAGGCTGAAAATTGAACTGACCAATTGAGAAGTGCCAGGTACACAGAAGAGCTGACCTTTTGGCCAATGGGGATTAAAATGACCACAGATCAGATTCGACAAAGGTATAAATGGGGTCCTGCCGGAGGACATTTGGAATCAGTCCTCCTCGGAGCAGTGGGTCTGCAGGTGGAGACTCTCCCCTTGGTTGGGATGCTGCCCAAGGTAACTCCTCCAGGTTGAGAGCCCTCATCTTTTAGGTGAGTGTTATGCACATTTTGAGTCATCATTTTAAATCTTAAGAATTCTTAAGTCAGCGGTGTAGTACTAATTCCCCTTACATCATTGAACCTGTGGTTCACAAATGTTATCAGAGTTCTAACTAACTTTTTTACTGAAGAATAAATCTGAGTTTTAACACCTGTTGGATTTGATTGTGTGAGCCTCCATAACAATATCTCAACTTCACAATGTATATTTTTGTCTTTTAAGGTGAACTACTGAAATTTCTTTTCTTACAATGATGACTTCCTCCCACCTGATCACAACACCATTAGTGAGGATGAAATTACCACCCGCACTCCAGATTTGACCTGCCAGAACAGCTCAAATCCAAAATAAAAAATTCCCATATTCCCACCTCAAAGAACACAGACTTATGAGTCAGGTCACACAGAGCTCAGACTGGTACAGATGCAGGGAAAAGTCCTTTTTATGTGTTTTCTATCTTTTTGCATTATCCATCAAATCAGCTTCCTTACTCTGGGATGTGTGTAACAAACCCTACATGTAAGAGTGGATCACAAGACACATACCAGGTGCTCAGGCAAGCTGAAGGGAATGGTGGTGGTAGAGGTCTGTAAGGAAGTTCACGGGTGAGATGTCCACCACTGCGGGTGGAGCCTGCCTGGGTACCAGCTTGTTACGAGATCCACCAGCCCCAGCAGTTCCTCCCCATTCCCATCTTCCACAAGTGCCTATTGGCATTACCCAGCGATGCTTGTGGCCCCACTGCTGATCATGCAACATGTGTGTCCAACTTGGAAAACACACTTGAGCCTGTATTGGAATGTGGTCAGCTCTCTTTGGCAAAGTTTTCTTCCAAAACCATGGAAGCTGGAACAGTAATCCCCCCCCCCCCTTTAAGGTGAGATGCTTGCAAACTGAGTTGATTTTAGGAACTGCATGTGGGGGGGCTGCAATCAAGTCCTAGATTTGGCATGCTGGACACTGTCCTAGACCTTCTTCCACCAGCTTTCTTGAAACAATCAGTACACTGATTTACAGACCCGAACATGGACTCAGGCTCCCCAGGTAGGCACAAAAGCATGAAAAACTTGACCCTAGCTGTTTACTCAAAATCCCAAATGGAAAATTTGTCTTGTAGTTTGGGAGAGAAGTCATGTTTCTTGACACTTGGTCCAATGTTTAAGATCATCTTTCCTCATGATTAATTCAATCACTGTACAGGAAGAAGCTGTAACAAGGATCCTGCCCTTCAGTGTGTTGTAAATATGTCCTTTCAGCAAACTAACAAGGAGTGGGAGGGGAAAGATATTATCACAGCTTGACATACTACCTCATGGATAGAAATAAATTTGTGTGAATTAAGCTTGTGTGGATTCAACAAGGCTACTGTTTACAAAATAAAACTAACCACACTTATGACTGGGTTATTTTAGTTCACAGAGCTAATTCCTTAATATACTGATCAAACTGTAAATGTAAGAGTTGTTTAAATAAATCTGGTGGAATCTGTAAATTCAAGGGATTCGTGCTGTTGAGACCAACGTGGTGTCTGGTTGCCTGCTTCCATGGGTATAACTACACCGTTTTGTCAATTATAACCAATGGCTTGTCTAGTTGATGCACTTGGGAAAGATAAAGCAAATCCATTAATGGTGTGAAGTCAATACTACATAAATTAAAGCATGTCAAATCCCCATGTAAACGCTCTCAGCTAAAGGGGCTTTAGATCAGATGAAGCCTTCATACCCAGATTAAGCACTTTAACCTACACACATTGACATCATAAGTTTCCTTTATTTGCCTTATTTTTTCTGAGCATCCACAAGCAGACAAGATGTCTTATGCTCACATGCTGTAGGGAAAGAAAATCCTATGATTTATATCAAAGATTTTATTTAAGCCCCACAGTGATACCCTATATACATTTAGAGACAAAATTCCCATTGATTTCAGCGGAGTCGTGTCTTTTACCTCAACCTGTTTGAGTTTATTTTAGCAGAAAAGAGTCTGATGAGCTACCAGAATTTATCTACTATCTATTGTTCAGCATGAAATGAAGAGTAATAATCTGACCTTGTTTATCTGAGCACCAGGATTGCCTCTCACTAATGATACAGAAATATATTCTGAAAGGATACCCAGCCACAACCTTCGGTCTAATCTGACTTTTTTGGTAAGAGTTCTTAAAGACACAAGAATTAGTGCTGCCTGTACATCATTTAACAAAGCAAAACCACATGAAATGTCTGTGTCTGCTGGGTAGAATGAATCCCCAAAGGATAGCATTACATATAGGTGGAGCTTCAATAACACTCTTACCCGCTCTCAACCTGCTTTGAATTCTGCCACTTGCTCCCTGTTGTGAAATTCAGTTTTTTCTTCTTTGGACCTGATCCAAAACTCATTAGAGTCAGCGTGAATTTAAATGAATGGACTTTGCATCATGACTTTAATTAAAGCCTTTTACAACCCCAGCCCTCTGAATGTTTCACCCTTGCTGAAACACTCTTATCTTTGCTTCTTCTGCTATTAATGACACCGATCTTATCCAGTCCCGCATAGCCTGTTCAAAGATGACTTTTTCAATTACCATCAACTGCCATCTCTATGCTAATAATTCACTGATCTACATCTCTCTAGACCTATGCCTGTGTCCAAGTTAAGGTCTTGGTCTCTTTAAGGTCTCTTTAACATCCTCTGGTGTTTACTATCACCTAAAGCTCAGCATGGCAAAACCATAATTCTTAACCTTTCCTTCCAAGTTTTCTCTCTCACTTTGTTTGTTATGAGCAATATCACCATCTTATCTGATTCAAACCGTTACCCTGGTGTTAACTTTGACTCATGTCAATCCCTAGATCTTTGGATGCCTGGTTTGCCTAAATCTGGCTGGTCTAGCATCTCTGAAATATGGGGTCTCTCCAAGTCACTGAAGTTCTCATCATCTTACCACTCAATTAATGCAATTTAATTTTCTCAGTAGGCCCCAAAAGAGTGCAAATTTACTCCACTCATATCCAGTAAGAATGTTACTGAAAAGAACATTTTTCTAGCCTGTTGCTTTGACTATGCCTTTTCCTTCCTGAGTTACATATGAACCACACTTCTTCACTTTCCAAGCCCTTCACAGACTCCTGCCAGTGCATCTACCATCTCTTCCTCACTATT
Organism: Buteo buteo; assembly: GCF_964188355.1. Lineage (NCBI taxonomy): Eukaryota > Metazoa > Chordata > Aves > Accipitriformes > Accipitridae > Buteo > Buteo buteo. The sequence goes on from NC_134175.1 coordinate 44,048,445, forward strand.
GAAACATTAGCCCACATCTCAGTTCCTTTATAACTTCTTCATCAAGCGTTTTTTGTTCTTTTGCTTCTCCATAACTGGAAAGAGCTCACCAAAAATATGCATAGAGGTATCACATTATCCTCATAAAATTTATTTTTGTTGGAAAAAAGAAAATTGACAGGGGTCAGACTGCTTGATCATTCATACACAAAGTATTTCATTGCTACTTCTTATTCTCTTTTTGACTGTATCCATTTGCTGTCTCTTATTACATAGCTGTATCGTAAGATCTTTGGACAGTGTCTGCTTTTTACTTTTGCACTCATGCAGCCTCAAGGCAAAAAGGTCTTTAGACACTGTGGTAATATTAATCCCTAGGAATATTTGTTAAGATTTTGAAAAGGTCAGAAAGCACATGATACAAAAGAACATATTTTTGGTACTCTAAATCATTGGCCCGATGAGTGAACGTGACTAATATTTAGGAGTAAAATAAATAAATGAATGTTTGTATAGCACCCAGGTGATGAGTCCCTGATCTCACTGGGTCCTGCAGGTACCCAGGTACAGTTAAATAACAGAATCATCTCACCACCGAAAAGCACAAGTTTTTAATGCCAGTGCTTTATGGCAAAGGATATGAGAATGAATGAAATGTTTGCTTAATGTAACTTCTGTAGAGAAATGATTTATAACAATGCACCGTGTAGTCTACATTTGTGTAAGGCTTTGTTCAGTGCCTCACATACCAGGCTTTAGGCTTCAACATTGTGTGGCACAAAATCATGAGTTTTATATGTCACAACATACAGTCTGGTCCATACTGAAGGGGGACCAAACGTTAATTTTAGGGATATCACTGCCATCACCTTCTCCTGCCCCACATTATTGCCTTCTGCTCCTGCCCCTGCACCTGAGCTGCTCTGGTCCTGCCTTGTCTGCAGACATGATCAGTCCAGGCTCTGTGCTGTACCTCATTTCTGATCTCCACGTGCTCCGCTGGCACAGAGGGTAGAACTGTGTAGTGACCTGGCTTTTCTCTATGTTTATCCCTGTGACTGCACACCCACATAATCTGGTATCTTATAGTTACTAAGACAGAGGAGATTGAGGTCACAGGGCAATAGCTGTCACAGGGCTTCCCTTCCCACTCAAGCTTTTGGAGTCAACACTGGAGAAGTCCTAGAGCAGCAGAGTCACTTCTGCGAGATGCCCTTGTCTCTAAAGGAAATAACTTGGTGAGGAGGAGTGGAATTGGCATTTCTAATGATAGGAAGTGAAGATGCCACCTCTGTTCAATCCTTATCAATATATCATTTCCTTAAAGTAAATACCTGGGGTGATTTTTCTATTAGGTGCACAGTAGGGAAATGTGTGATGGTGAGGTTTGCATATTGGCTTGTAAACAAATTTCACTATTAAGTATGTGTACCAAAACTGCTTTGACAACCTACTCAGCAGATGGTAAATGATGACAACAAGAGGATCCATTTCAAAATAGCTCCACTCTGAAATGAATTGGAAAGTGCAGATACAGCCTGCAAAAATTTCTATCCCCCTTTTATATCCTCCTCAACATCACGGCCAGAAGTTCCTTGGCCTATGCAACACATTCCTTATCTTCTGTGTTCCTCATCTTCCTTCTCTGACCTTTTCTAGTTTCTGCTTTATGGTCTCTCAAATATAGCATTCAGCATTCAAGAGGTAGGAGCACAGATCTACACAAGAGTATGAAGATGTTTTTTGTTTTGTTCTCTGTTCTCTCTCTAATAACTTTTCACTTTCTACTTGCTCTTTTAATGTGGAAAGACTATATTAGTGGTTCCTTTTCCTGTGCTGTGGCTGATACTGAGAGAAGAGAAGAGAAGAGAAGAGAAGAGTAAGAAATTGTACGAAGGACATTGCTGCAGGTCAGTCCAGCCTTGGGCTCGCTTGGATATATGACAAGGAACTGAGAGCTCAGATACCATAATGATGGGCACAGGGAGAAATCCAGATTGAAACAGTACAGATATAAAAGCAAAATGTAATTAAGGAAGGATTACAGGTAGAAAGGGACAGTTAAATTTTTGTAGAGAGAGAAAGTGGCCTGGGTTAGTCCGAGGCATATGGTGAACATGCCTGGAGTCCATGCAGTAGTTCTGCCAGCCCTGCTGTATTCCTCCTCCGCCGCCACTGCTGGGCATCCCCTGGGCACCGTCTGCCGTTTGTGCCAGATAGTGCGGTGGTTTTCTATGACACAGACAAAAAAGCCTGCCAAGGATCTAACTCAACAAATGCTTCAACAGAGTCCCAAGACAGCTTTTAAAATTAGATTTCCATGTTGAGGGTGTAAATCTACAGAAACTACCCGCTGCAGACTTTTAATGAAAGTACAACACATCGAGTTCACCAAAGATAACTCGATTCAATGCTTGGGCTAGAAAGTCCATCATTCATCCAAGAAAGCATGCTGCAGACAAATCTATTAATTCTCAGAATGAAAACATGCAGAAGACAGTTTGGTGAAAGCTGTTTTGGAAAGGGTTTTGGACTGCTTTGGGCTGGGGGGAATTGGAGGAATTCTGTTATTTAGACAACTAATGGCAAGTTTCATTTTGGAGAGGTCATCTGGTTTTATTTTGAACCCAGCCTTCCTTGGCCTAATAGCTGCATTACATCCTATTTGCTATAAAGCAAATTGAACAGATTGAGAGAGTCTAAAAGTCAAGATGACTGCATCTTGACTGTGAACATTTGACTTCCCAGTATGTGTCCAAAAATCTTATTCTGTGGAGATGTGGACTTACAGATCAGCAGCTGACTCCTTTTCCATTTTTTCTTGCTTTAAGCTGAGAACCTTAGTTTTATATTCCTTCTATAGCTGGGTAATTGCTAGACTCCTGAAAAGCACCAAACATTATCAAAGACTTTAGCGTAAACAGATTTGCTTCTCAAAATCTGCTTTTAGGCATCCACCTCCATCAGCCTCCATCTTTGTGGGACTTCATATCAAAAAAGTAAATTCCTTTTGCTTAGGAAGAGATTGGCCTTAAACAATCAAGTATGTAAAAGAAGAGAGCACAGACCTTTAAAGAGCATCCAGAGAAGTTGCTAAGCCTTTGTCCAAGAAGTGAGATATGAAGGAGGAAATTCTCTCCTCTGCCTGAGAGGTTTCAAACCAACATTGCTGACCCAGCCACTAAATTTTATCTTAAACTGCCAGGAAAGTAAGAAATTTTCAAAAACAAATTTGGGATTAATTTGACCAGAGCAAGCTGAGCAGAAAGATTCAGGATTACAGGTTTGGATTTAGGGCTCAGGTATATTCAGATACAGGCAGAGCTCTAAAACAAGCTTTGGAGTACCAGTAGCTGTTTTACACAGCTGAATTCTTAGCCCACTGTAAATGCAAATGCAAGCAAATGAGCTTGGCCTTCCTTGTTTGAAAATGAGGAAGAAGGCTCTGCTAACTCAGTGTCCACAGATGTCATGAGATGCAAGTGCATATGTTGGCAGTTATCACAGATGAGTTGGTGCACCGTTATTGATGATTCTGCATTATGTTTGAGCACTCTGGTGGGTAACTGGCTCCAGTCTCTCATGAGAAGGTCAACTCTTTTATTTGGAGTGAGCCATCAACCAGTTTGTTCAGTAATAGGACAAATTCTCTTTTGTATTCTCACAGAAACATTTCTTATACCTGTTTGTCATTTTGCCACTCTTTACTCTTGCCATTTCTTTAATTTCCACTAAAATTTTCTTTTAAAGAAATTTGTCTTCTTTAGATAAGTGGCTTCAGTACAGTTCATTCAATACTGTTAAGATTTTCCTGTAGTCAGCCTGTATTAATGTAGATAATCCAAGGCAGAGTAATTTTGTGATGACAGGGAAGTTGTAATGATCAAGAAGAGACCACAGCTGGCATTAGCAAGGGGGTCAAAGATTAGAAACTCATTAACGGATGGTTATGAAGCTTCTCTTGAATGTGACATTCAAGCCCCAAATTGTGATATTTATTATCCTTATTTGATGTTGGAGAACAATCAATAACATTTGCTTATTGGTTATCTACCAAGATTGAGAAGTTTCCATTCATAAGGGATAATGAATCACACACTGAAGAAGTCCCTCTCCCCTGCGAGTATAATTAAATATTGCATTAGCTGATCAATAATAACTAGATTTAGAGGGGATATGGGACACTATGCCATTAGCCTGATGACAGGAGCAGTTTAGGTTTTTTTAAATTTGTCTTTGAGAACAGATAGAAAGATAGTCAAGATTTTCCAAAACATAAATCTGCATACTTTCTTTAAAGACCTTTTTAAGGCAGGGAATTGAGTCATTCCTCAGCATCAAACTGGCTTAAACAACCACTTTTTAACAAGAACTAAATGTCAACTCTTATTTTGAAATCCTTGCTCTACTTGAACATGAATTAGAAAAAGAAAGGAAAAAATGACATTGCCAGTAAGAACAAAAATTAAATTTCACTTTGTGCCCCCAGGAGGGTCCCCTTCAGCACAGAGAGGATTTGCACCTGCTATGAGAACTGACAGCAATACCAAAGCTCATGCTGTGCACACCCCAGTGAGGACATCTCAGTCCAGGGCATTTTTGTGCCCACAGGGATGGAAACAGGGACTCACTTTGCCTGGCAGAAATTACCCACATGGACCCACTCCATTCCATGGCCTTCAGAATTATGAATTGCTTTGCTTTCCAATGTGGACTGGGTCATTAGCCTTTTCGATGAACAAATAGCTAGCAAATCACCGCCATACTATCAGGAAAACACTAGCCACTGCTGAAGTGCTATTAAAAGTAAGCTCCAAAGTTTATTGATTTAACTTCCCATTTTAAAGTAAATCTTTTTTTTAATCTCTGGTGTCTATTTTTACCCTCTTTGTGCCTGGGGCACAGTGCTTTATACCTTCCTCTGCCATATACAGGCATACAGGCAGGGCGGAAGATAGACCCAAAAATCCTTTCCTGCAAACTACCTCAGGCTATTGCTGATGATATAGCCTAATAAGATGACCAAAAATTTTCTTAACTGAGGACTATACCTTACTCAATAAAGTAAACAGGAGATGAATTTGGTTAGCAGGGAATAGTAAGCTGCTGGAGGCAGAGTTATAAATCTTTTTTTTTAACTTCAGATTTGATTTAGAGTCTTGTAAAAGTCTTTTGCTTTTAGAAATACAAGTACGCTCCCATACTGAAAACAGAAAAGCCATTTAGTGCACTGTCTTGCTCAGCTACAAATATTCATCAAAAGCATCATCTTCCTCTCTTCACTTTCTCTTGCTTCTCATAGTCTACTGATAGACAAATGGTTCGTCCCTCCCCTCAAGTCTTATCTGCCTCTTCTGTGCACTATAGTCAAAAGATAAGATTTAGTATCACAGTTGCATAATAATTTAATAAGCAGACCTTGGAGAACAAGAAAAAAAGAAGAAAGAGAAATGCTAAAATATTGCTCAGAAAGAGAAAGTGATGGAGCTGTTCATAAAAAAAAATCAGCCTGGGAGCTCTGAGGAGTGATACGGACTGAAGACAATAGAGCTTCTGAATACTACCTGCGCAGACTCCCCAAAGAGCTGATGATCCCCCAGAATAGGGGTCCTTAATTTTACCCAGTTAAGGGAAGTATTTTTGCAACCCACAGACTCCTCAGTCTATCTCACTTTCCTCAAATTTGGGCCTTACAATTGACAGTTTACCCAGTGGTGTGGGTTAAAGCGAATCCTTGGGTCACGAATCCCTAGGATCATTCTGATGTCCAAACAGCCCAAACACTCATTTTTAACCCCTGAAGTTTTACTCGTGATTTATACTTCACACTCTCAGGGCACAAACTGCCTCTCTCTACCTGTGGTCCCCAAGTACTGCAGAAGAAAAAAAATTGTTTTGCAACACAGATGAAGCTTTACTTAATACAATATTATCAGCATGGGCAATACTCTGTAAAACACACCATAATTAATCACCAGTATTAGCTAGGGATAAGCCTAAACTGCAGACTACGAGACTGAACTAAGCTGAGGTCCAAGGGCTTTTAGGTGCCTGATTCCAGTTCAGGCTTTATTAGAAAGTTAAACAACAATAATCACACTTTGGGCTTCAAAAGCGCAGGCCATGCCTGCTCAGAGCTCCAGGGTTTCAGAAATGACACTTGTGCAGATTAGTTTCTTCTACACAATATGATAAAATTAATGTTTTTGTCACCCACAGGTAAAAAAAAAAAAAGCAATTAAAAAATATCAGTATTTATTGTTATTTAAAGGTAGCAAGTATAAAAACACTCTGCATGAAATGAGGTATATGGTCAGTCTTTAAAACTTTAAGTATATCCTTCCAATACATAAATGGTTGGGTTTAAGTAATTAAAATCTACACGTACATTGTCTTTTGGGCATAAATTTTGTCTCCCATTCAGAACACAGATGATTTCGACACATAAATTGATTCCTTATAAGTTGCAACTGGTATTTTATTTGGAAAAGATTAAAAGCAGAATTTGTTAGTAAAAAAACCAGCAAAAATGAAATTAAAATAAAATGTGTTAAATTTAATGTAATACATTAAGGGTCCTCTTCGTAAAAACCTCCATTTTTTAATTTACTGGGACTAGAGGATCGGGTCATAAGTTTTATATTTTTATTATGGTTTTCTTTCAAGATTATTATAGTTCTTTTTGCTAGTTGCTTGCTTTCAGGGCATCTTCACTACGACTGGGTGGGGAAAACAAAGGAAGAAGCCTTATCAGTTATTTAAGCTGATATCTTGCACTACCACTGAAGAGATATTTTGATGATATAGTTTTCATTACTAAAATGCTATAGCATAATAAATTAATTCAATGTTGTGCACTTATCTATTAGACACATTACTACAGAAAAATAAAAATGTTAATTATTCATTATCATCTCCCTGATTATTTGTTGTGGCTGATAATTACATTGAATGTATTTTATATCAGTAATAACCTTCTGTCTACATTTACAACATATCATATCTGGGGGGCTTGTCAAGCTTTTTCCCAAAGCCTTTTCTTTATTAAGACACAGACCTCATGAGTACATAACCTTTATGTTGAAGGCTGATTTTCCTTTCATATAAAGAACAAATATTATAGATTAATTAATCCAATGTGATTATAATTTAATCACCCTTCTTCTGCAGTCACAAGGGACTTTGTTATTATTCAGTGGCTCATTTGTATTGTTATGGAGAATAAATGCAGTCATAAAAATATTTGTGTGTCACTTAATTCATACAACTAAACAAAACTCATATCAGTAAACAAAACCCACTATTTTTCTTTCATCATAGAAGCTTTGTGGTCTCACAGGCACTTACTTTCTACCTCTTAACCATTTGCATCTGTTCAATGTCTTTTGCTGTAAAGCCACCATTTCCAAACAGAGTAATACACTCTGTTCCTTTTCCAAACAATAATCAACTTGATTTTGTTAAGAGGCTGTCCCAAAATTGACGTGTGGATCCGGCGCACACCTGACCCATTTTTAAAGCAATGACTTATGCATTCCACTCATGTCTAGCTTATTCCACTTGATTTTATTGTCAGTGAAAATGATTACTTATTAATCTAACTTCTCTAACATTTGCTTTTATGCCATTTCCTTAAAGTGTAGCCTGGACCATATTCCTATCACCATGGAAATCCTTTTGGATTATTTCTATCTCAAATTCTATGAGCTCTTTGAAGGCTGAATCCTCTCAACATTTATTTTAGAAGGACAGGGGAAAAAAAAGAAATTTTTTTTCATGAGACCTTTGAACAAAGTGTAATTTGAAAGTGTGAATGAAACTACTGTTTAATAAAAATGAACATTTGAACTACTTGGCCCTGGGACAATGTTGTTTAATTAAATTAATCAATTTTAATTTTTTACGGAACTTTGAGAAACTAAGGTAATAATTCACAAAGGCACTAGATGGAAGCAAAAGTTATGAGAGATACAAACCTGATGTCTCTTCCATCACACCTAGAAGTCTTAGTAAATGCACAGTTCAGACATTACAATGCCATTGTAATTCTATATAAAAATAAGTAAAACTACTGCTTAGAAAGCAAATATCAAGTGTTAAATAAATACTACCAGTCCAAATTAATTGACATAAAAAATGACATAAAAATGTAGCCAATTCAAAACAGAGATTAAATGCACAAGAAACACACAAACAACTAAAATAATTTTATGAATATGACTTGAAGGAAGTCTTGGATCTGTGCAAGGTATTGGTAGTGGCTTATGGCTGGTTAATGATCAGAATCAAGTATTTTTAAAGAAAAAGTTTTCATTAAACCACATGAATTTGTACACTGAACGTTTCAAATCTACTTTTCCTTCATTTCAAAATGTACTTTCTATCCTGAAGTTCCCATCTACAGTTTTATCTTGCACTACCATGAAAATCCAGATGACTCTGTGGATATGAGAAATGCATATTTTTTAAAATGTAGTTCTACTACTTTCTGCAGAAAAAGCTTATGTAGGAAAGCCTAGGTATGGTTGGTTATGTTAGGGGTTATTGAATTCAGCAGCCCAACAGGGGTGAGGCTGGCACAGCTCCATGCTCACGCTTGTTCCTCCCCAAACCACCCTGATCCTGGATGCTGCCTCATAGACAAAGCTTTATTTTCCCCTTTTTTTCTAAGGCACTGAAGTTCTTTCAGCCAGTGAAAGAAACTTACAGGCATAGAAACAACGGACAATAATTTCCATACGGTGGAATTCCCTAGGTACAAATTGATTTTTCCTCTGGTTTTCTTGTCTGCTAGTGGGATACAAGTGTGAGCAGTCAAGGAGCTAGGACATGACTTGATCATTTAAAGCTTGGGCAAAGAACACTGAAATTGGAGCAACTGTGGCTTGGGACTTTCCAAGCTCTTCACTGCCTCAATATTCAAGTTACATGGGTGGTCCTCCTTCTTCTGCTCTATCCCAAGCACTGGAGCAGTCAAGAAGCATTTCTCCTACTGCGTCTGACGTTTTAGACACATGTTACCAGATTAGATGAGCAGTTTCTGCACAACCAGTTACACAGGTATCCTAAATACCAAACTATAACTTGAACTAAACTAAGCTGATCTCAGATTGCATATGATATGCAAAAATCATGTTTACAAGAACCTTCCAGACATCATCAGAAGTGAGTGATAAACCTAGATGGGAAAGAAGCCAAGTTGGAAAGATCAGAAGATAGCATCAGTAGAAAAGTAAGATTATTATGTTTGAGTGTTGTATAGACAAGACTTTCTTTACATGGGTACTGCTGAAGACAGAGGTTCACATCTACTGAGATCTACGTAGTGACCTTTCTTTGTGGTATTTTGCAACAGATTTCGGAATACTGGTTTTGAACACCGAGTGCAATAGCATGTCCTTGAACTAGTACTTCAATTGGTGCATAGAGAATCGCAGTAAGCACCATCCTTCTCCTGTCCTTTTACATGCCTTTTAATGTTTGCTTTTTACATGTCTTTTTAACATGATCAGTAGTCTCCATTTGCCAACTACAGGACCCAGACCTACTGCAATTTCTCACAATGTTCACCAGCTACTTATAAACACAGATTGTAAAGGACAAGCCTTATATCCTGGGCTTGGGTACCAACTCCAAAACCAACCTCAAATCCCACCAGGTTTGGGAATTCAGCAGCTCAGCATAACCTATACTCTTTTGTTCTGTTATTATCTTTGCACAGTGGCTATCTGGGCAGAAAACATAGTTATTTATGTAACACTAACAATACAATAACAACTTCATATCCCACCCATAGTTGTCCTACACAGTTCTGCAAAAAGAGTAAGAAAAATTTCTCCACCTCAGAGATTTCATGTACTAGATATGACAGTCTAGTTGGCGAATAAGTCGATTATCTTTCAATCTCTTTCCCTTAATACCTAATCTGTAATGTGAATACAAAATTTCTATACAGAAAAATCAAAGAGAAACCTGGAGACTCAAATTCCAGTGCAAAATTCTTACTTGTGCAAGTGATTTTCGCTAAGTTATTCCCTCTAGAACAGGAATGCACATGATGATTGAAAACCACTTTGGTCCAAGTACCAGGAGAAATGGATCTATCTGTGAAATTGAGAGCTGTGAAGATGCAAGCCAAGGAAAGTACCTTATGCTTGGGAAAATGAAAACCACATCTGACACAAACACAACAGAACTCTAATATCATCCTTCGTACCCCTCCCTTTCCTTCTGTTCTTCAGTCACATCGACTGACACTCCTGTGTTTAGGGTGCAGACTGTATACTCTTTGGGGTAGCTTTCTTTGCCTTCAATGAAGCTGCATCATGCACTTTGTCAGTATGCTAAATCAGTAATTTTACTGTGCAAAGAATTGATTGTTTACTGACAGTGAGCAGAGTTTTTTGCTTTAATTCATGCTGCAGTGGCACATGAGGACAGTTCATGGGCTCCTGGTGGTCTGTGAGGGCACCATGGTGGAGGAATCTGGATTCAGATGGTTTATTTTCTTAATCATTAGCGTCGTTGCCTGTTTTCCCATCCTAGTGCTGACCCAGCCCAGCCTCGTTTAATGTCTGCAAACTGACAAGATCACAGCTTAGGGAGATAGGGCTGTAAGGAAAGTTGTGTTGCTTTTCAAGTATAGTTTCTTTTAAACCACCAGCATGAGAAATGTTTGCTGGTGAACATGTTTACACAGTTCTTCCCCTTTCAACATAAAAGGGAAGCTATTGCGACGGTACAAAAAAGAATGGTAAAAGTGAGGTCCCCATGAATACAAGTGGTGGCCATTGTAATAACAGTGTTTTGCAGTTACAGAGCCTTTCATCTAAGGATTTCAAATTCCTTGCAAAGATTGATTAATTAAGGCTCACGGTGAGAGTTCTGTGAATCATCAAACCACAAGCATTTCACACCTCACTGACTTGCAACTCAGAGAAGCTCTTGATGAACATGAGCTAAGTTCCATGAGACTTGAGGGAACCTAGATCAACTCCAGTGGGTTGGCGCTGAAGTCATTTTTAAGATGTGTAAATTTAAAGGGAAGCCAGGTGAGCAATCCAGAGCGCTCTGTTAAGAAGCACAGTGAGTGATCCTTGGGAAAAACCTCCTCCTAGATACTGAAACTGCTGCGCTCTTGAAGTTGGTAAGGTGCTAGCAAAATCAGTAGTGCACTCTCATTGAGAAGAACCCTTTAATGCTATTAAAAAAGGTCAGTCTTATTTAATTGGTACTTATTTTACTTCAACGTAAAGTTGTATGTCACATCCCTTCCTTTTTGCAGCACTTGTTGCTGTTGTCCGTGACCCAAAGCAATACCAGACCAAAGAGGGCCTTAGTAATGAGCCAGTCTCTCTCCTTCACATTGGAAGACTTGCACAGCACCTGAGGTCTCCCAGGAACTCTCCCACCAGCCCATTCCTTCCCACTGGCACCATTGCATCACCTCTCTGGTTATGCACTTCTCTGGAAGCTATTCATTTTATTTTCAAGAACATTTACAGGACTATAACTACAGACATTTAAAATCCTGATTAGTATTTTCTCTGTCTTAAGCTCGGTTGTAAAATATTCCCTGGTCATGTACAGCTTATAAAAAATGTTTTATACATAAGAATGTAGGCGCCTATTTTTTTAGTTAAAAATAATGATTTGGTTAGTCATATTTTACAGTTGCTAATTACTCTACAAATGCCATAACCTGTCTGAATGGTAACTGCTCAATAAAAGGTTTTGTTTTGTTTAAGAGATGCTAAGTAATGCAGTGTAATACTACATGTGTCAGGCCAATATATTACAAAATTTAAATGTAATATATATATTCACCTCCTTCTTTCTGTTGTTGTTGGCTGAGGAGATCAATTCCATTTGAAAGTAAAATGTTTCCTTGATTTTCTCCAAATTCTAAGCTTTCTCTACTGTTTATTTGGAAGTAAATTGAGCGTAACTCTGCGGAAATTGTGGTGCGAGAGGACCATTGGGCCTCTTGCTGATTTTAAAGACAATACAGTGACCTGTTGGTATACCAAAAGAATGGTAACTATGTGAAATCTGTGTAGCTCATTTGATTAAGATCTTTTCAGGCATATATCTGGCACAGTCACATACTTTGCATACAAACACTGGAAATGTGTTTGGCTCCACGTTACTCTACTGCAGAGTTGCAGAGAAATGCAAAATATGCTTTTTCAGCCATTGCTTCATCTTCCTTTCATTTGTAACTCAGTAAATGTGCTGAAAATGGTTGATGTTGGTAGCACAGAGCAGATCATAGCTTGGGAACTCTGCACTTCTGTAGAAGCTGCTCTCTCCCAGATGAACCCAGCCTACTTGGTGCCAAGTTAACTTTGTGGTGTCCCCCCGAGCCCAGAAGTAAGAACCTATCCCTCCAACCTTGGCCCCTTCCCTATTAGCAGCAAAAATCATGTTCAGGAGGTGGCCACAGCCAGTTGGCTGAATCAGTCAGACTACTCTTCCCCATTCTCCTCTAGTTTCTTTAGTCTTGCTTTCAGTGTCCACTTTGGAGAATCCTTCCAATCTTGTTCCGCAGACCCTTCATTGGTTGTCTTCTCCTGCAGGCAAGCTCAGCAACAAAATGGGAATTGTAGGTACTATAGCAGCAGTTCATCAGGTGAATAGAGGAATCAGGTTTCATCAGCATCAGTTAATTGAGGCAATGTGTCTTCATGGACAAAGAACTGGACAAAGGGATCAGTGTTTCACCCCTACCCACCACTGGTCTACTGGCAGACCAGGCAAATCACCTCACCCTCCAGTGGCCCAGCTTCCCAACATGAAGACAGGAATTCCATCAGCTCTTTGTATAAGTCACTAAAAGTTATAATGAAAAGTTCTGGATATTATTAATTATAGCAGGAACCCAAGAGGTAGGGAACTTTAACTCTTATAAAAAGCTTTAGCAAATAATGCATTACAGATACAGGAGTGAGGTCTCCTATATTATTCCAGAATCCAGAAAAAACTACTTTTAAATAATTTTCATTCAGAAGAGTGGAGCAAGCAGTGATAATAATGAAACATAGCAAAGTCATAAATTACTGAGTCACATATAAATTGTTTTCAAGACATTAAGAAGTACAAAAGAAATAGCACAAGAAAAGAAAGTTGTGGTAACACTATGAAGAAGAAAAAACCCCACCAAACCACCTCTTCAGTTCAACACCCTAAATCCATTCCCCCTTTTTAACTGTTACGGGTTTCCTTCACCTGAAGACACTCCGGAGTATATGGCAATAGCATGTGTCACCCAAAGCTTATGCATGTCCTGAATGAAGGCCTTTTGAAATCAGATGAAGGACTTGGAAAGTAAGTCTCAGCTCTCAGTAGAATAGCAGAAATAATTCAAATTTCTTTTCATATAGGACCAGAAGCCCAAATTAGCATTCATGCTGAAAACAACCATTACAGTTTGATGTGAAGGTGGTTCTTTTCCTGGTAAAATGCAGACCACCGCTGAGTTATATATTGTCAGATATTTTTAAGTAAAGAAAGGTTTTAGGTGACTTTAGGGGAGTGAGGAAGGGTTCAGACTTTCAACAAAGATGTAGTGGTTTCCTTTCATGCTAGGTGGAGTAATACTATCTTGTCAGGATTTCCAAGGCTCTTCTCCTAGGAAGAAGTTTTGATTTAAAAACAAAACGAAAGATACCTGCATTGCTTGTCTAGAAGAGCCAGTTAACTATCAAAGAGCAAGACAGGTACCCTACTTTCACCAACATGCCCACAGACAGTGATCATAACCATGAGGTAGTGCTGACTCAGACAAGCAGGGTCTGAGCAAAGAGTTGCCTTGACATGTAGAAGGAAGACCCCACAAACACCCTGCCAGTACTGCAGGGTCAGTTCAGCTTAGACACGTGCATCACAAGGTGCAATGCCACTCTGTACCGTATTCTACCCCCAGATTTGTCATGCCTGGTGCTAGCAGTTTGGCCAGCTCTCACTCCAGTTGAAGTTAAGCTTATTGTCACAGACTCCAGTAAAGCCTATTTCAGCCTTTCTTATTCAGTTCTATTTAATTTCTCTATGTAGGATCCCTCATCAAAGGCTGAGTTTTATAGGTGAAGAAAGGTGGATGATCTCTTACACTTACCTCTGTCATGTGGAAAGAACCACCTGCATTTACCAAACAGACAAAATTCTTCACTGGTTCAGCACCCACAGATCTCATGGGGTTATGCTGAGGGCTGGTTTGCTCTTGCTTAATTTGGTCAAATTCTGCTTCATGGGAAGGAATGTTATTCACATTGCTGTGAACTACTCAGGTCTTCAACGTCTGTGGGAGGCTATTTCAAAGGGAAGGCTATTCCATTTTTAAGATGTTCTCAATCTTATTTTCATAGGGGTTTTATTCCCACTGGCAGTGCCTCACAGGAACACTTTGGCACAAGACAGTTGAACAAGGCATTGCCAGTGTCTGTGGTGGATGGAAAACCTGTAAACCAAAAGCATTTTCTCCTGTCCACTTTCTTTCCCAAATTTCAGTGAAAACCAGAAATCAAATTTCCTTTGTTTAAAATTCTCTCCTTTGTCCTATTTCTTGTTTGCATACACTGCCACAGTTCCTATTGCCTTTAACAGGAATTTTGTCTCCAAACAGACTGTAGAAAAAGGTCCAACATTATAAACATCTCTTAAGACAGCAGGCCATTCTGGAAACCACAAAACTCTCAAAAGCAGCCCTACCCAGTAAATTTAATAATTTTCCAAGGAGGTTGCAAATAATCTTTGGTCCATGAACTCAAAACATTTGTGAACTCCAGCTATCATTTGCTTATCATCAGCAGACACCAGGAAAGTTGGCTGTGCCAGCATTACATCCTAACATTATTCAGAGCCTTTAAAACATCAGAATTTGTTTTGACAAGAGCTCCTCTCCAGCTCAGGTAACAGGACCTTTGAACTTGCTGAGGAGCAGTTGCACTTGAATCATTCTCACCACTGTGAGTGGCATTAGCAAACATGGAGGAAACAGGATATTTTGCATTATTAAGGCAGAAGACAAAGGGATTGTTGATCATAGTGAGAAAATCATGCATGTATAAATGATTACTTTGTCTATATTTCCTCTTAGGCAATAGCTGATGCAGAGACAATCAGATATTTGCAAGATACAAGGCAGATATTCAATTTAATTAAAATAAATATTCCCAAAAAGATATCAAAAGCCAAGCAAGGTCCCCATTCAGATAGATAACTGTATTCCTTTGTCAATAAGGTCCATGATTTAGGGACTCAGAAGAGGGAATTAACTTCTTATCATAGGATAATTTTTCTCTACTTACTGCTATCAACTATGACATATAAAAACAGAAACTCTCTAAGGTGACAGAATTCAGAATTTTTGAAATTAGGTATTTTGGATATTTGCTGCAAACAAACCTTATTAAAAATACTTGATGGGCACTGACTGTAATGATTTAAAGATGGCATTTCCAACACTGTTTTTCTGGGTACCGTTGTCCCCAGTTTTCAGCCCTTAGAACTGTGATGCAGGCAGGGGCTCCCAGTTGGTCCCACCACCTCCTTGGTCCCCAGACCAGGCCCCAGGCTGGGAGAATTGTGTTGAAGCTACTTATATAGGTAAGAAGTTATTTATATCAATAAATGATAAGGAGTTACCCTTTGCAGTTGTGACACGGACAGAAATATTCTGGCCGAGAGTAGTGATAACTTTTTACTATTAAATACAGCCACTGGAAATAGCTATGACTGAATATTTCCTCAGCACAGATGCCATTCTCCTAAAGAGAAAAACATAGCAGAAAAAACAATTCTGTGGGGTAAAATCCATGGCCGGTGTAAGTCAAGATAGACCCTGGACTGCAAATGGAGTTTACATGCAATTTACACCAGATGGGAGCCTGACTTTACAAAGCAATGGCTGGAGGCTAAATGATATTCTTGAAAGTTGCAAAGCCTGGGATTATGAAATCTCTCTCAATATATTTCCATTTCAACTCCTTCCAGTATCGTTTGCTCACAGCAGTCTGAATGCAGAAGAAACATCTATTTCATTATCTCAAATAGCTTATAAATGCTTTTTAAAAATTCCATTATTTGCACAGTGTAAGGACCCCAATGCACCCTAACAACTGTTTGACCTGAATATATTAAAAATATTGTAATGTTTTGTTACATATCCCAAGGTAAAAAAAAAAAAAAAATCAGGCTATGACTTATTAGTTTTCTCTTCCCTCCTTCTTATAAAGGTTTATTTGACAGAGCATAAGATAGTGGTAAAATCCTAAGGTAAAGGTTAAACTCTGTTTTATTATGTTTACAGGATTTAAAGGGTAAATCAGGAAGTGCTTATTTAACATCAAGTGAAAGTGGTGGATTAGTAACCAGACCGAGACTTAAAAGCATCCTTAATCCTTAAAATCTCTGAGGGTGAAAGGTCACTCTTTAACACCAGGTTGTGTAAAGAATGAAGCAGACAGAAGCTTCTGTTTCATCATTGCCCAGTTAATCCACTGAGGAAATGAGCAGCATTGGTTTTTGCTAGGTAAACTCCTCCTAAAACCAAGGAAACAGAGGAAAGCCTGAACAGGAAATAATTAAAGTAGGTTTATTCCATGAACACAGCAGAGCAGTGCAGGAGGTATTTTTAAACTGTTTTAAAAATGACACTTCTGTGACTATTAATCGTCTATCTTGATTACATTTTCATCACTCCTTATTTTCATTATTCTTTTAATGATTAAATTAATGCTCAGTATTTTATTTGGAGAGAGATGCAGAACAAGAGAAACGTTTTCAGAGGCACAGTGGGTCACTTCCAATAGACACTGTTTTATGTTCTGTATCTTTTGGTGTCTTGTGGATTAGAGAGCACAAATGGGGCTCATAAATACCCTATCTCTTTTAAACTTACAAGTTCTGGAAAAACAATTAAATGCAGCTTTTTTATTGTGTTACCAGTGATACGTGTCAAAGAAATAGGTGCAGGGGAATATAGTTTGCAACATTTCTCGTCTTTTATGCTGTAATCTCTACCAAGTGGTAGGAGGCAAGCATTCACTAGCTGTTTCAGCTGAAATTAAAATGAGTTTTGAAGTTCCCAGTAGCTAGGATAAAACATTGCTCAAGAAAGCTTTTCTCTGCAAATGCAATATAAAGTATAGTATGTTACCGAAAATGGTTAGAGCCCACTAGTTAGTAAATATACCCACTTCTTGTATAGACAAATCTTAACTTTTTGTTTTGGAACAATCAATATGAAAAGACAAAGCTCTCACATATTTCAGCTACTAGGGAAAAGAGTATTTTCAATACTAGCAGCCTTTCAATATTTATATTGAGCTTGCCTTTATTAAATCACTGGTGAAAAATAAGAGGATTCACCCAAGCTGTAGTTTCATCACATAAAACAGCACAGACATTTATCTTATAAAATTGCAGAAGTGTAGCTCCATGTAGACTGATGGAGCTGAGCTGCATTTGGCATTAGGATCTGATCTTCTTGCCTAAGGTGTTTATGACGCATACAGTTGCTAATAGCTTATGCAGTTCATTTTTTACAGAATCTGTGGTTTAAGCATAATGCCGAGTATTTCTGAAATATTACTTTTCTGGTTTAAAAATTGCAGAGTGTTTAATGTGAATTATGAAGATCGCTTAGTTGCACACATTTGAGATCTGCCTCAAATTTTTCACAGTATTCATCCCTGCCTTTGTGGTTCCATTTTATCAAAACATTTTCTCAATTAAGCAAAAATAAAAGCAGTAAAATAACATTTTGAAAACTAAAATGAATGTTTGGGTTCTTTGGGGCT
This sequence comes from Buteo buteo, assembly GCF_964188355.1. Classification (NCBI taxonomy): domain Eukaryota; kingdom Metazoa; phylum Chordata; class Aves; order Accipitriformes; family Accipitridae; genus Buteo; species Buteo buteo. The sequence continues at coordinate 44,066,222 of NC_134175.1, forward strand.
ACTTTCCAACAGATATGCATGCTCAGAGCACTAGCAAAGAGCTGAAACAGCCCTTCTGTAATTAGAGGGATCAAATATAAAAGAAAATATTCTTTAATGCAAATAAAGGGACCAAAAAGCTCATATAGCATTTATTCTATCTCCCTGGATATTTTTAGCTTGATTTCCTAAAGAAGTGATGTTTGTGTGACTGAATCATCTATCTGGCTTTACCCCTTCTTGTAATTTTCTACCCAATGGCCACTTCTGAATGTATTTATTTGACAAATGCACAGTAATCCCAAACTTCCTAATCAGGTTCCTACAAAATTCATTAGAATAAATCACACCAGAGAGGGCAGAGATGCTTCAGCTGCCCAACCCATGGAAAAGTTGAATCAAGTGCTTCTGAGAGTTCGCAGTGGGGAGAAACCTCTGAAATGCCTGAATTGTGAGGAAAAATTCAAAACAGAGCTGACAACCATAAATTCATAGGAAAGCAGGATTTGTTATTTCTGAAGCTCATAAAACTGTCTATTTTGTTTGCTGAGATACTACAACTTCCTGGCCCATCAACACACATACATATTCAGAAATAGTAGCACATAGTACAGAGCCATGAAACAAAATGATAGCTAAAACACACTAATTACAGGCATCAAAAAACGTTAGCTATTTCTAGGTGTCTGTTAATTTTTTAGGTGAGGGATAATGGATGGTTTCAAAGATTCTGTTTCAATGCTGTATTTGAAAAAAACTATCTAATTACTATGAAGCATTTAATAAAAAATGTAATGTTGGGAAACAGAAAGAATGTTATTAATTTGTCTGAATAAACCAGATTGTGGAAAGAACCAAAATAATTTCAGAGCAGCTTTTTTTGGCAGAATTACCAGAATTTAGCATGTAGATGCTACCTGGCATCCCTAAAAGGTTTTGTGATTGTTTATAACAAATCCTAGTACTCTTGAGTGCTGAAGGCTGGTCTTCAAACCACCGCTATTGTAAGAGTTAGAAAAGGAGCAGCAAACTAACAAATGGGGCTTAAAGCCACAACTCTCATGGCCTGGATTCTTACACAGACCGCAAGGCAATAATGCCTCCCAATTAGAGTTCAAATCACAAAACTGTACTCTTGCCTGATCCTACCTACTTCAGCACATTTACAATATGAATGGGAAATGAAGTATAAGACCACTATTTTCAGAAATACTTAGTTCGTAGTCCACAAGCTTTGAGGCAAACAGCTTGAATCCCTTTGACCAGTTTCCTCTTTGTTGAAAGAAATAAAAAATAAATTCATCAAGCTGTGCAATGAATTACATCAGAGCCCAGCAGACAAGGAAGTAAGTAACTCTCCAGAGTCTCCATGCTTTAACAAGCTGAAACACCCAGTACTACCACCATACTAGAAACAGGCATGTAAAAAATTACTTGTGTTTATAAATTATCAAAAAACAAGTTGTGGGAAAAATAACTTTACACATATTCATCAAAGTAACTTAGCTTCAGATGTGGCTTCCTCATTTCTCTTTAATTTACCCTAATACTAATACAAGAGGGTCATGGCATTTGTTAGTAATGTAACGTAGCAAAAGCAGGCAACACTATGTTTCCCAGTTAGCAGATTTCAGATATGATTAATAGCGAAGTGAACTTCAGCGTCCGTTCATGCTTAGCGGTGTTTGTGTTTTATCTATTTTGAAAGAAAATCGGTATAAATTTTCAATAAAAAATAATTTTATATGATTTTCTACTAATAATTAAGTTCTTTTATTCAGTAGTGGTTTAGAACACAACCAAAGCATATACTTGGAAATTATTCAGTTATTTTCACGTGATTTGTTGCATTATTTATGCAATTCAAACAATAGCTCACCAGTAATTTTTATACATTAATGATCATCATGAATCAAGAAACCAATATAGTTTTATTGGTTTACATCAAAAGATCCCCAAAGATCACATCCAAACACATTTCTACATTGAAATTCAGAAATGTCATAGTCCAAAACCAGTCTACGGTTCAGAAACAAAGTCAGTAGAACTTTGGGATTCTGAAAGACAGCAAAAATCTCTAGAAAAGTTAGAAAAGAGGTAAGGGTTATTCACTCAAACAATCCTTATACCAGTATATTATCTGAGTTCTGTGCTACCGTTCACACGAGCAGGAGCTAATTCTGGGAATCCAGAATTGAAGGGATGATAATATATTTCCCATACCAAATACTTTGTTAAAAAACTTAAATGCAGTCCCCAGAAAAGATGTTCTTGTCACACTTCAAAAAAACCCAAACAAAATTAAAAATAATTGGAAGCCAAATACAAGCGACCAGCATCTCAGTTATAATAATTAACCAATAAAAATATGCTGCCTCTCATCCTCCATTTTTGAAGACGCAAAGTGAGAAACTAAACTACAGCCAAATAGTATTACAACAGAATTAATTTATCCCCAAATACTTTTTCCAAATGTAATAACACCATCCAAAGTAATGCACTCTGGAACCATGCATGCATGCATGCACCTAGCGCACTCAAGGGTACATATTCAAGCACCCAAATTCTGCTAGAGTGAGGGTCACACAACAGTTGTCTACGCCAACCCCGCACTTCTTCCTCCAAACCCACATGGAGCCCTATTAAAATTTATGGAGCTCCATATGGGTGTACATGTCTGCCTAGGTAAATGACTGGCAAGATTAGAACTATAATTATCATTATTGGGAGTGTCTAGTACATTTTATATGCTAGCAAAATCCACCGAGTACGCTGACAGTAATGTGCACACTTTGCAATGCAATATGTATTTAGTCTGAAGGGCTCTTCAAAGTCTGGTCCTTCATTTCTTTCACAGTCAACACTCCCCCTGAATTCTCCAGTATCTCTGAAGCTCAGATATCTCTGATACAACACTAGATGCAAATAATGAAAACTGATCTTTTTTTCATGATTGCTTCTAGGCATATAGGAGTGGAGGGACCAAAAATAATAATTTGCTAATACAGGAAAAAAGTTACAGAAAGAACACCCCTGTTATTAATTTGAATAGAATTGCTGGGAAAAATAAATCTTTCTGTGCTTTATCAAAAAAATCTCCCATGCTATTCAAAGTCTTTAATTTTGGTTGTGTTAATGTATTTTTCATGTAAGTCATAAAGTATGATTTTTAAGTTTATTATGGCTTACACACAAAATTGTATCCAAAATGCTTTATAGGTGCTAAAGTATGACATCCTTTACTCCACCACACCCTAATAGTGAGAACAATAATTCACTCATAAAGATTGATAGCTGGCATTTGTCTTGAAGTTGTCCAATGATTGCATGAGAATTAAAATAAAATTATCTTCTCACCAAAGGAGTTAGTTATCCCTGCAGGCCAGGGCTGAGGTAGAGTTATGGTGAATCATGCATTGGGAGGATCTCTAGCTTTCAATGAAATTAGTAACTTCCTTGCAAATTAATTTAATTACACCTAACAAAAATCTCTGTTCACAGCACATGCACCTTTGGAGGTCTAAAAATAGAAGAAGCACTATTCAAGGCAACAGAAATTTCTATATTTTCCTCTCTTTCCCCACATATACTTGCACACACTCTTGGATGGATGGAGGAGGAAGAAGTGTTTCCAGAAGAGCCAACAGAGAAGTTGTTCCATGACTTCTAAAGTGTAAGTTGGTTTCTCAGCATGTATGAATCCACACAGTGTCTTTAGCTTGAATAGAGCTACCCTGAGTCACACTGGCATGGGACCTGACCAAAAGTCTAGGCTTCTCCTAATAAAAGGAGTGAATTAGAAATTTTGAAACAATTTGGCTCCAAGCAATGTTTCTTACAGGTAAGATTTATGACAACAATAACAACTACTGGAAATTTTAATTCAAAAATTCATTAGCAGTCCACAGTAATCATGGTCCTTTTTCTCTTTTTCCACAAACAGCATAAAAGCCAAGTCTGCTTGAATGAAAAAAAGAATCTTCCCTATTTCTGAACGCTGCATCTGCAGCAAGTCTTGGCATTGTCTACAGAGGAGGTTTTGAGCGCAAAAACTTCAGTGGCTGCTTCTGGTTTAAAGCAAGTGTTTGACACCCCCAGTATAACCTTCCCTTTGCTGATATTCACCTCCAAGAACACTGATGTTGTCCTGATACACTGCATGCAGGTCATAGCTGCTATGACCGTGCCAGCAGATTCTTCCCTGTCTGATGCCTCTCACTTGGGGGTAGGGAGGATGTTGCCTTTCTTCTAATGCTAACGTTGAAACCTTCATCAGCCATGGAAATCTCTTAATGGGGACATTCTCTGAAGCTTGTTTGTCACAGGCAGATTTGCTCTGAACTTTAACCAAGTCTCACCTGGCTGGCACCTTTTATTATATCAAACACAGCGTTATGGCGAAGGATAAAGTTCAGTGCTAGATAATGAGTTATAAAAGATTCAATACCAAGAGATAGCTCATTTATTTCTCCACATCTGATTCAGGTTAAAAAACTTAAGGAATGCTGGTGAGTTTTCTTCAGTCTGGACAGACAAACTTACAGATGGATAAACTACAGAATTATATGCTAATATACACACATTGTTGAGCATATTGTGCTTATAAAAATATACCTTTTCTGAAAAAGGCATTGTTCCTATGCTGTAATGAATCTGTGATTATCTGGAAAGTATTCAGAGGTACCTGCTCCAAAAGTGTGGCTTATCTATAATTTAAACAGAAAGAGACTTTCCTTTAGGCAACACAGACTTTGTGACACATGAATGAACAGCTCTGGCTGCATCCAATAGTTTACCACCAGTACTGGAGCCTTTGCAACATTTTCACCTCCCTCAAAATAGAGAAGGTTTTCATTTGCAATGCTCAGAGGAAAACAATCTTGTTTTTGTAAAAGTAGCCTAGCAGTTTTGTACTAATCATTGGCAGATAACCTCTTTTTCCTGCTTCCGCAGATGGGATGCCACAACATGCAGAGATGAGGAAGGAGAGGTACAGGGCTTGGAGGAGGCAGTGTGGAGTCAGGCTGCAAGCACAAGGCTGAATCGCGAGATATAGCTGCAAAACCTCAGGAAATCCTTGTCTTGTTCAAGGCCAGCTTTGCCTTAGAAGCAAAACATCCCCCTCACTTTATTACAAAGCACCCAAGACATGAAGCACTGGCAGCACTCAGAGGTGGCACCTAGGTAATTTAACAACATCATCAAACTATGAGAGTTAGAATTTGATTTATAATGATGACTAACCCAATAAAATGGTAAAGCAAGTCAATACGCAGGCTCAGAGACTTCTCCAATTTTTTTTTACTCCCTAGTACTTTGATGATGCAGTCATCATAAAGCATTCCAGACATGTCATGCTCAGTGGAAACTATGGAACAACAAAGCCTCATGTGTATCCTTCCAGAGATCAGGTCATTCTTCATTAGAGCTTAGAGCTGCGTAAACCCATTTACAAGATCAGCTTTTTTTTGTGGTAACAATGAAAGGAGAGGGGAAAAAAAAACCCCAACCCCCAACCTCTTGATCACAGCATGTATGAAAACAGTTCCTAGTAAGAAGGATATTTTTCCGTGAAAGTGGTAAATTTTCAGGTGGAGCAAAAAAACCCCCAAGAGTTCAAATCCTTGTAAATTGACATTGCTATGCTGATTTATGCCCATTGAGAGTTGTCCCTTCATAATTTGTTCCAGGTTGGAATTTTACTATGGAGAAATATGCACATTCTTGTAAAGCCAAGGAAAAATACACCCATCTAAAAGGATAATTTCCATGTAGTTCTATTTTTGATCACTTTAGATATTTTAGGCTATGTCTTGCAATCATCCTATTTATGGGATCAAAAAGAAGTAACCCAGATATAGGAATAAAGTTAGTAAAGTCATTGGTCCAGACAGGACTCAGGCTGCTAAGTACATGATGATTGATATTGGACACATTTCTTTCTTGGCAGGGAGTTTTGGCTTTCAGCTACACCGTGCTGACATCAGGCACATTAAAAGTGAACCCAAATATCTGCTGAAATTCACAGAGATGTTGAAACATTTTCAACTCTGAAGCCAAAGATGTGTCAGCTGAGAAAGCTGAAGTCTACCTTCGACTTCTTTCATTCTAATTTGGGGAAGAAACGCTCAGCAAACTTGTCAAGTCTAAGCAAGCTCTTTTACAACCCACTTCTCTATTTTCTTGTGGCAGGAGTCCACCAGCAACAACCTTCATAAAAGCAGTAGAAAGGTCAGCTGTCACATGCATTTGCCAGCCCTGGATACAGTCCCAATGCACAAAAGTGGGTTCAGAACCCTAATCTATATTTCACTTTCTGTATCAGGCAAAGAAGACAAGTTTTAGGCCCATCTTTTGCTGAGGCAAGTGATTTCCAGAGAGAAAGCCTACTTGCTCAAGAGATGTATTACAGAACAGAAGCATACTTATTATCTTCAGACAATCTCTCCTCTCTTGCAGGGCTCTATAACTTCCTAGTCTCACGTCTGTTAATGTATTTTCTGCTTTCAAGTTCCCCTCCTATTGCCACTGTATTCAAGTGCTGATCAGACCCCATCAATCGGCCACTGCACCATGAGCTGTTTCAGGAGCCCCAGTAGAGAAAACATGGTAAATACCTGGAAGCTTTCACACTAAGAAACCACAAGTCTTGATGTGTGTGCTGCTTAACCAAAAAACCACATTCAAGTTGTAACTGGTTGCTCAGTTGGGTATCTGTGTTAACACAGATTGGTCAGTTTAATTATTTTGCTCTTTGGTGTGCAGGTTGCATGTGGGAGTTCTGTTTTCTTCCGTTACTTCAAATACTAGAAGGGTTTCAATAACTTGCAATTTCTTTATAAACTTTGGAGAAATGAACCCATACAGCCTTTTAAGACACTATCTTTCAAAGACCCAACAAAATAATTCCTTTATCTTTAGCCGACAGTTTCGTACATGTTGGAAAGATGATAAAGCAAACTGCTCTCCCCAGACAAAGTCTTTTTGGAGGAGCACAGCATTGGTATGGTTTTCATGTAGGTACTTTGTATTTTTATTATTGATTTTTCTTAGCTTAATTAATCAGTTATATGTTTATCGGCTTCACCTGAGTGTCTTGCATTTTAATGTTACAATGAATCATTTGTTCAATAAATTCTTTTTTTTTTTTTTGACCACCATGGTTTATATTTTAAATAGTTATTAAAGCAGGTTCAAAAAACAGTTACAGAACAAGTTCTAAATTATGAACATGATGATTCAATTAAATTTTCAGATAAAAAAATATTTTGGAGAACCACATTACAAACTTCTATTTCCTCTGTATGGATGGAGTTTCAGATGTTCTTTCGAAGCTCACAGGCAGACACAGACATTAATATGGCATTGCAGCCTTGTCTGGACCAGGCTACGGTAACTCCTGGTGGATATTTATTAAGCTACCTTAGGGACAAGAGCCAGGTCTGCAGCAAGAGCTCACCAACATGTCCTTACAAATTGTTTCCTGGGCTGCATGAGGTTGCACTGAGCCCCCCGTTCCAAGTTTACATAATGGTTCATGCAGGAGTATCTCCTCTGGAAATAGAATTCCAGGTACAATTTCCATTTGAGTTAGTTCTATAAATAAAATTTCAAAAATAATATCTTGCTTTCAACTATTTAAACATTTCACTGTTTATACTTTCATTAGGATTTGAAATGAGAGTAAAAATCATTGAAGCAGTAGTAGTTTTTTGTTGTTTTTTTTTTTCTTAAACCAGGTCCATCAGAGAGGAAATAAAGGTGAACCGCCTATACAAAGAAAATTTGCAAAGTAAATTCTGAGAATAGAGTACAATTTAAAGGCATTTTGTGTTAACCTTTCACACAAAGTACCTCATACTGTACAAAGAGCAGAAACAGCCTATGCACTCTTAACAGGAGTACTAGCCCTCATTTAGAAGCTATTCAAACAGCAAAGTGTAATTATTTGAAAAAGCAATTTAAAGGTTTCCCTCTAAGAATCTCATCCACAGATACTGGTAAGAAACAATATGTATGAGTACATATACTAAGATAAGAGACAGTTTTGCTCATGCTGTGAGAAGGGAGAAAGCTGAAAATGAGAAGTATTTTGTGTAGCAACAGCATGAGAATAATATCATTGTTCATATACTTTTTTTCTTTTTTAAAATCATCAAAAGGTTTTGTTGTTTTTCTGAAGACCAACCAATTTACACCAGGATAAGAAACGAATATTGACCTTATTGTCAGAAAATGGGCAGATACAAGCACATTTCAGCTGACTTCTTTAACTAAAGGAAACGTTTCAAGCCACATAAAGAATACAGCGCATATGAATTAAGATGTGTACTAAGAACAATGGGAAAAGAGGCACTGAAAGATAAGACATTGTTTAATGGCTTGTGTAATCTGATAGTTCACATCATGTGATCTAGAAGCTGGATTTTGCAAGGTTAAGATATTAATATAAGAATGCAGAACAAAATGAATATTATAGTCTCTAATGATGACACCTACAATGAATAGTTAAAGTAACTTTCAAGGAAGGAGCTCTTAGGAGCTTGCCTTTACTACTGAGTCTGAGTTGAAGTCCTAAGGGAAATCTTTTCCAGCAGCAATGAATTTCTGAAGTACACATCTGTACTTTGTGCAGACACAGAATAGAAAGAACAGATTGCTGGAAACTCAGAAGTCCATTTTGCTGAAAGTGATGAGGTTTCCCAAAGCCAACTAGAACAGTTTAGAATATCTGAAGACTTATCTGGTAGGACATCTGTTTTGCATATGTAATTCAATATCAATAGCCCAAATGGGCTTTGGACACTTGCATAACTCAGGGTTTAAGTCCAGGCTTTTCCTTATTCAGAACAGACTTCTGAGGCGGGCACAGCTATGTCTTATCTGAACCAATTGGCCACCAATTATTTTGTAGTGGGAATGAGGGGCAAATAAGTACCTTTTGAGGAAAAAAATCCCTTTGTGACCTTATAAGTTTTCTGCAGAAAAGTTCAGTTCCAACAAACTGGCATTTCCCAGCAAAAGACAAGGAAACCTCCTGCCTGCCTGCCAGCCCGATCATTTCATATGAAAATGTTACCAACAGAAGAGTGAGTAATTGTTATGCTTACCCTCAGGTCTTGATCAACTCAGACTTGGACACGAGATGACAATTCATCCTAGAAAGTGAAACATTTCTGAAGTTATATGACTCATCCTGCACACCTGGCAGTCCCAAACACAGAATTGACTAACACAAGAAGACCTTCAGTATTGATTTCATCACATTATCATTTTTTGTGGTTACATCTCATCCTTTTCCCCTTCTTTTTCATGACCATCATTTAGGTTACAGCCTTTCAGAAAGGAAAACGGAGTTCTTTTATAAGAAAACACAAGCATGCTTTGTCTTTGTTATCCTTCTGTAGAGCAAAGAAATAACAGCACTAATATGATATGAGTTAGTTTTATCCATTATCTAACTTATAAGTTACATGGCTATTAGTTCTGATATACAACCAGGTTGTCCCTTAAAATAAAACAAGTTTAACAGATAATAAACCCCATAATTAACTGAAGTCAAATGCCAAGATACTAAGACCCTTATAGCCAACAACTGAGCCTCATCAACTCTCCTCATCATTGGTCTTATTGTCCATACCAAGAAGTTAGGAATTGTATAAAAGCAAGTTTATAGCTAGTTAAGATGTTTTCAGTGAAGAAACAAATTGTTTAGCAGGATCTAAAGCCACCTGCTCCAGTCACCATGTGGGAAACACATCAGCCTTGTTGGTGTCACACACCCTACTTGCCCACAAATGGCCACAACACAGGTATCACTCAGATTTGCTCTACTATGCAATTTTTCTACCCCAGTAACAGTGGCCACTTCTGTATTCTCCAATAGTTCCTGCAACTTGTGTGTTTCCTTTACTGATTTATATCAGTGAACTCCATAACATGAATATCTCAGCATCATGTTTCATTTGATGACAGTCTTGACTAGAAATCTGAACTATTGAATTTCATATCACAAGGAATACCAAGCATGTGAGGGTTGTTTACAATGAACACAGGATATGGAACAAAACTAAATTCTGGCAAAATAAAATAATAATAGTAAAAAAAGACAACTAAGAAATCTGAGTTTGGGGGTAGCTAGACCCATCAGTAAGACTTCAAACACTGTAAACTGAGATATGCATATGCTGAAATTAATTTACTGTCCTTTTACTCTCATCTCTTCCTTTCAATGCAGATATTGCTGCTTTGTGACTCAGTTTAAATTACAAGTTGCAACATGAGGATGACTGTGCAAACAAATGAAGAAACTACATCTACCTCCAACCATAAGACGGTGTTCAGTTGTGTAGACCATATCTGTGGTTCCTTCCTTCAAAAATGACAAATGTCCTTGCTGGCTTCTCAGCATGTTGCCACACCACAAAAGTGTGGTCACAGCTGAGGTCACGGCAGAGCTAAGCTTGTCCTGCATCAGGAAAAAAGGGTTTTTAAAGAGCAGAGGTTGACTTAGGGTGGGGTGTGGAGGGAAGGAAATTCAGCCACCAACTCCTGCCAGTCCTTGGAGTCAGAGCTCGAGGAGAGCAGGGGTGACGGATCCTGCCACAAAACAGCAGCCCCTTGCTGCAGCCCTCCTCTCCTCCCCAGCTCCCTCCATCCTGATATCCCCCAGGCTCCCAAGAGATGCAGTAAGAAGACGACCTATTTCATTGCTCTCTCTCCCCATGACTCCTCTAGCTGTCTGCTACCCCAAACATCTGCCTACTTTGTACAGACCCAGAGCTGATCTTCAGAAGAGCTGATTTTTACCTCAGAGCATCTCTGTCCTGAGTAGAGTCTACAGTGAAATACAAAAACAGACTAAAAAGAAGATAGTTTTTATATTTATGTACACACATACGACATGCTGTTCCATGTAGTAAATGTCTATACTGGTCCAAAGCTGGGTCTTGCAGTATTTTCATACTTACTAATTGATATGGGTCAAAGATTAGATTGTTATGTGGGCTTAAAAATATTTAGGATTGATTGAAAATATATACCTGAGCAAGAAATTTCTCTATGAAATTAATAGTGCAGCAGCACCATTAGGCATTATTTCAACACAAAAGTAATAATTATGTCTACAACTTTCCATCCAACTTATTTTTCATATACTCTTCCTAAGTAGTTTCTTTGGTCTAAGACGATTCAAGGGAAAAGAGTAGCAGCAGAAGAATCAGAGTAGCAAGACACAAAAGAAAAAAACACTTAAAATAGAAAAAAAAATTTTCAACTTCCTAACCAATCATCATCTCCTTGAGATCCTGTAAAACCTGACTATCGTAGTGATGGCTTTATGGCAAAGAGGCACAGAAAAGAATAAACTGAAACATAAACCCTCTTGCAGTATATATATTTTTGCCACTATGGTCTCATGTCCTCTACAGCCACAAACTCTCTTATCCAGGTTTGGGGTTGTAGGGGAAGGAAATATCTTGTCTTTGTTCTTTGGTTTCTGCTGAACCATTTCACATTTCCCTCCTGTTCTCTCTCCTGCCGTTCTCAGAGGGCAACCATGGACCAGATGTGAATGAAGCAAGTCACAAATATGACCATAAGTACTTCACCATGCAAATGCAATTTCTTTAGCCACATATAACAAAACAGTGTACATATCAGACTGCTCGTTCACACTCCAGCTTGCAACTAATCAGCACTAATCAGAGTGATCAGATTCACACTTCACTGAGCTTTCCCAGATTTATACTGCAGAGGACTTGGATTTTGGCATTCAGAACAGGAGTACATGTACACTCATAAGCAGGGAATAGCTGGCCATATGGGGCTCTTAGGAGAAAGAGAACTGAAAGTGCAAGGCAAACTTCAAAAAAAAGAACAAATTGATTCCTGATGCCATCTTTTCCTCTTAAACTAGTGAAGGATCCAGAAAATAAAGCAGCGCCACTCTTCATCACTTTCATATGATAAGTGAACAACAACATGACATTACCTGATGTTACCATATATTCTATGTAAAAATTATTTGTTTTTGATAAATCTCTTGTAAGGCTTTGATCTTCAGGTCTCACGAGTCATATTACAGAGGAATTTACTGTATTTAATTTAGAAATCATTTGAAAAGGTCTACCACATTCATTTCTCTCTGCACCCCTATGAAGAGAGAGTTCTAAACGAAAGAGGTAGAAACCAGTGAACTCTGTGTATGAACTAACTGCATACAATTATTTGTTCAACATTAAAAAAAAATCAAAGTAGAAGGAAACAATTTAAATTGCATTGCTTGAAGCAGCTATCAGATACAAAAGATACATAATTAGAGTTTTTAAAGGTTTTGTTTCTGAGTGAAGTATTGATTGAGGAAATTGTTGGAAAGCATGAATAGCCCAGAGGCTAGGAGACTTCAGTAATCTTCACATATGGTTTTCTTTGCTTTAGAAATCAATTGGCAGGCTCAGTCTAAGATCACCTTCTTTCACCTCCATTCTAATCAATTATTCATCTCATCTACCTGCAATAACCTAAAACTTGGGCATTTCATCTAAATACCCTTTGTAGGTAACAGAAAAAAATGGTGTTGAAAGACAACTGATCACCACTTCTGTGTTGTCTGTGGGAGCTGAGCTAAAAAAAACCTTAGACAGTGTGATCATATTTTTGTCAGTCAGCTAGGTGAGACGAGTCTCAAGTTTTCTGTCTTCCTTTAAAAAAATAAAAGTGCATGACTAATTTGGGAGAGTTCAGTGGTGCAGATACTGTGTATAAACTTGGGCAAATTCTCTGGAAAGGAAACTAGTAATGCCACCTATCAAATACTACCTGTCAACTACACATTACTTTGGTATGTTAAACATCGGAGCTGGTTGAAGACTAAGGTTTGTGAAGAATCTCTACATTTGGGGAGAAGGAAGAATGTTGCACTTCCTGGGAAGTGATGGTAAGACTTCAGGATTCTCTGTTTTAAAAATGCTCTTTCAGTTTATTCGTTTCCAAGTTATGAACATAAATACTAAAAGAACATTTGCTTTCATTTTTAAAGTTTTCCTCTGGAAAAAATTATAAACAAAATTTCAACATTACATCAGTGTTCTATTCAATAAAGTAGCCTATTCTTCTGGAGAAATAGAAGCACACTGGAAATCATTCATCTTCCCCTGAAATACAGGTGAAACACCCTGTGCTGGTTTTGGCTGGGATAGAGTTAATTTTCTTCATAGTAGCTAGCATGGGGCTGTGTTTTGGATTTGTGTTGGAAACAGTGTTGATAACCCAGGGATGTTTTAGCTATTGCTGAGCAGTGCTTACACAGAGCCAAGGGCTTTGCTGCTTCTCACCCCACCCCACCAGCGAGGAGGCTGGGGGGGCACAAGAAGTTGGGAGGGGACACAGCCAGGACAGCTGATCCCAACTGACCCAAGGGATGTTCCATGCCATATGACATCATGCTCAGCATACAAATCTGGGGGAAGCAGGAAGGGGGGGATGTCCAGTGTGATGGCGTTTTGTCTTCCCGAGTAACCATTAGGCGTGATGGAGCCCTGCTGTCCTGGAGATGGCTGAACACCTGCCTACAAATGGAAGTGCTGAACGAATTCCTTGTTTTGCTTTGCTTGCACGCGTGGCTTTTGCTTTCCCTATTAAACTGTCTGTATCTCAACCCACGAGTTTTCTCACTTTTGCTCTTTCGATTCTCTCTCCCATCCCACTGTGAGGGAGGTGAGCGAGCAGCTGTGTGATGCTTCATTGCCGGCTGGGGTTAAACCATGACACACCCACATACTATGGAAGTGGGAAGCATTCCTGTGCTTAAGTAGAAATATCCCAGACCTGGATATGGATTATATCCTCTAACTGGTATTTATTTAGATATGATGTGTTAACTTACACCATCTTCCCGATATGCCTTGCGTGATTCTTACACTTTTATTGAGCCATGATAACTATAAAATCACTAATCTTCCTTCAAAAAGTTCAGTAGATATTACCAAATGCGTGAACTTCTTATTGCACTTATATAAATCTCTATGACAAATGTTAACGGAGCTCTTAGCTGTACTTAAGTAGAACCAAATCTATCAAACATTTGCAATCAGATGTACAAGTTATGGCATCAGAGATGTTTAACGCCACCACCACCACTGACCATTTATATTCTTCTACAAGTTCCTATGCAAAGGAAGATGACATACTACATTTTTCATTTTGAGGATGTGAATTTGATATTTCTTCTGCTTTGAGGTGGGAGAAAAATCAAAACAAAGAGAACCAGAATAAATGTCAAGTTCAAAAGTAAATTACATCATATGCACATGGCACTTTTAGGTTAAGCAGAGTTTTCTTTTATACCTTTCACTCTAACTAGTGATCAAATATCAAAGTGAAAAAGTCATTTTAATACAGAAAAGTGGAGCATTTCTGTTGCAAAATATTTGTCCATAGCGAAATGCTCACTTTCAGCATTTATTTTTTTAATTTAGATCCTGAAGCCACAGACGAATTTAGCCTTCAGTAAAATAGCAACTTCCAATGGGAAAACAGCCTGCCTGAAACACATGTGCTTTTCAGAACTGACCAAACTGCTCATCATTGCCATGAACACAAGTTACTAATTTCCTAAGGAAAACTGTCAATGACCTAATGAGATTGCTAAGGATTTACAGGAGGACAAGAGTGGGGCACAATGAGACATGATGAGAACAGGACACGTCCCTCCCATGCACACTCGAGCCCCAGGGGGAGCTGGGAGTAGACAGTCCCAGGTGAAAGCAAAAGAAATCAGATGAATAACTTCAGGGGTGCCAGGAGACTACCCAGATACACTGGCTATTTGGCAGTTCATTAACAAATGGAGGTTAATTAGAAAAAGCAGGTGTTTTTTCCACATTGAAGCCTCCCAATAGATATCATGCTGACCCAAACCCAAGGGAGCATTTGCTCTTCAAGAGAGATACAATCCAGATCATTCTAAAAGTATTCCCTGTACCCCATAGCCCCTGCACAGGTCCCACCAGCCTGATGAACCACTTCCCAAAAACCTAGAGGATCCCCTCTGCAGTCCTCAGTAGCATCTCCTACATCATACCGTCTCTGACCAGAGCTGTGCAACCAGGGCCACTGAATCCCTTCAAGGCTCGTTGAGGCAAGGGACCGCAGTACCAGCAGCCATGGACCATGGGAGAGAAAAGGCCACAAATCATAAATACCAGTCTAGTAGCTTATGCCAGATGCCACATCCCAAAGAAATCCTCACCTGATATGCAGGTCAGTACAGTGCTAGACTCGTCCATGCACTGGTCAGACTGATGGCTGCCTTAGTATTCTCAAGCTGGTCACATAATTATGTTTTAAAGTTATGTGAGTGATGTGCTAAAAGTAAGGAGGCCTCCTTTCATTTACCCAGATCTTTCATCATCAGAGATACCAGGACTCCCTCCTAGATCATCACGACTCAGTTCTGACAGCCCCTGGCAGAGACCCAGCCTCATCTGAATTATCCACTAATAAAGCATCATCTGCTCTCACTTTCTCCACACTGCAGAAATGGCTCTAGCTCTTCTTATATCGACTAAACCTGCTAATGACCCCCTACTAATGATATCTGCCAATGGCCCCTGGAGATATAAGCTAATGATATCTACTAATGAACTGCAATTGAACTGCACCTTCTGCTCATTAAAGGCCAAAGTCCACTAAGTTTACTGCCCTTAGGTAGAGTCTCCGTCTATCTGGTCTCCCTGGTATTAGCAGGACAACGTGCAGAAGAAAAGCACTTTAAGTAAGAAGGTGGCAGAAGTGGCACCTGTAGGTTAAACTGAGAGTTAGCTTTTCCCACCTGTGGTGCTTTCAAGAGGTACGTTTCCCTAGAAGGAAAAGATGATCCTTTGACTAAAGCAGGGCATGAGAGCCCTCAGCTAGGTCTGTGCTCTATCACTAATGTCTTGTGAGACACTCTGAGATGCCCCTCTTTGCATCAACTTAGATTCTTCAACTGCGGATATCTTGTCAAAAAAGTGTATGTTATTTTCTGAATATGAGATACAGTCAGTGATGAGTCTCTGAGCCAAAATATATAATGAAGGAAACATAGGACCTCTAAGATGGTGGAGAATTGTTCTGGTGGAACAGTATTTTGTTAGTATTTAGTATGCTAACGAGAATCCTTACAAGCTATGGTGACTGAGTTTTTTAATCATTAGAAAGAGATTGAAAGTGAGTGGAAAGTTGGGGAAAAGCCAATATATTACAGTCAAATAGGAATACTATCCAAAGGCTCTGTGATACTGCCATGATAAAGTGGGTTTCTTCCCAGACCAGGTGAGTTTCAGGATACCTCTTTTTAAGTATCCTGTCTTTTTGGCTCCTGAGTCATTATGTCTCTGGTAGATTTAACCTGTGCCTGGGGGTGCTCTTGCAGCAGGGCAAGGTGCCTGGGCGGTTATTAACTCTGGAGTCATCACAGCTAAATTCAGCAGAGTCCATCAGGCAGAGCCCTGAGCTGATGCCATTCGCAGTATGGTCATTGCGGTAAACTGAAATCAATGACAATTTGTTAATACCTGCAGACATGCAGACACACCGCCGTTCCATGTGCCTACTTTTGGCAGCATCAGTCTCCAGGGTTTTGTGTGTCCAAGGGGACAGACATCCTGGAGCAGAAGCCACTTAAAATGTCTGTTAAATTAACAATAGAGTAAGTTTGATCCCTCTGGACAAGGCACCCCCACTTGTGCTTTGCTAATGATCAAGTGTGCAAGGAAGAGTTTTATTCCCACTTGCTATTTAATTGAATGAAATCCAAAGCATCCAAAACACCTGGAAATAGAGGGGTTTCTTGCACACGGCCTCTTTAGTCTAAGTTCTGCCATTTTCACTGAATTTACCCTGTGCTTTTCTGATACTGATAACTCAGGTGACTGAGACTTTTCCATAGCTTAGCTGTATAAATGAGAAAATGAGAACACAGGGGGCTCTACTCTCCGAAGACAGACATGGCTGGCCAACCACATATATGGGATATTAATATAGAGCTAGCAACAGTGTTTATTTCAAAATGTATAAGCAAGCAGGAGCGGTGAGGGGGGAAAGAAATCCAGAAAGCCCAGAAAACAGATATTTACTGTGCTTCCCTGCCATAAACATTCCAGCAGCACTGCCCTGGGATCCTAGGACCATTATACAGCTAATATTGCTTGATTACCCATGCACCACCACAGCTTCAGCCTCCCAAGAACTGAAATCGAGTTTTCTATTCTTAGCTCGTAGTAATTTAAGCTCATTATGGAGGTGCTTGTATTCCATGAGCACAAGAGATAAAGGAAGCAATATAACTTTAATGAACAGCTGAAATAGCAACCACAGCAGGCTCTGTAGGAAAAAAAAAAAAAAAAGAAAAATTTTCTCAGATGTTGTCTTGATTTTTGTCCCACAGGTCTGAGTAGTTAGTGCTCTCTGTATGTTTTATGAAGATATTCACACACACATGCTTGATGGAAGCAAATATGATATGCTACTTAATAAGAGCAGGTACATACTAGCCTGGAAGGTAGAACCACTCAAATTATGGAAAAGGAAGAAAGGAAGAGTGTTAACCTAGATCCAGAACAAATAATGATAAATCATTTAAACTAATACTCAGCTTAAGCTAGGCAGCCATAGAGGTTTCCTTTTTACATAAATAAATGTCTTATGTGTCTAATGATTCTCACTTAGAGTGAAGAAAATGGATGGATGCAGATGTAACTGTCAGAAGCAGTAAGTGGAGGAATAAATGCAAAGCATTATGGGTTCTTTCTGATAAATGTTTGCACACCCCAGATTATTGATTGGGTGCTGCTTTTCTTTCACTGTTATTCATTAAGGCTCTAATCAAATCATACGGTCAAATCCTGCAGCCCCCTTGGAGGCAGCGGTTGTGTTTGCTGAGCGAAGAATTCAGAGAGAACGTGAGGTAGGCAGAGGCCACAAGTTTGGAGCTATGAGTTTAAGAAAACCATCATCTTTCAGCAAGGATGGCAACTAAAGGACCACTTCACATAAAATATCACATGGATTACTATCTACCTGCATCCAGAGCTCCTCCTTCCTTTGTACACTCCCTCTGCCATGAGGTACAGAAAAGCATTAACCTCCAGAAGCGAAAGGCAAGACCTGGAGGCAGCTGTGGAAGAGACCTGCCTTCTTCTCAACATTAAAGTTTGTCCTTCTAACTATTTTGAATACCTAGCTCATAAAATAATCACATAAAAATGTTCAGAAGCTAGTGTAACTGGTCAGAATCTGGTATATTTTTAAATAAATTTAGAAATTAAATTTGGTCCGGTAGTTTCAAAACAGAGCAGTTCTTCATTAATTTATTTTTCCCTAACAAAGTAATTTTTCTGTGTTTTTCACATGGTTTTCAATTTTCTTTTGGCACACACTCATCATTCCTTCCAATGAGGAAAGAGCAGAGGAAGGAAGAGCGAGGAGAGAAAACATCTGCTTAGGATAAAGGAAAAAAAACCCCAAAACCCGACACTTTGACTATTAAGAGTTTATGATTTCAAAATAAAGGGAATATTATGTTGAAAAAAATCTGTGTCTGAAAAGCTTCTGACATTGGTACATAATTAAAATTCAGAAAGTGTTTAAACATAATTATTGCCGTGGCCCAGAACCTTCTCATAATAACTACCTATACACCACCTCTGAATATCCCTGCACAGAGTCAAGGTTAAATTTATCTCAGGAGCATACTTCCCCCTTTGTATTTGGGAGACAGACTCCTACATGACTGTATATGGACATTTGATTTTTGTAGCAGCTGGTAATTATCACAGCACTAATTTGGAGTGGTTTTACTATCAACTTTATCCAACGTTTAACTTCATGTCTTCAAATTAGGCTGGAATTAGATCTTTAAAAAATAAAAAATCCAATATATTTCTGCACCAAAATACGCTAAAGGCAGTAAAGTTTCAGCATTTCTCTGAAAAGTTTTTTGTTCTTCCATTTAAAAGAGAAAAGAAGGAATATTTGAGGCAAGCATTCTCCACAACAACAACAAAGCTGTTTTTGAAATATCCTGCTCTGTGTTGGAAAAGTTATGACAGAGACTTTCCTGCCAGCTTTTATGTTCACCCACATTCCTCATCTGTGCAGGGAATTTCAGTGGTGTCATTAGAAATGCAGGCTTGAGGCCACCAAGACCTGGGTTAACACCTGAAGATGACACCTGAGGCCTTTT
Organism: Buteo buteo; assembly: GCF_964188355.1. Taxonomy (NCBI): domain Eukaryota; kingdom Metazoa; phylum Chordata; class Aves; order Accipitriformes; family Accipitridae; genus Buteo; species Buteo buteo. The sequence continues at coordinate 44,085,426 of NC_134175.1, forward strand.
CAAGGAAGTGTCATTAACATTTTAGAAATGTGGGGTTTTTTCTGCCTAAATTGACACTGAAGATTCAGTTGGGGTGGGGAGGGGAATAGGGTGGAAGCAGCTGGAAAATGATAATAAACATATCGCTGTGGCTTTAGCCAGTAAGACTACCCTCATGATCCACAGCACCAAGCATCCTTTTAAAGGCTTTATTTCTGCCACTCTGTGAACTGAGAAAGTGAGATGAACCCATAAAAACAAATGTATGGACAATCTTCTTTCATTACCTGTCACACACTCGGTGGTCCGACATCTGAGAGACACAGGCAGCTATTTCCACATAATAGAGGAGATGTAAACTGGGTTCCCTGGCACATGACCCGGAGGTTGCTATGTTTGTCCCTGGAGAGTTTTCCAGGGAGCTGTTGCGCAGCTGTTGCACCACAGAACTGGATCATAAAATATTCCCCCCGTGCCATTTATTTTCACTCTGGAGAAAAGTCAGAGGATGCCACCAAGAACCAGGGTGACCACCAGATTACAGTGCTTCAATTTTTTAGCCTCCCAGGAGGACTTTTGTCATACCTACAGCAGAATGCTAGACTTGAAGACTGTTTACAAACACAGCAGCCAAAGACAGCAGTGGTTACAAGCCAGGAATCCAGGGATCAGACACAGCCGCAGGAACCTACCATGATTCTTGCCTATGGGTCCAAAAGAGAAATCTTAAGCTGCTGACTCCCTCTTTTTTGCAGGTTTTCTCATGAAAGGGCTTTACTCTGGTCTCAGGTACAGTATAAGATCTGCTCAACATGACTGTACCCTTGCCTTTGAGTCTTCAAAGATGTTGACCTCAAGGGTTATCCTATGTCCCTGAGCCAACCCTTGACTGGACAGTAAATTCAGTCAAACCTCATGAAGTTTTCTTCTTTGAACAGGAACGAAAGACCAGGCAGTTGGTTGATTTCTTTCTCCTTGGCTCAAAGACCTTGTGTGCAGACGACCACAGTGATGAGAGCTTGCAGTCAGATCACTGAGCCTAGCAACTGAGTCACTGTTTTCCTTTGGCCAGTTGAGGTCCCAAACTACCTTGCAGTGGTAAGTGGTGGATTGGCTCCCCAACCTGGTCCCTTTCTTATCCCATTCTATGTCTGCTCCTGTGAATGGGGAGAAATCCAGATGTAGGTGAGAGCTGAATCCAAGCTCCTTTTCACGGCCCAGCTCACAATCATGGTCCCAAGCAAGTTCACTGTTTTCTTCTGAGCGTTAGTGTATTTGGTCCAAATTTCATGCCTTGCCCGTAAGGTAACATCACTCAGGGTAATCAGACTGCATTTGCAAGCCATAAGAAAGGTCAGTGACACATACTTAAAAAGCTATTTTTGAATGTCTGGCTCCACACTTTTATCTCTTGAAGTTCCCTTCATGGCTTTCTATGGCTCCAATCAAACTCCCATTGATTTCCTCAGGAATTGGATCAGGCTTTCTGCGGTTCCTGCCAAAACAAAAAAGCAGAATGCAGTCAAATGTATGCATGAGAAGAGCTGCAATAAAACCTGTTTAGATGAAAATGTGGTTCTACTCTGAAGACTGCCTCTGTCAGTGCGGTTGTGCCTTTCCTTGGTTGACTCTTAATCATTTCCTTATCATCAGTGCCAAGTTTAATATTTTAAAATTTGGATTTTTTTTCATGAGCTACAGCCCTCTAAAATCAACCTGGGATTAGGGGAGGAAGCATGGTCTTGTGGTTAAGACAACAGACTAGTATTCACTCCCATTTCTGCCACAAACACCCACCACTGACCTTCAGCAAGTTGCCAAGGGAGTGATTTTCAAAAGCACTCAACTTTGGCCTGACTCTGCTTCCTAAGATTTAAACGGAAACAGAAATTTACACTAATGGGAAGAGAGAGAGGTCAGACCTAAGTCTCAGAGAAAAAAACTGTTTTCGTTCCTCATTTCTTTCCATTTAGTAGTATTATTCCTTATTATCTATCAGGTCCTTTAGAAGTGAAGTTTTTCAGCATGGAGAGACACTCCTACACAGGGATTGTACAGTGCCTGGTCTAACAAAGCCTCAGTCTTGACTGAGTCTTCTAAGATGATGTCAAGCTGGGACGAAGCAAGGGTCCACCTTGACTGCTATGCTGCTTCTGGCTTTGTCCGGCCAAGGAAGTTTAGACACAAACATAATAAGGGAGCATGTTAAGAGTGCTCCTTCCCCAGCTCCTTTGCCCAAACTTTTAACAACATGTTATTTAACAAATGATTATAATCATCATAATAAAAGTTATTAAATAATTCAGTCTAATGGCAAAAATGTAATCTAGTTCACATGCTCCTGTCTATATTAGGAGGAAAAATTGAGGTTTTTGTAACATGACTAAACACACATCTGCTAAATAAGTTACAATTTTCTAGCCATATATGCACTTTAGTAAAGTATTGAGAAGGTAATATACTCCAACTATATCCTGCAGTACCACTAGTTTAAAATGTGTCCTTGGGCAAAGCACTTTTCTTCTTAGCAAATCCATTTTCTTCTTTCCTTCTTTCCCAGTTTCATCTAGATAGCTGTAAGGACTTTGGGGTGGTGACTGGCTTTCCATTATTGTTCCTGCAAGGCTTCACAGTGTGGTCCCTGGTCTTGAAAGGAGTTTCCAGATGCAATTGCAATGCAAACAAAGGGATGATTACTCTGAATATATTCTACATAGAACAATTAAAGGAAAACCTTCTATCTAGAAGTATTTCTACTGGTCTGAGAGCACCATGGGCACTAGAAAAAAATGGATGGGCTTCTGTTATAACCAACTTGGAGGAAATCCATTAAAAAAATCAGATGTCTTTTTCTGTTTTAAGTTTACCAAGAATTGGAACTAAACCCATGCCTTCTGAAGAAATCCCTTTCTCCCTCCAGCCATCACACTGAACTGAAATAAAACAGATGTGCTCAAATAAAAAAATCTGTGCTTACTTGTTATTTTTTTCCTTGCCCTTATTACCAACACATATGACTTGCACCAATACAGGTAAAAGCAAGGAATATTCTTCAGAAGTTTCCCATTGCTATATTCTGCCAATACCTGCTGTGATTCCATTCTTATAAATAATGGGTTTCTTGTGTTATATTGTCAGATCCCAGCTGCACAAAAGCCAAACTCAAAACTCAGATATTCTTATAGATTTAAAAAAACCTAAAAAACAAGCCCTCCAAATCCAAAACTAATACATACAAATTCAACTGGAGATGAATATTTTCAAGATTTGTGGTCAATTAATGCTTATTGTGTGAAGACAAAAATGCACTCCTCTAAAAAGTACCAGTTTTGATATAGAAATATAAAGTATTGTTTAAAGCTTCATTCAAATATCCTTTCAGAAATAAGTTCTCAGGATGGGGCTTCATAGTTTCACCATTACATTAAGAAAAATAAGTTGTTTGTAGAAGACTATGCAGTTCATAAGTTACCAGTTATAAACTAATCCTCGATATCCAGTCCAAATCCTAAGGGAGGCTTCAAGGCAGCCACTTCTTTTTGGCAATACAGTGATGAAAGATATATTGTTGAAAACCATAAAGCCTTGGGAAAAAATTTAGCAAACTATCTACACAGGAATGAAATGTTGAGAGCTTGGCTCATCAGCTGGAGCTTTCTGGAGAAGGAGGGGCTGCAAATATTTTTGTACAGGTTAGCTAAGCAGTCTTGAAAACAAAGAAAAATGCTGTTATGTGAATTATTAGAAAGGTTTTCTTGTATATCACAGAGACTTGCTTTCCAGGGATCTATGGGTAAAGATTAGGTGTTAAATGAATATAAACTATCCTTTTGCAAGTTGTTCATAGACATTATTACCCCAAATGAAGTCTGCATTCAGAAAACATGTATGGGTATATGTTTACAAATTCCCAGGAACTTCTGTTCAGAAGGAGGGACCATCGCTAGCATACTTTGTTGTATACAAACACATGTATGTGACACTGCACAAGCACCCATTGCCCCTTACTATGCCAGTCTAGGTGAACGCAGAGGAATATCGCTTTTCCATAGCACAGACAATAGCAGAGGATTGCCCAGAACCAGCTGCCCCTACCCTCACTTCTTATCAAGGCAGAGCTCTGGCCAAAATAAAGCCTGCAGGATGTAGTGATGCAGCTAGATGCTCCCTTCCCAATCAACTGTAGGAGAAGCCAAGGCATTTTAATGAGAACATTTCAGTGTACATGGCTTCATCACAGGTCATTTTATAAACCAGTAAAATTTTCCCAGACATAAAGAACAGTAGTAAAACAAGGTTTCCTAAAACTTTTGTACTAGATGAAAAAGGCTTAATTGCCCTCTCTGATGCTAGGAAAGTAACTCCCTGAAAAAGCCTGTGACGCCCTTCACGCAGCCAAGGCCACGGAGTCAGCAGGACCTGAGTCAGCCTAAGCCTCTCCTTTTTCCCAAACCTTTGTGCATCCTTTTACTCACCTTATAAACACTTGGGGCCAGCCCTTGTGGGCTACCCGGCATGGGAGGTGCAGCAGTGGTGCCTACACCCGCTGCTGAGGACAGCCTGGCACGCGGTGGATGGACTTGGTCTCCAGTGCAGCTTTTGGGCACCGGTCTGCAAACACAGACCCCCATGCCTGAGCACACCCCACCAGCAGATACACCATAGGCAGGCCTAAGGGTGGCTGGCTGAGCTCCAGGGACCTTATTTTCAAGCAGAGCAGACCAAGCCAATGTGCCCTTTGTAAGGACATTCTCACTGTGGCTGGAGGTTTCTGGGTGCTGCTGTAGTACAAATGGTCAGATTAACTGAGACTCATACCCGGGCTTCAAATACAAACATTGGAAGTGACATGATAATTTTGCCATGTTAACACCTCAGCTAGGCATCAGAAGAAAAGAAACCAAAGTCCTGGAGCTGAGCAGTCCCAGAAGCTGGAGAACCTGGAGTCAGATCTGAAGTTTATGGCAGTGTGGGTTCTGTACACAACTTACTTATACAAGATGATTTATTTTTAATTGCAGACTAATTCATGGAAAGACTTCAGAAAGCATTTGATATTTTTGGCAAAATCCTGGTCCCACTGAAGCCAATGACAAATTCCACATGACTTCAATGGGACCATGCTTTAAGGCTTTGTTCCTCCCATCTCAATACAATAGCGCTTTTGCCAATTGCAGTAACAACTTTTGGTTATTACTGAAAAGAGACATTATTAACAGAAGAATCTTCTTAGTGGGTTCATCAAATGATTGTACTGAGGAAACTTTGATATAGTTCAGTAGCCACATCCTTCTGAACATGCACTCAGTGGCAGTTAGAAACATATGTTTTTTATAAATTTCTCATTCAGAAACAAAGACTGACAGTAAAAACCAAAAGCTTTGATATTTATATAAATTGCTAAATGGTCGCACTGGAAAGTACATTTCAATTAATGTGTCACAGTGCATCACAGTTGTTTTAAAGTTTGCCGACTCAACTGACTCTTTAGCCCTATGTAAGTAGTTTAGGTTTACTCTAAATCTGTGATATAGAAAACAGTTTGCCTCAATGAGTGCTCTCCAACAAGTGGAGATTTTTTAGGTCAAATTATTTCACTGGGATCCAGAACATGCAATAACATTAGTATTATTTCCACCCTGTTACCTATTTCAAAGCTATGCCAATATTCCCTCTTGGGTTTTATGTTAGCACTATATTCCAGTAAAGCCCTTTAGTGAGATTTTATATAGATTAACTACTAACCAAACACAACTTTGCCCATTTTTGTGTTAGCTTTTTTTTTTCTTATGTACTCTGCTGCCGCCTCTAGGACAACATTGTAAAACTAGGTTTTGTTCTATGGCAAGCAGAGGTGAAAGTTACTTCTATACCTCAAATAATGCTATAGGAGAAAAGTGAGACAATTCTAGCTGTATTTTTTGCTAATTTTGGAAAGTAAAATGAAAAAGTGATAGCAAATATCATGTTCAGTTAAAGAAAAACAGGTCTTCCCAGCAAAGACACAATTGTCCTATTTTAATTCACTGCCTTTTCTAGATTTAGATAATCTATTCAGCTCTTTGGTCTGCGGGCAAAAAAGAAAAATCTCTTAAAAACTTACCTAGCTTTCCATTTTTCCACAGATCCAAGAGTCAGGTAGATTAGCATGTATAAAATGCCCCTTAAATGTCAGCAATTGCCTGCGAGGTGGGAGCCAGACAATGCACTCTGGTTCTAAGCCTTTCGCTCTTCTAGGAATACATCAAAATGCATTGACCAGCTCACATCCCAAAGGACGCTTATATTCATGGAGAGATTACAGCATATTTCCTGCTATTGATTATACTGGGTTGGGGGTTGGTAATCTCAGAGAGGAAGAATGGTTGTCCTTGAGCAAGAGGAAAACAGTGAGTGTCATCCCATGCTCCTGTCACCAGCCTGGACAGGTGACCTGGAGCAGATCTTGATGGGCAGAAATCAGTGGTTAACATGTGCCTTTGCCAGTGTATCTTTCCTGGCAAGTGTCAGTAATGCTAGTACTCAGGAGACCTAAGATAAAGAAAATTGGATAAACAGTAAGGGAAAGCTATAAAAAGGTCAATTTGGACTTGGAATTAGCTAGCAGAGAGCTCATGCTACACATGCAATTCTCATTTCTCTGCAGTATTTAAATAAAATAGCTACCAATCCTGAGAAAAGCCCCTCTGTGTTTGAGATTGTCATCTCCATGGCCCCACTTGGCTGCTGAAGGGCTTCACTTGCCTGCTTGGCTGCTCTAGGCTAGCAGGACACATTTGGAGCAACGTGACCTTTTTTGCCTGATTCCACAAACAAGAGGGATTTTACCTTCATTTTCTAGCACATCATTGGACAAATGATATGCAAAATTGGCTGAGAGGAAAAAAACCCCTCTGCTTACTGTTTTTTGGAGGTACCTTATTCAAAGATGTAAATCTGCTATATTCACATTCAAGCTTGAATTGACATTTCATCTCCCTTCCCCCAAAGTCACAGCCAGCTACAGTTCCTGCAAAATGCTATTACCATATTAATACACCCTCGCAATATTGACTCCTCTGAAAAAAAACACCCACTAATTAGTAAAATTGACTGAAACGGAAAGACATGTATACACAGTTCCTTTCACCTACTTGTGCTTCACTCACCAGCCCTTTTGCCCTTCAGATGCTGATGTTTTCCTGACTCAAGCTCGCCTTGTCTCCATCGGTGCTCCTTGCAGTCCCTGTGACCATCTGTCTGGACTTCCAAATCTACCCCAGCCTCCCAAGCGTTCCTCTTATCTCATGTGCCTGCCACTGTCACTTTTGTTCATTCGGTGGTGAGATAAATATTTTTTTTCTTTTAACTGTTGACCCTGCATGCTAGCTGACCTCCAATTAGGCTGTGGCCAAAGCCTACTGAAATCAATGCGAGGTATACGATGGTCTCCACTGGGGTTTGGATCAGTCTTGTAAAGACTCACAAAGCCAGTGTGCCTTGCTCATGTGGGAAACAAGTTAAAATATTGACCATTCCACCTAAAATTAAGATCCCAGTGAAGACAGTGAGTGTTTTGCCGTTGACTTTGCTTAAACCAGAATCCCATTCTGCTCAACTTTCTACAGGCAATCTGTGCATTTATTGTACAGAAAGTAGGATTACTGAGGCACTGCTGTAACCAGGATTTCCCCATGGAAAACAAATGGTTTATTGAATCCAACTTCCCTCAACATTAAAAACAGAAACATGTATAAATCATGTTAGCTGAAAATGTGTGGAACACCTTCAAATCTTTTTTATTTCTTATCCAACAAATATTTCCTATGTACTTAGGTCTTACTTGAGAAACACTAAACCCCTTCATTTAAAACTGAATAAATAAATTGCAACCATCAGAGAATGATTATGGAAAGTTATGCCAACACTCGGTGTCTTGCGGTCATTCCACAATAACAGATTGCTTATGGTGCTATGTTTTGTTTCCTTTTTCATTATTATTTTAAAGGAGGCAATTATTTCTGAAGTCATATGGAAAAAGTTTGATTAAAAGTATATTTATACAAATTAGTATATTCCCGAATAATGATCCCTTCTGAATAGGGGCAAGTCCATTTTGGTTTGGATGTTTTATTTATTTATTTGAAAATTAAGGATTGTTCCTTCAGAGTTTTCCCATTACACTAAATAGTGATATATGAGCAGTATGAAAAATGAAAGCTGGCACAAGCAGTTGAAGAAAAAGAAATCTCCATAGGAGTCTGGATACAAAACTACAATTGCTGTAAGTGATGAATGCAAACCAGCATTCTTTTTGAATGCTAGCCTTTGACAAATGCATACTTGAGAAGGATATCTTAAAATGCTCCATGCATGAAATACACATTTTCCCTTATTTAAAAATTATTTAAAAATCAAAGCTTTAGGCAACTTCCAACACTTTTACCTACTCATAAAAATTACTAGTATTACTCCATATTTGTGCAAAGACTTTAAAGAAACTTAATATTACAGCAGTGGAAATGCAGAGCAAGAAGAAAGTCACCTCCAGTACTATTCCCAGGTTTACCACAGGAAAGAGCAACCCAATGCTCTCTTTCAACATGCAAAGAGGAAAAGAGGTATAACAAGCAGAGGAGGCAAATAGGAGCCAGGATTCTTTGGTCAGATTTTGTTCATTCATTTTTGAAATGGGAATAGAAACAACTTGCATCCCCTGGGTATTGCTAAAGACTTAATTATGGTTTTTTTTTATGATGCTTCAATTATACTTGCATGGAATGATAGCTGCATATTGCCACACACACACAATTATTCATTTGTAGTCTAGTAACACATCCAGCGTAGTCTTATCCTCTGAGAAATGATAGACCCCACCCTACAGAGATTACAAAAATAATAATAATAATTCATTATTGTTAAAAAGTAAGATAATCATATCTACCAGATGGGCAATTTGTAGGAAGTTATTTGTTGCTTTTCGTACAGGAATACTTTCATTTGTACATATAAAGGCTAGTTTGTGCAAAGTGCCAGTAGATGGAGCTAAAGAATATATGCACATTTTCAGGTTTTGGGGGGTCAACAGGAGGGAGTATGTTCCCTTCTGCTTTGTAATTTGTACCAAGATACGAGTGCAGTTCAGGTGCCATTGAAGCTGAACGTGAAATCTAGCCCTAATTACAACACAACTGGTTCCCAATTGCACGGGAGCGTCAGCTCTGCCAGGAAGTGGGAGGTGACTGCACATCGTGCGAGGCTCCCTGAATCTTCATCCTTCTCTTGACTGCCATAGTCCTCTCCCACCGCCTGTCCAGACATCTACTGCCAGGTGGGAACTGGGTACACAAAGAGAGAAATATAATGAAGTAAACCTAGACTAAATGCAGACAGACCTGGGAGGGAGAGGGAAGGGATGGGGCCAAGGGGGATGACATCTGCCATCATGGAGCCTCGCAGTATTCAGACACCCTGAATATCTATGGTATAATTACAACTGCTTTATTTGGGTTTTGCTCCAAAAAAAGGTCCAAGCAAGGCCTGAAAAAGAAAAAATCCTGAGAGAAACTTTTGGGTTTGATATACTACTTCAAAAACTTTATTTCAGAATTTAGTTCTTTCCAGCTAATTTTGTCAAGAGATTCCTAAATTCTAGTTTGAATACCACTGAGCAATACCATGCTCACCTAATGTCGCCTCATTCATTGCTGATGACCAGAAAGGACAAGACATAAATATTCTGTGAAGCTTTTAGGTCAATGCACCTCAACAAATCAGGAAAACTGATACCTAATACAAGAGTTTCAGAACTGTGCAGGGCAGGAATCTCCCTCTCTCCCTTCCTTTGGGTGCTGATATCCTTCTGTTCTCATAACATCCAAGCTGGACAAAAAGCTATGGGCAATTCTTCAAAGGAGGAACCTGAAGTGAAACCCCTGTCATTCAAAGGCAGTGTTTCCCATGTAGCTGAGATTTCTCCTTTGGTTTTATTTTTGTGTGTATACTGTTCATAAACAGAGAATACTTCTAGAAGAAAGCAAGGGGCTGGCTGCTGAATTAAGATATTGGTTCACTTATTGAATTGTTACATTACCAACACACGTGCATTCAAAATTATTTTAGAAGTACTTTGCTGAAACTCTTTATCTTTCACAGCTTTCAAGATCTGGCTCAACAAACATGTTCCAACAGAAGCTGTTATTTGAGGTTTATATGTATCAGCAACTTTCCCAACTGCAATCAGTGATACACGTCAGATTTTAAAAGATAGACATTTTCCTCCAGGTCATCTTGTTTATGTTAGTTTCCCTCTGCCACTATAAGGGAAATTTAGTAGAGCAAGGAAGACAAAACTTCTCCAAATCTCAGTGCATTGCTGGTGCTGGGCACCAGATTAGAGACCACGCTGGAGCAACATTAGCACTGCAGAGCTTGGGGGTCTGGAAAGCCCCCTTGGTGCAGCTGGGAGCAGGCTGGAGCCAGGTCTCAAAGACATGGCCCTGGAGCTACAGTTGCTTCAGGTTGTTAAAACAAAACCAATGCTAATTTACATTTTTGTTGGGGGTGATTTGCTTTAGCTTTGTGCCATCCTCTTGGAGAGAAATAAATGCATGCAAACTGCTTGCTCCTGTCCCCATGGTGAGGTTTCTGCCCCTGGAGTCAGACTGGCCATGCACAAATTAATCTGACATCCAGCACAGCTGAAAGGAAAGAAGTCAGCATCTGCAGAGTGAGGATTCTGAAGACGTGGTGTGGGTGGTGGGGAGCATGCTAGGAAACACACACAAATGAGTCTGACGGCTGTGAAGAAAGCTGCTCATCCCTGTGTAGTGGATGCATGCTTCCTCCCTTCTCATCGTCCTTTGTGCCTACTGTAAGCGTCTGCCTGCTCAGCCACACAAATTGTGTGTGTCTCACCTGGCAACTAAATAAGGACAAGAAGCTTAGGTGGAGCGATTTTTAACAGGCATTTTTAGACAGATTGCCACAGGAGTTTGGGGGTAAAATCCCCTGGCATTAGCTGCATGAAAGTTGCTGTTGCTGCTCTACACACTGCTATGCGCTGACCTAGCTGATAGCTCTTCATAGACTGCATAAACCAAGAGTGTATTTGTAGCAATATAAATACATATAAACTTCAGTGGGCTTAAACCAGGCCATCAAGGACTGCTAAAGGAGGAAGCGACAACTTTTTCCAAAGGCAAATCCTAGGCCATGTAGGTCTTTAAAGGCCAAAACCCAGTGCGAGACAACCACAGATCCTTAGGACAGAGCTTTTGGAGCAACAGGTGCTAAAAGATGAGGAGACATGACAGTAAGGGCAGTACCTGTCTAGTAAGTGGCATAACTTGCTTGCCAATTAGGATTGCAAGGCAGTATCATTCCCACATTTTCCTCTTGGTACCAAAAATGAAAAGGAAGAGAATGAAAAAGAGGAGGTTGGGTCAACAGTATCTTTTTTTCATGGGCATGTTCCTTGCATCCCTCTCCCTGGGAAGGTATATTAAGAAATGCTTTTCCTCTTGCTATAGTGCCTGCCTCAAAGAGATAATTAAGTGACATCCTGGTAACTGCTTATGAGTACAGAGTAAGATTTTGAATGCTGGCACATGGCACACACTTTACTATGGCAATTGTGCAAGCTCAGATTTATTGGGACGGTTAGTCATATCAGTCCAAAGACTGTCACATCCCGTTTTCACTAGTGTCATGTAATTAATCTTCCCTTGACTTAGAGTCAGACCTCATCATTCTAAATACCATAATAGATTTTCAAATGAGAACATTAATAACAAGGTCTCTCTATTATTTACCTTGGCTAGAGTAATGAAAGCCAAAAAGGAGATGGCTACTCCCAAGGGCAGGCGAGGAGAGGCGTAAGAAGGAAATGAAGGTTGCTGACCTTCCTGTAGAAGAACCCAGGGAAACAGTATGATTTGCAGAGCTTCACTTCGTCACTGAAAAAGAGGTTGTTGTTGTAATTTCTATTAAGTACTTTGGAGGCACTTCCATATGATGGTGATGAGGGCCATAGGCATACTTAGATATCTCTATTAAAGAAGCATAAAGGTATAATATGCCAGTCTCATTTAAAATAAAGATAACTATGTTGAACTGGATTTTTTTCTACCAGTAATCGGACTAAACTGTTTATTTAAAATTGACAATGTAAGAATGCTGAGTGGCTTCTTTGCAAATCAGCTCTCGTTTTCAGGTTGTATTACAAGAGTTTAAGCAAAAGGCCAGAGGCAACAATTTCATCTGAACAGACTTCAGAAAGCTGGGAGAGTGTAAGATACTTTGAATTCTGTGCCTGTACCTTTACTTTTTCTGAGATGTATGTAAATGCAGATATTTCTATAGATATGGGAACACAGTACACAAGGCAATGAAATTGTGACACCTCATTCACATACCAAATGAGAACAGAAGCAGCATAATATTAATCCAGCTTCATGACAATCACTGTGAAGAGAATAAGGTGGTAGAAAAAACACAACCTTCTCTAAATTACAGGGTTAAAACTGGAGTCTCATGCTACTTTTCTGCCTCTACGCTCCATTAAAATGAAATGGCTAATAAGAAATGCATTTCAGAGTTCAGTCCCAATTATCCAAACACCACAGAGGACACGGAGTGAATGCAGATTATCATGATTTCAAGCAATCAGTGGCTTTTTCAGGAAAACACAGAAATGGCATCACAACTAGAGCTTTTCCAGAAAGTTAAAAAGAGATTTGTGTTCCTGGTGTGTCTCAATCTGAGCAGCAAGAGGGAAGAGAAATACTCTTCTATATGGACAGCTCAACTTGGACTTGACTCTTCTGGGGTTAGATGCTGTGACTGCTGGAGAAAGTTATTCTCCAGCTGTTTTCTGAAAGGCTTCAAAGCCATTCCAGAACATGGAATGGCAAGTGGAGAGGATCAGGCATCTTCTACCAAAGATTGCATTCTTTGGTACTTTACTACCCTTTACTACCAAAGGTTAGGTTATTCAGCTGGAAGCACAGGACCCAAGCCAGGTTTGTTTGTATGTTAGTGGGGGTTGGATTATCCTCCCTGTGAGCATTGAGCAAACACTAGGGGTGCAGAAGAACATTATAGAAAAAGTGGAGTCACACCAGGGTGAATATCCACAATTGTAAACTGAAATTGTCAGAAACAGCAGAAATACTACTCGAGGGTCAAGACCCATTGAGGGCAGGTACCTGAAACACAACGGAAAGCTATTCCTTGCTCCTGCTTAACAGTTCAAAGGAAAATATCCCTGAAAGACTATAGAAATATATAATAGAAACTGGCCACAAAGAACTTACAATGTAAGTGCCAGAGAGGTGCAAAAGTTTTGATAAACAGAGTTAAGCACAGTGCACAAGGAAACGCTCTGACTAGAGTCATCAGCAAGGAAGACCTAGGCATACAGGCTGTGCAGTCATATTCTGAGATAGCTGAAGTCACCAGACAGTATGAGAGATTTGGAAAATGTTCACAGGACAGTGTGCTGGTCTTGATTACTTTTTACAGGTGAATCCTCCAGACAACATAGAAAATACCTGAGTGTTTTATTGTTGTACACACCCTTACAATATCTCTATCTTGTTTTGTTTTCATACCATCTCTTTTAATAACAATGACAGCAGTACCACAGCTGGGAGAATCAGAAAAGGTGACATAAAATATGGTCAGTCAGAATGACACACTTTACTTTTATTATTTCAAATGACAAATTTGATTTGAGAGCTTTTGGGGGTACTATTCTTAATTTATAACAAAAGAGGTTGAAATTGATGAATACCATAGATCATTGTATTCCAGAATGGCACCTTGAAATGTTAAAAGTATTAATCTAAAATGATATACTATATCCAGAAACTGAAATGGGTGAGTATGACTTTTGTTCGTTCTAAAAGTTCATCGAATGAAGTCTGTCACAAGACAATACAGCTTTCTAGTAGAAGTAAAATTTCTTGTCTCAAATTTCATGTAATTTCTGTTATTTCCCTTTTGACCTGTAACTTACTAATAGGAATTAACAGAGCCAAATTTCATAATCATATCATTGTCATTATGATATCCCTTTCTATGGCATATTTTCTGTGGTGACTCCTAGAGCATTTCGTAGATTAAAAAGTGATATAGTCGAGCATGCTGTCAGTTCATGACAACAGCAAAAGGAAAGGGTCATGCTGAAAACAGCTATTTGGTTTCATGTCTGCTGACCAGAATGAAGAACAACCCATGAAACGGACTAAAAGAATGAACACAGAATAGTCAAGACAGGGCTGCCTAGCATTAATGCTTGATTACCTCAGGCTCAGAATGGATAGGAGATATTGATAGGTAGAGAGAAATTTACTGTCATCTTTTAAAAGTACCCAAACACCCTTGCTAATCTCAGGGATAACTATACAAGATACACATACCTCAAGGGACACAAGCTGTCCTAAGGAATTTCCAGTTTAAATAGATGTGACAGTCAGAGAGTAGGAAAGGAGGAAAATTATCATATCCAGTCATAGATAAGGATTTGAAGCACCTACAGATTATGTGCAGTCAGGCACATGCTTATCACTGGAGGGAGATTGGGGTATTTTAGCTCCCTTGTGTGCCACATGGCCCTGTGTCACACGCGGTGACGCCCCTATGGTGAGACCCATCTCTGTCCACTATACAGAGTAGGTCTGTGGCAGATCTGAGAAAATAATCCCTCTTCCAAGCCCAAAGCACTGAATGGAGCCACAGGCAAAGCAAAAAAACCCTGTTTGTATGATCCAGCTCCTCCCATAACAAATTTTCACTATGCCTTTAGCTGCTACAGGAGACCATACACACAGCTCAGAGACTAACTCTGGAGAAAAATACACCACTTGTGACTGCAGTAACATTGCTATTGTTCCTCCAGTTCTTCCCAAACCTGTAAGGAGTGGCAGGTCTTCCTGTGCAGCTTTTTTTCCTCCTCAGAGAAAGTCCCAGAAAAGACAGTAGCAAATGCTGCCAGGATGCAGGATAAGGACCGTGTGCTTTGAATGGTTCTGGAACAGAATTGTCCTCAGTGGGACTAAATACTCATTTCTTTTCACTATAAAAAATGGGGTTTAAAGCATCCTGAAAGCATACTGTGCATACATGTATACACAGAAGGCTTTCTCCTTCAAGACTAACATCCCCCAAAAGTATATATCAAATAACTACAAACTTGAAGACACTAACAGTACAATGTTTCATTCTTGCATGCCTCTTTCCTATTACTCTTCACAAAAGCTATTGCACCCTGTTCTTTGGGCTTCTTCAGCAGAAAAAGTGGGTGGCATACCCCAGAGCAAGAAGCAGGAGTGGACCTGTAATAGTGATTTAATGAATGCCAAAAATGATCCCTTGCCTACATAAGCTAATTTATCATGCCAACAAGAACAGGAGTGACTGTAGCAGTGGTACAGGTCTGAGAGTGCAAAACTGATCTTTTTGCCAAATTCCCCAAAGAGAAAAGAGCAGCTCTGTTTAACGGATCATGATAAGTCACAATTGTCATTACTGCATTTCAGGGCAACATGCTTTATTTAGCTCTTTAACCTTGGCCTATTTGTTATCAGCACAGTTGGGAATAGTTTGTATTCATTAGGAGACTTGTTTATTTTGTAACATAATCCTTTTCTTTGTTAACATGAAAGCACAGAGCAGGAAGCGCTGGAAGGACAGTTCATCCAGGTCTGCAATGTTGTTCCATAAAAAATGTCTCTTGATAAATGATTACCAGGATTAGATTTTATGGGCTAGATTCATAAGAAATTTCAGTCTTGTTCCCATATGTTTCTTACATAATAGGAAACATGCAAAAGATACTTAAAAGTGCAATTCCCGGTCATTCATTAAGTGCTCCCCTTCTCTCATATTTCTGGGAAGTATAAGACAATTTTGTATATTTTGTGGATTTACTCATCTTGGAAGAATTTGTTTCAAGCGTGTCAACTTTTTCCTGTAATTTGAAACCAGATTTTTACCTACATTCCCTAAGGATCATTTAAAGCAAAACAAAACAAAACAAAACACGTTTTTGCTCCTCTCTCATCTTGCTCATACTCAGCTCCAGGAAAGACTTCAGCATGTGGAAGAGAGAGAAAATTTACAGTGGAACAGGTGGCTGCTGTTTGATGGCACCGAAGTCTTGCATTTGCACAAGTGGCTTGTGATTCCTGCTGCCATCCTCAGGCCCTCAGGTCACCAACAGAGAGAAAAAGAGAAAGCCCACACAAATTTGACACTTCCCCCAAAATCCAGCTTCTCTGAGCCTCAAGGTAGGCTGGAAGAAGTGGAAGTATGCAAAAAGTTTCTAGTCATCTTGAAAATTTATATTTTGATTACATCTTCAGTTTGTCCTTGAACAGACACATTTATCAAGTAAGTGGAAAATGTCTCTATAGATAAACAAAATATAATACTAATATGAAACATCAGAAGCACTGTCTTTCAAGACCATTGCACTGGCTAGTGCTTGGGATCACGTTAATGAGGGAATGTTAACTCTTAGAAATACAGGTATGTGATCATGGGAATTTAATACAGCTTCTAAGACAGAGAACCTGATTTTATTGTTAAGTGCTCAAATGTCTTTTTAAACTGGTACTACCCCATATTTACATTAATCCAAAAGATAAATGGATGATTTTTCTGCCATTTTTTTGATGTGACTCTTTAAAGTTAACAGAGGCAGATCAAGTGTGGCCGTTCTGCACCTCAGGAAGGTATTTTTCTGTGTGGGCTATGAGCTTTACCCTCCTTCCTTCCTTCTTACTTGCGCAGAGGAGATAGTACATTTGTATTTCAACACCTTTCCTATGTTTGGAGATCAGCAGACTTTTGCCCTCTGAGCAGAAGTAAAGACAGACCAAGAACCCATGCACACAGGCTGCTGAGCACATTTTACATGCAATAAGAAAGAAGTATCTGTTTGCTCTTTGTGCGTGAAAAAAAATCTGCAATGTTCATATTAAAGCTGAACTTTTGAACCTGAATTGCTCATGTTAGGAATATCTTGTTCACCTATTCCTCTCCTGGAATGTTTTCCATAAAGCTTTATGATGGAACACATAGTAAACAGAAACAATCTTCATCATTCACAATCATTTAATCTTGCTCACAGCACACAGTTCATCCCTGCTTCACCCTGGATTTTGGGTTTCTCTCCCCCTGCCCTGCCCTGGACAGATATATTTAGGTAGGCTTTGATGTGCTTGGACTTCTGCTTCTGAAAGAGGCAAGGGAAATGCACCTGAAACAAAGTAATTTCTGCTTCTGCAACAAAAATATCTCATGTATAGTCAGGCTATTGAGTCTTTTTCAAAAGAGGAAAAGTAGGATTCAATTTACAGGTTTAAAAGTGGTGGGATTTTTACACTAAAGGAACAATGATGTAGCTCTTTGCCTTGTAGGTCAACATGTATGGCTCATAGTACAAGGTTACTAGGTGAACTTCCTAAAAGCTGGTTGGATTAAACTGAGTACAGAGTAGGTGGCTCACTGCACAACTGACTCTTTTCAGGACAGACAGAAAGAGGCTATGTGAGACCAAAAGCTCATTTCAGCCATTCTTCTACATAAAAAGCACTCTGATTCCAGCAGGATTTGGGTTCCACGGGAGGAGGCATCTGGAGCTATAACCACACTTAAGCATCACTGGAAACGCCTTGTGGGTATTCTTTGTGCTTCTGGAAACCCAATGCCATTGAGAGACTTCACAAACTTTTGTTCTTTAATGGAGAGCATAACTGTGGTTGATGGAGGGCTAGTGGGCCCAAAGGGCAGTTGAAGCACAGTAGCTTCTGTAGCCGGTGGCACACAAGGGAGAATTGTGTCTTGCCTAAGTGTTTGCCTGGTGCCGACTCCTGACACTGGACAGGGACCCATTTACAAGGAGTCCTGGGCCCGTGCCAGGGGCTGTCTCAAGGCTGCAGCACACATCTCTGGGACACTAGCAAGATGCTTTAACCATGCTGCCTCAGGAGCGAGCAAGCCATTTTTCACAGAGCATCCTACACTTTCCTCTGGGACAAAAGGACACATGGTCCTTAAGAGGAGTGATTTATGCTTTGCACATAAAGGGCTATGGTAAAAAGCTGGCTTTCTGCTAAGATGGCACCCATTCCTGCATTTATCCAAGTCCAGTATTGTTTCAATTAGATAAACCTCTAGGTTTGGCGTCATTTAACGAAGAACAACTTCATAATGAAAATTCACTTCGTGTTGGAACTTGGCATGTGCACTTTTATGCCTAGGAGCCAACTTCCCTTTTCTCCATATGTATTTTAATAGGTTGATCTGTTTTCAGGCAACAGGGATCCAAATGGGTCAATGTTTATTTATAAATCCAAGATCTGCCCTTCTGCCTCTTACGTTAAAACTGGGTTTGTTCCAGGATCACAGCTTTATTTCAGAGTGCCCATAAATTAGCAGCTATCCTTAATTCCACCACTTCAAAAGGGTTTAAGATCTGGTTTGGTTTTTTTTCTGGTGGTACAATGCACCTGAATGTCACAGTGGCATCTCTAAAATTAAAAAAAGATAAGCCTGTGTTACACATTTGCAAGAGTAAGGCACTGTGGATTTTTTGATATTTTGTTGATTTCTGGATGAAAAAAAAATTGAATTTAAAAGTCTCCTCTTCAAAATTGCTTTTTGTGTCATGAAGCATGCCTGGCAATCATTAAGTATAAAATGAGAGAATTATTTAAGCCAGCAAGCTTGGCAAAACCTATACAACCTTCTCTCTGTTATGTTCTGCCTATATTTAGCATTACAGACCATAGCATTTTTTAAAAACACCTTATTTTTCTCCATATTTGGAAGTGTATTTAAAAGTAGCCATGTCAGAGCAGAGCTACATACTTTCCAGCATCCCTACTTTGTACATATATATATAGCGCAATCACAGTCAGGCAGTTTAGGCAGGGTAAAACCAGTATTTTGGGGAAGGATCAGGCCAACTGACTATATGCAAAGCAAGCAGGCAGCCAGCACCTGCAAAGCCCAAGGTTTCCAAAAGGTTTCAGGTTTACTGTGGATAGGCACAGTAACATGGATGGGAAGTCTGGTCTTCCCTGAAAGTGCTGGCCTGGTACCACCAAGCCACTGCACAGAGCAGCATAGCCCTTGGCTTGAATTCCATATATGAATGAGCTCTTGTGAAAAAACCAAAGAACCCCAGTCCAGGTCACTCTCAATAGATAACATGAGCACGGGACTGTCTAACCTCTCATAAGGACACTCAGAAAACATGGACAAATATGAAAAGTTATTGCTGGAATTGAATTATTGACTCATTTGATAGCGTTCTTCCCTCTAAGACAGTTTGAGCAACATGCAAGTCCGAGGAAGGAGGTAATGAGATCAGGGAGTGATAATGCACATCAGATTAAGTGTGTGGTTAAGGGAAAATGCAAAAAGAAAATCAAACAGAATTCTGGGCTGCATGACAAAAGCAACAACTCCTTTCCTTACGCATGGATGAAGCTGCTTTTAGGATACTGTGTATGACTTGAGGCCTGCCTGATGTGGAGAGAATGATCAGCCACTTCTTTCTGTTAAATCTCAAGAACTATTTCCCTCAAGGTCTTGAGAGGATGAGAAAAGTAAGTCCAAGTGTTTGAAATTCAAGGAAGTTTGGTCAAATCTTACCTCTTTTCTTACTGCTCCTCTTTCCTTCTCTTGGGACTCAACAACATCTTGTGCTAGGCACTTTCGATAGGCCAATCACAGAGATCACATATTGTGATAGAATTTGAAGATGTAGGGTTTAGAAATCCCCTATATCTCAATTCCCAAAGCCCTCAAAAGTCAAAAGAGGCATTAACAACCAATTCCATTGAAATGGAGGCTGAGTTCAACCCGGAAACTTCAACCACCAGCTCTAGATTCAGCTATCATTATGAAGGCACAAGCTCTACCTCCAGTATAAATAAAAAAAAGTTAAAAGAGAGAACATTTTTTCCTCTGAAACACATGAAATATTTCTTTCTTGGACCAAGAAGAGGAAGGGAAAAGAAAGGAGCTGGGGAGCATGCTTTTGTAACAAAGCACTGCAATATTAGCCAAGCCAGAGCTGCCCATTGCCTCCTGAGTGTTACAGGTCAGTGTCCCTCCCACCTCTCTTTCTTCAGTAAGCCACTTTCCCGAGAGACTCTATAGTGCCTATCATGTGTTAGGTCAAGAGAAAAAATACTGATAGTAATGGCCCATAAAGAGCACAGGGGCATGAAGCATCCAAACCACATCTGCCTCAAAATACTGCTATGGCTTGCACAGATACTTGACTGTATCAAACCACTTCCAACTCAATATTTCAATTCAATGCATTTGGAGTTTTAGATGTGGGTCAGTTAGATTAGAAATGATACATTTTATAAGATTTACCCCACTGAAAATTTGAAAGAGTAGCAGTATTGAAAGTTTTCCCCAGCTAAAATTATAAATTTTGCAACAATTGAGTGTTGCCAGAAGGTTTTTGAGAACTTGTCAGTCATAAAACAGAAAACAAAAGATCATATGACCATACCAACAAAGAGGTCCAAGATGCAATTATTAGGGCTGCTGACCTCTTCTTCACCCTTTGCCTGTGTAAGGGGAAGATGAATGCCACTTGCTGCACTAAAGAGAGAGGTCAGGCTGTACTTGGCCTGAGAATAGAGCAATCAGGACAGTCTAGACTTTCATCTGCATTGAAAGTTGGGAGAAGAAAACAAAAACAGTAAAGCTGAAGTAACATGACAGCTTGAAAGTCATGATGAGAAGACTGAACATGAACAATCAATACAAAGCATCTGTTTTTTCCTCTGCTACAAGGCTCATTTCTGTTTTACTGGCTATCTCAAGTCCTTTTTTTCCCAGCTCATTGTTTTTATTCCTTATGCTACTTTCCACTAATTTTGGCTGTGCAAAGCCCTGTCAGCGAATTAGCAAAGGTTGCCTTAAATTGAGGTGAAATACTAGATCTTAGTCTGTGCACAAGCATACTAGTAGTAAGGTTGACTTCAGCATGCTTAACTGCTTTGCTAGACTGCACCCCAAGAAAGGAAACGCAGGACAAGACAGGATTATTTTAACAGTGGTCTGTAGCCCCTGGATCTACCATTCCCCTGTAGCTTCTCCAATAAACATCCACCCGGTGTGACGTGTGTCCCCAGAGCCAAATACTGAGAGAAGCCGTGTGGCCGCACAGCTCTCCTGGCCAGGCAGTGAGTCTCCAGTGATGCACTAGCTTGTTGAAACTCTGTTAGTTCAGTGGAGAATAGGAATCCACTTCGATATAATCTTGCTGACCTGGTCCCGGCTCCTCCTGCTCACAACTGGCTCTGGGAACATTTTTATGCTGACAGTGTCTGTACTTGTTTTCATTTGACTGCCATAATCTCCTCCCCAGCGGGTAAGCTATGGCACAAGGGAAATGAATTTTTCCTGCATATGGCTGGCTGACATTAATACACAGATGTTTGAGTAGTTGGGGTTCCCTCCACCTTTCCTCTTCCCCCTCTCATCTCCCTCTTATTTTGTAACCTTGCATTAATTTGGCTAGAATTAGAGAGCTCACTTCGCTTAACTGCACAGAACACATGGCTTAACATTGGTGGTAGGTGAGTGCAGCTGTCATTTCAGAACAGGATGATTCACTCCTACAATACAAAATAAAAATAAAAAAATAAAAATAAAAAGCAACGCCAAACCACCCAGCATCACGCAAGGCATGGTCCCATACATGAAGTCCAGATAATACTCTGTGGGTATCTGCTGCCAAACACCCCCCCCACCTCCAACCATCAGGCATGAAGAAGCTGAGATGTCATCTAACAGAACTGTCTCATAAATCTGTTCCATCATTTTTTGATGGTCGCTTTTCGGGGGGGGGAGGGGAGGTGTGCAGAGGGGGTTGTTCTTCTGCTTATTTTATTTTTCAGTGTTTATGGAGCTTTTTGTTCTTTTTACATAGTCGATAAACTGACCTTTTGACTTCTGCAGCTATTCTGCAATAACTGAAGTGCAAAACCTCTCTTGGCAGGCAGTCACTTTGGATTTTCTGATATCTACTAGCACTCCAGAATTTCAGAACAGTCTCACACCAGTTAGATTAGCATATGCTAAGAAAAACTTTCCTTCATTGCATTTTTTGCCTATCATTTGTCATCTGCAAGTAAAGTAAGAAAGAATCAACTTCCTAAAAACAGCAGTATGTTCTGTATAGAGGGCAGTATTGCTAAAAATATATGGCAATAAGGACATGCAGTATAGCCCAGTAATCTGGGCTGGGATCTCTCCAATTCTAATGCTGCCTTCACCAACCCCTTCCTGCAACACTTGGTTATCTGAGAAACCCAGTGAAAGCCATGACGAGGCTCACCTGAACAGGGAACTGGCACCCACTTGCACCCCAGGACATTGTGCATCTGACGTGATACTGCTCTGAGTGTGCTCACGGACAACCCAACACGCTCAGCTCCTGGGGAGAAAAATATAGGCTTTTTGCATTTCCTAATTCCCACTTGCTTTAGCTACACACAGGTTAAGCTGCAGTGCTGATGGTCCCAGCATCCAGAGAGAGTGAAGACACCACAGCTCTGGAGTTAGGGGAGGCACCACAGCAGCACAGAGTCCTTCAGGAGTTCCCCCAAGGACACTGCACTCCTCCACTGCTCCATGGGGAGCTAAATCTGTTTGTCACAGGCCAGAAGTTTGTCTCCATTCCCAATATGTAAAGTAAGGATAATACTATTTATCCCATGGGGAAGTTCTGAGGGCTTAGGTAATGTGTATACATGGCTTTGGAAATATAATCCACTCCAAGGTCAGCCCTTCGTTTGTCTTACGGAGCTGCATTTGCATGTGCGCACACACATTTCAGAGGGAGCTCCGAGGTCACCCCAGAGGTGGCCATCCCCTCGCCAAGAGCCACCCCATTATCAGCTAAAAATCGGAAGGGGAAGAGGCAATCAGATCAGTTACGCTGGCACGATAACGTGCATTTGATATATAGCTGCGTACCGAGCAACATCATCCATCGTAGCCTATTAGAACATAGGGAAAAGCGGTGAATTAGCCTCACGCTGAAAATGAATGGTTGGTCCGGGCACCCTGATAAGGTGAGATGCACATCCTGGTGATTAGCTGGGTCGGTACTAAAGAACATTAGGAATTCACTTCTGCTGCTCTGATTGGTAATTAAGTGACTCGTCTACTGGCCGACAGTCCTGTATGCTTCCCCAGGCAGTTGTTAGTTCTTCGAAAACCACTCCTGACAAAATGAGGTTTGCCCTTGGTACACAGATAATGAGACTCAGCTTGACAGGTGTGGCGCGATTAGAGCGCCGCTACACGCGGCTCTTTCTGCTATAGCCACTCCGCAGTAAACACACTCATTACAACCCACTGGTCCCTGGAGGCAAAGCATGTTTGACATTATTAATTGGCTTTTCTGTATAAGGAGTCAAATAGATGAAAAGGTTTATCAAGCTGAAATAATTAATTTTGCCTGAATTCGCTGACAGTTCAGTTCTCCCGCAAAAGACCATTTTAAGGGTTTGGATTCTTTTTTTTTTTTTTTTTTTTTTGAATTTCAAAGTTCAAAAGACATAATAGTGGTAAAAGTGGAGCTTTTTAGTAAATTATAATTAAAGGGAATTTAATTAATTTAGACCTGAGAAAAGGGTGTGTGCGGGGGGGAACTCCTATCTTTGTCTATACAGAGGTCTAGATGGTAGAACATATCATGGCTTAATAATGCATTAATTTTAATCTAATCAAAATATAATAAAAGAGGTAATTATGTTTAAAAATTATCATGCTCCAATATTGGTATATTTAAACACTTAATACTTACACTGCTTCCAGTTAGCAAAAGTTGTAATTGTTGCACTCAAATTTAGCTTATTTAATGATAGGGCTTATATTCATGAGGTTAATTGAATAAATCATTGTAATAACTCATAGTGAAACTATGATTATCTGTCAGGTTCTAATTTTACTTTCTAAAGGAGAAAAAAAAGCCTCAGAAGTTATTTTTCTTGGTTTCTCTCCCCAAAAGGCAGTATATATTCTCCTCAAAAAACTTCAAGCTAGCATTTGATTTAAAAAACCCAAAACATACTTCTCATGTGCTTTTCAAATGACACACTCTACAGTTTATTTAGCCTTTTCAAAGCATGCCAATGTCACTTACCAAATGTTTTAAGCCTTCCACATTAAAACATTCAGATAAATATTGTGTAATTAAGTGTGTTTGGTCTGTTTACAAGCCCTTCTGTACTAATGAAAATATTCACCGTATAATTACAAAGGCATGGGATTTGAAATTTCAGAAAAGTGCCAGTAATATGGAAGTAAAAAAGAAATAGAAAGCCCGGGAAGAGCAAGTGGGTCAGTAGTTGCTTCTACGTAGTTGCTTTTTAATGCATCTGCTAATGCCCTTATTTGGACATTTTAAAAGGACATCTTCACACCCATCTTTTAAAAACCCTTTTGACCTTTTTTGACAGACTTGTGTGCATGCCACTGAGCAAAGCAATGAAAAAAGTTCTCTAGTAAACCAGTTATTTTTGCTGAAGCCTCAGTGGCCCATAACCATCAGACCACTGCACTTCATATAGTGCGTGGACTGTTCCAAAACATTCAAAATGTTTCAAAACAGCAACAAGGGAGTTTTTCTACATTTAAAGCAGACTCTACCATCAAACACTCCAGAGTTTGTTCAACAGTGTTATAATTCATCAACATCTGTTTATTTGTCCCAGTTAAACAGAGAAATTTAAGAAGACTTGATTATTCACCTAGCAGAGGATGAGGATCCAGGAATAACACACAAGTGTCAACATGTCAATATATTTCTGTTGCCGTATGAGAATATTTGTGAATTTTATAGTCTCTCACGTCTATATAGATGTATTTCTGAAAAGACTGATAGGAATCTGGATAACCAGTATTAGATCTGTAAAAGTGAAAGCCAACCCACCAGTCAGTTTTCGTGGAGGAAGATACAATCCCCAGTGGAGAGAGCAGCAGATGGGCTCCTGGGGGTACCTCGCAGTTCATGGTGTGACCCATGGATCTTTATGGAGCCACATGGGCAGGAGAAAACATAGGGAAAGAGGGGAAAGCAGTGGGACTCGCTTTAAAAATCACATCCAGAATAAGAAACCTGGAAGTCCTGCACAGTAACAAATTGTAATATTTACCAGCAACTTAGCATTTGGTTCCAGAAATGTCATCTTCCAAAAATGCAAACATCTGTGCACTCACAGTGGAGAAGTCAGCAAATGCATCAAAGGGATAAGAAAATAAGACCATTTATTAACAGCATCATTTTTCTCCCTTTGTCACACTTAATGATAGTTATCATATTTTATACTTGCATGTACTATATTAAACTTACTAATTGGCTACATAATAAAGCTCAGAGGACATAATGTTTAAGTAACTGGGGAACTGAGAATCAGGAGAGGAACAGGAAGGATGGGTATGAGCTGATCTATGCTTATTGACCAAGTTTTTTGAAGATTTTAGTTGGCATTTTCCGTAAGTATGCTTAATTCTTGTGTCTTACAAAAATGAATTCACATGCTAATTCTAAAAGTAATTTATTTGGGATTTGTAATGACTTATCTCACAGTAACAAATCCTGTCTTAAAAAGTCTGGAAAAAACCCACACACACTAAAGCAAAGACCCCAAAGCCATATAACACATTGTTCTGCTAATAGAATTAATAATTCTACATCTTATAATTCTTGTTTTCAGCAATTTTGTTTGATAAAATTCTCCCACCTAGAAGGATTCTGTGTCAATGTGGTCAGTAGAAGAATATCCTGGGGGAAAGCACATCTGCCCAGCACCTCCCTTTCATTCATTAACCCACCAGGGGCTAACACTAATTAGATCAGGCTGCTCATTTTAAGCTGATAATTGATTTAAATAGGTTGCTCATTTAAAATAGAATAAAAACCTGCTAAACATTTGGTGCTTAGGTTTTTTTCATCTGCAACTTTCAATTGCTTGTGCAATGTAGCATAAAATGTAGAGGTCTCCCTTTGCTAAAAAGGCCATAAAATTAATTACAATGAGTATGAATTGTGCGGGGTGAGAGGGTGGGGGAAAATGAGTGCTGAAGTTAACTGGTGATGACTAACTAAGAATCAAAAGCAATAGAGCTTGTTTCTTTTAAGCAGAATTTTTAAAGTAACTTGGATATCTGAAACACTCAGTTTTACAGACTTTTTTAACCCATAAGAGAAGGAACAGTTTAGCACATCCAGAGATGCTTCATGCATCTTCTAAGCTGCCATTGCTGGGTGTACAAACGTTATCGCATACAGCTAGAGGTTTCCGTTGTCTCCCTTCAATTAATTAACATCTCAGACTCTGTCTGAGCATGTAAATACGAAGTCTTCATTTTGTTATTAGGACAGTATCAAGTTTCAGTCAACGTAAAAATATTCACTTGGTGAAGTTGCACATCAAAAACTTTAGTTGCATGTGTCCGTAATTTACAACTTGTTTCTTCCAAATCTAACTAAATCGTTACCTTTTCAGCCAACTATAACCACGTTTATTTGTACAAGGCTCAGAGTTCAGCCCAGGCTAACACCCAGCATTTGCTGTTTATTTAGCCTGCGTAAGTGTCTAAATCTGCAAGCTAGCATGCACACGCACACAAGACAAAACAAGTAACAGCAGGTACAAGTAGGCTGAAACAGAAACTCCTGATGAAGCTGCAGATATTTTAAAGCAGGATTACCAGTGGACAGAAATAAAAGTGACTGCGAGCTGCAGAGATTGTCAGTGCTGTTATTTTCTTTTTAATCCCCCTCACTAATAAAGCCAAGTCCCTGCCAGTCCATCCGCTGCTGCAGCCCCGTTTCTCGCCCCGTTCAAGGAGGTCCCCTCGCACCGGTGGCACCGCATTTCCCCCCTTATAAATCACATTCTTTCTCCTGCTTCCAAGAAATTCACCCAGAGGTTCAGACTTTGCAGTTCACAGGGGTTCAAGGATTCTCTGCCTTGAAAAACTATTCAAGAGCACTCACTAGTGGCTGAAAATTAAAACAGCACCTTAACAGGCCATTACTCAGCCTGTTTCGTTCATGCCTTTTTAAATCGTAGGGAAGACAGCAAGAAGACAATAAACACCCTTTCGATAATTCTGTATTCAGGCACCAGTTCATTTTCTCAGTTAATGGTAAACATTATATACCAGTAAGCAGTTTTTCAAGGCAACCAGTTGTGAAATACACTGAAAACAATACCAGTTTCTCAACCGCTATCAAGGAATATTGAAGATAATTCAATTGCTTATATTTTACGTAAACGCCTGAATTTCTCCATTCAGTTTTGAACAAAACACATGTTAATAAAGCAAGCTTTTTTCAAAGTAAGATGCTAATTTATTCCCTTGCATTTCAATTTGTCACTGAGCACATGCTTCTCATGTTCTCCTGTTAGGTGCACTAATATATAAGCATGCAGCACATGAAAATGCATGTGAACAATCAGTTTAATTGACAGTCTGCTGTAACAGGAGCACACAAATAGGATGAACTTAATGACCGTACGCGGCAGTGCGCGCAGTTTAGCTGCACTAAAACTTTCAGTGGCAGAAGGCATTTGAAAACAGATAACCAGGGTGACCAGGTAAAACCGCAGTCCCCGGGGTGGCTGATTTTACAAAGTTTCCCCATCACACCTCTCCAGACGGCAGTAACCTGTGTTGGTCACCTGTGAATGTGCGTGAGGACCGGCACCCCGGTACACCGGGGTCAGGACAGCCCGCAGGAGCCGGGTGTCCGGCACAGGGCAGGGGTCCCTGGCCAGGAGGGCCGGGACGTGCTGCCTCGCCAAGGGCGACGGGCTCCTCGTTGAACCACAACACTGTAGAGGAACAGATTGCCTGCTAATATGGAAAACTGCCTGTTTCCTAGATTAACGATGAGGTAATTTAGAATTTACATATGTGTGGAGAGGGACTGTTTTGATCCCAACGTAATGCATCTGTGGTATAATAATGCAGCCAATAGAGAAAAGGTGAAGCAAAGAGGCCAGATAAGCGAGAAGCGAAGTGTCTCTGGTGCCGGTGCCAAGGAGAGACCTAACAAAGCACCGGACCCAGCTCAGCGTTAAGTAGAGGCGTTGCTGGAACAACAGAGATGCGGCTGAGCCGGGGAAAGGCGAGTGCACAGCAAGGGACGTTGCAAAGGTCAGTGAAGCGGTTTGCACAGCTGTGCATCCAAGTGGGCTCCTCTAGCCCCAAGTCCTTGCCCCTGACATTTCAGTAGCTGAAAACCAGGCTTTGCTGCTACCTTTTCACTCGCCTCAACACCTTCAAGTGCAACTGGGAGCTGAGAGGTCTTAGCCAGGCAAGGCTAAATGCACTTGATTCCCCCTTAGCCCTGTATTCAAGAAGCTTTAACACTTTTGCTCGCATAGCAGCGAGTTGGATGTGCTGCCTCAAACCTGAAACCCAGAGAGGCAAAAGAATTTGCCCGCGGTTGCATGGGCAGTTGGCAGCATAGCGGGGAATCGCTGCTGACCCCTGGCAAATGTTTTGAGCAACAGTGTCCTCCCCAAGCACAGGACTGGGGCTGGAAACGGAGAAAACAGGCTTGCATTCATCCACCAAATCCTCAGTGATAAGGCGAGAGCTGATGGCAGAGAAGCAATCAGCTGCACAGTGAAAACACAGCATCATTCCTGAATCCTAGTATACAAAAAATATATCTATTTTTAATACTGGCTGTCCCACTCTGGCCTCTGTTTGATGCATGAGTTTTGGGGGTCAGGGAGGAAGCTTGAAATGACCATAATCTCTCTTTTACATTCTGATTAAGATTTGTATCATCTATCCCATTTGGAATAGCAAAAGTAATTATATTGCAGAACTATAGTACAAACCTCCACCCATTCTTGTGCACTGCACACGACCTAAGCAGAGAGATAAGTGGGAGTAGCTTAAACCTGAGACACCGGTTCTTCCCCATTCAGAAAATCCTCTCGCACTGAACTTGCCAGTATTAAATGTCATCTGCCACTATAAGTCCAGAGATTTATGTATAAGTGAAGGCCAGTGTATTTACACTAATGACAAAGAAAAGGTGGCAGCAAACTGAGTGCCAGAATAGCCAGTCATTCAATCTGTATCTCATCTCCTTCTATTTCATGCTTTTTCCTTCTTTTTAAGCTGTCTACCTTATTTTTGCTGTCTGCCTTTTCTCTCTGGTACATTTCAGTGCCTGTATTTTTCCTTAGAATACTTTTCCTTAAGGTATCTTTTAACTTGGCTATAATTTCCCTCCTCTTTCTATGCATGCCTTCGTCTTGAGATGCAGTCTTTTACAGCTTTCAATTACCTCCAAAAAAAATTTTCTGTGCGACTTCTGTTTCCATCTCCTCTGCACATTTATCTTAGTCTCATTTCTAGCTGTTTTTGCAGTTATTTAAAATAGCATAATAAGAAGAATACACATATTTCTTCTCTCCTTCCATTTTCTGTTGATAACTAGATACCACTGTTAATTCTCTTTGCCATCTCCTGAAGACCATTTCTAAACAAAACTCCACTTGTCTTTAGTGGAGCTATACTTTCTGTTCTTGTTTTCCTTCTGCAGTGGTAGGACAGGAGGGGACACACTGCCCCTTGTCCAGGGAGCTGATAAACCCTTCTGTGCTTCCATGGGGGAACCATCCAGATTTCTAGGAAACCTAGTTAAGTTTCTTTTATTTGGAAGTCCAGCATATCATTTCTAACTTAGGATATCCATCAGTAGCTCTAGAAAAAGGCTTCTGCCCAGACTGCTGCTGTAGTCACTGAGGTTTAGTAAAGAGTACCAGAAATGGGGTTTACAACCAAATCCTCAAGGTCATTCCAGGCACACATTTTGGAGAAGGTTGCCTCGCTTGCAAGCAGTAATATCGCTTGCACAGAGGTCTGCTGTCCTCTTGAGAGGAAGTAAGGAGGTAAGATGACTGCTGGGCAGAGTTTTGCTAACACTGCAGTTTGAATAGGGATTAAGGGCTATGAGGATTTTTAAGTGCTTCTCAGTCATGGTTCTTAGACTCAAGAGCACTTAAAGTGAATACCTAAAAGATTTTTCCTTTCTGTTTCCTCTTTCTCCAAAATGGAAGAGATTATAAGGAGTTCAACTTTGTTTGCTTTTTACTTTTAATTCTGGGGGATTTAAATTACCTGTATTTTGGGGGCCAGCTCAGCAGAAGCACACAACAGGAGCAGCGTGCCTGCAAGCAGATTGTGCAACTGTTTCTTTTGTGGTATTTTCTTTTGTATTGCTGTAGTCTGTAACTGCTCTGGATCCTGTTCTAGGACACAAGCCAAGAATGAGAAACAAGGCTGCAAGCAAGACAACAATTCACAACCACAGTATTGTTTGACTTGCAGTACTCACTAGGGTAAAACCTACAACGGGAATACAAGATCCTTTAAGAAGCAGATGCTGATTTTAGTCTTTCTGGTAGTTAGGAAGTCCACCTTGCAGAGCCACACGCGGCCCACGGAGCCACGAGGGACCTGGCAGAGGGATTTCCTCCTGGTTATGTCAGTGAGGAAATGACAGCAGGAGCAAGTGTTGATAAGCACCCAAGGTGATCAATAGAGTAAGTAGGATGCATATGAATATATGTTTTGATAGAGAAAAGGACTGTGCTATCAGTGAAAATACGCAGCAGCAGATTAAGATGAATGGTCAAAATGGTTAAAAAATACCTGTGTTCTAGTTTGCTAGGAATTTTTAGCCAAAAACACGATAGTCTTTGAACATACACACTGCATGAGAAGGAAGAGATAAAGCTGTTTTCCACAATTTGGAAACAAAAGAACACAGGCAAAGAAAAATGGACATTGAGGTTTTGATTCTGCTTAAAGAGGAAGAAAAACATTAAAAAATGCTGCAAAACTCCAACATCAAAGTAAGATAAGACAGTAACAGATAGTAAGGGTCACAGTGCTCTGAAATAAAGATCTTAGAAACACGTATCCTAGATTTTAAAGGAAATTAGTGTAATACCAAATAAACTCTTAAAGAGAACTTCTCTTTAATTTTCTGATGATTGGTAAGGTTTATGATGAAGCTTTAAAATTATTTGGGAGATATTATGGTATGAAAATTGAATATGGGAATGTAGCAAACATTACTGTACAGGACAATATAAACTCTCTGATTTCCAGAGCAGTTGTTAGAGCTGTTCAGAAAATGCTGACAAAAATTAAATTTTTATTAAAAAGAAAACCTCTCTCAAAACTGTTTGTGATTTCCTAATCCAACCCACACTCCCAGTTCCCACCCGTCTTTGAGAATGCTCTGGGTGAGATCCAAAGCCTGTGAAAGCAATGGACAGGATCCCACTGGCATTCAGCAGGTGGGACATGAATGCCAAGTCAGTGTCGGGATGTCTCTTGAAAGCCATATCTCTCGCTGCAGATCCCAAATATTATATCTCGGCCTGTGGTAATCCTCTGTAAAACAACCTACAAAGGCTTTGGATATTTTTATGGTCAAACTTGCTAGTGCAAACAAAATGGCAAATAGTAAATCTGTAAGGATGGCAATAATAAAACGAAAATAGCCCAGGCATATTCAATGGGAAAGTTATGTACTACACTGTCCAAGAAGGGAATGCAAATTTTCCTATTCAGAAAGGCCCAGAACTATCAGCTCAAGCAGTGTTTGTACCCTGGCCCTGCATCAGCTGCAGTTTTACCATGGGAGGGAGGCTGAGGATCTCCAGGCCCAGCCCCACAGGGCGTGCACAGGCTCCCACATCACACAACGCATTCGCAGCTGCGTGCCCACGCAGCCCACCTCTCCGCTCAGCTGAGAGCCACATCCTTCCAGTTCGCTTCACATGCAAACTGGAGTGCTCCACATACACTGTCTCACCCAACACGTGTGCTTTTTCCCTTTTTCCCCCTGAAATTCGACATAAAGCAAAGTAGGAAGGGCAATGGACAAGTCCTAGAGGAAAATGTTACAACCGCAAACCTGCTGTCACTGCCCACCAGAGCTAGAAAGGAGACTGCCATGTGTCTGCTCGCATAACCTGTGCAGATAATCCAGGCAGTTCTCTGGCACCTCCACAGCTATACTGTTTTCCAGAAGTAGCTGGTCTTTTGTCTCAGATGAAAATTATTTGCGTGAAAAGGACAAAATACAGAAGATTCAATGTCATTAAGATAAACCGAAATTATCACTAACAGCAATAGAATGCTAAGAGCAAGATTTACAGAAAATCGTCCTGAAAAAAAGGTTAAAATTAAAAAGTTTATAAGCAGGACAGGTTCAGGACATGAAATGCTTAGCAAAAGCAGAGCAGATCAAAGATTACATTATAGAAAACTTAACAGCAGGTGTAGTATCAGAAAGATGCAACAGACATTCTAGGTTTTGAGATTATGCTGTTCTTTTATTAGGCACAGGAAAAATGTATGCAAAGTGAAAATGGAGCCTGCAGGATGGGAACCATCTTAGGTTCTGTTACTTGTGTTACCTAAAAGGACTGCCATAATGGTATTTTATGGCCTTAAAATTTCTGATTATGGAAGAAAATTTTCCAGTCAAAACAGTCTGTAAGAATCACAAATTAATTCTGTTTGCTGACAATTTCTATCAAAATGAGATGGCTTTTTGCTGGAGTGATATTTTTAAAGGGAAAATTGTTACCCTTGCTGAAAGAAACACCAAAACCCTGCAGGTATAAACATTTCAGCCAAAGTGGGTCAAATGGTTGAGTTTCCACCCAAGGCCTCAATTTTTAGCAACTACATTGTTAAACAGCTTTATAACTCATGTCATGAGATGCAGAATCACAGTCTGAAGAAGGAGGTAGTGAACCTGCACACCCTGCAAATTCATCTTGAGGCGCAACTTTCTTGGGCTATGCCAGAAATAAACCTGTAAGAGCTCTGTATAGCAGGCACTGATACCTAGCCAGTGAAAAAGAGACTTCAATACTACACTAACTTTATACCCTGGGCTTTGTGATTCTTTGACTGAACACCATCCCACACGTACAAAGCAGAGATATAAAGAAGAATGAAATGCCAAGGAGGTGAAAAAATTTCTGTCATTTTAAAACAGGAGGTAAAATTTCTAATACTATTTTTCTGCATGGTGACTTCCTAAACTAGATCCAATTTATAGCACTGATTGTCCTCCGGGGAGGGAAAAAAAAAGCGCTTTTCATTTATTCTTCTTTGTGCTGTTCAGTGTTGCTCTGTGACATATCTGGCTATGCAGTCACTAGCAGTGCCAGCAATCATCTGATAGTCCAGGATCAGGGCTAAGGAAAATTTTCAAATGGAGAAAATGCAAATCAACATAGAATCATGGAATGGTCTGGGTTGGAAGGGACCTTAAAGGTCATCTAGTTTCAACCCCCCTGCCATGGGCAGGGACACCTTCCATTAGACCAGGTTGCTCAAAGCCCCATCCAACCTGGCCTGGAACACTGCCAGGGATGGGGCATCCGCAGCCTCTCTGGGCAACCTGTTCCGGCATCTCACCACCCTCACAATCTACCATAATCAGATTTTTAACCAGCTTCTTATATGCTCTAAAGCAAGGAGTCCTATAAGCTTTGGATAAAGCAAATGGTAGAGATTCTGTCTCCTGGTTTGTCATGAGGTCTGATGACACTTCTCCCTGGATGAAGTTTTTTTAAGTTTCTGCCCTGTTTGGGTTCTCTGGTGTGCTGCAGCCCACCTGTAGCCATTCTCCCTACCAGTGCCTTCATGGGGCATTTTTTCCCTATCATGCTACATGTTTTCACTGACCTTCATGCAATATTTATCCCCTCTCAGATTTAGTTAAAATGGGTCAGATTCAAAAACTGTTGGTGAAGAAATGGCATACATACACACAAGCAAATACATACACGAATATTTGTCTACAGCTTCTTTTTTTTTTTGTGAGGCAATCTGCTTAAAATACTATCTGGCAGAATGACATTTCCCTCCATCAGTCATAGTGAACACATGTACTCCTATTTCATTCATAGTTACAGGAAATAATAATAATTTTTGTAGTAGGAAAGTTAATCTGTCAGGATTATAGTATTCAAAATGAGCTGCAAAGAGAAGGAAAGAACCATAAACGATAAATACATGTAAACTAATTGCTGGTTTTATTTTATCAAGCCACAAAAATGTAAAATACTCAGCTCCAGGGACTCTAAATGGATTGAACAATATTTTTTAAAAGAAATCTTTCATTTGTTTTATTCCAGGATAATGAATAAGTGCCCCCAGGACAGTCTTGAAAGGAGATAATGCACCTCAAGAACTGATTTCCTTTTTCTGGCAACATACTCTAACTGTAAAAGTATTTGGATTAAGCAACTCGACTGACTGGCTGTCAATACTGCAGAGCAACTTTACAAAGCTACCTTAGTTGCACTGTTCAGCTGCAGCTATCCTTCAGAATTCAAAACTGTCAGGTATATTTTCTTCTCATGTGAAAACACAATTTTCTCTTCAAACTTCAGGTGCAACATAGAGACCAGCCAATCCAGGCAGTGAGCTGCCCAGGAATCCAGACGTTTGTTTCCCTTAAAGCCTTGGCAGCTCATTGTGGCTTCCAGCACTCACTGGGGGGACAGTACGGGGCATCCAGATCATCACAAAAATACTAGTGATCTGGCCATTTCTGCAGAAGGGAAAGGGCACATCTAGTGTTTGTGACAGACTGTCAGCAAGCTGAAGAGTAATTTTTTTTTCTTTCAAGGTAGGGTGTATAATGGAGTTGGGGGCTCAAAGCTTGCTGAGTATGGGAGGTGGGCTCCCAGAGGACTCAGGAGAAGGGCTTGGGAAGTTAGCTGAACAGACACGCAGGGGAATTTTGACAATGTGAAAAAAACCAAACCAAACCAAACCAAACCAAACCAAACCAAAAAAAACAGAAGTAGGATTATAAGAAAAGAGGACAGAAGCAGGCTTGGGATGACTGAGTGCTGATCCTGAGATGGCATTTTTGGGGGGGGTTGAAAGACAAAATTTAGCTCAGGTGTTACTTAAGTGTCTAAACTAATACAGAAAACACAAATACAGGGATTCAAAATCCAGATATTGTAGTGCCTGGAACCTAAAATTTACACACAACAGTATGGAGCCCAATCTTACAAGTCCATTTTACTTATCAAATTCTTTCTTAAAACCTCTTTATGCATGCAACACACAGATGACCATGACTGGCTGGTGTCTCTACAACTGTTAACAATTCTATATGACGAAGGGAACAAAAATGCAAAGCCAAATGGAGGAGGCAATATGAGCAAGTGGATTAGAAAAAGAATTGGTGATTGACAGATATGGGTTTACACATGGCTCTGCCTTGCTGAATGATGGCAAATCAAGCTCCTGCTGCTTTAGAACCCCAGCTAAGCTGGGTGGTGAGCCTTGAGGACCTCAGACAGGAATTTCTGACCTACTGTGAAACCAGACACTGCAGCAGCTACTGCAAACTAGGAGCTTCAGCGCTGCCCTTGAGCAAACAGCACTGCACAATAACCACACAGAGAGATGTTGCAGTCTCACCTTCACCCCCAGACTGAGGATGGTGTATTTCCCACTGAACCCTGAATCCTGAAGAGGCCCACCTGGTAGCAGGGTGGGCCATAACTGATAGATATAGTCCCATCTTCTGTAAGGAGGGAGATGAAAAGGGTACACTTAGGATAGCTGCACACCTGCGGGTGCTTCAGGTAGAGCAGTTCTAGAGCTGTGTTTCGTATTGCCCCATGGAGCCACAAAGCCTCCTAATTCTCCTGGCAGCCCCATTAAAAAGACAGTGAAAATGTTGGGGAACACATCTAGTTATGTGTTTAAAGGCCTGGGGTGTTCAGTTCTCCCAAAGAGAGAACAAACCATTGACTTGGTCCAGTGATTTGTAACACCTCGTTCAGAAAGACATACATCTAGTACTGCAAAGTCACTATTGCTGCTTATGGAATCCTCGTAGATACCTATGTCCCTCCAATGTTTTGACTTCAGTATAAAGTCAGAGAAAACTCTCCATGGTGGCCAGTTCAAAACAGAAAAGTAAACCTGTTCTCTAAGGCTTAGGTGCCTTTGGACCTCTATAAAAAGAAAACTGTAAATGAGATTGTCAAAAGACTTGGGATCAAAATACTTTGCTGCTTTTATAGACATCAACGGCCATTTGTTATACAATGAAATTCACAACCTAATTATGGTTACCTAGTATATAGTATGTATATATTACCTCTTTATATATACATGCCCCTGCAAATACTCTTTTGCTAGTATGCCTCAGTTTCATTGAATGTGTTTATTTTTATAGCTTCCTTTTAAAATCACTAACCTTCAGGAGAGAGAAAACATACAAGTACCTTAAGAAATGTTGATTTATGAACTATAGTGGTCTTTATTTTTCTTGTAAACCTGGGTGGAAAATTGATCAGTTATAAGCCTGCTATAGATCTCACAGGTTTGCAAGATACATTATTGTATTTCAAGATTATCTGATATTGCAAAAGATTTTTTTCCCCTTCTTTTTTATTTTACCATGGTCATACATTTTCCTGTCTCCAATTTTTTTCTACTCTTGTTAGAGTTAGGGAAGCTATCAGAAAATAAAAATAAAGAGGAAGAAATCATCCTAGAGAAAGTAGCTTTGGGCCACCCCAGGTTTTCCCAATCCATCATAATGTGGGTTTTATTTCATATCCCACTGAGGTGGAATTTGCAGAATGTTTCTTGAATTACCATAAGGCACTCTTATAAGACAATTACTGTCTTTTTTTCCCCCTTTTGCTTCACTCTGCTTTTGACAGCTGTTGGCGTTTATTATATAACCAATGGATCCGGCATTAATTTTCAGTGAAGAACCCTTCTGTAGGATACAGATCAGTTAAACTGTAAAGTAAAATGTACAGACTAGGATTGCTCAAAAGTAGGATATCCATCTTGCAGAAAACAAAAATATTTCAACATCTTTTGAAATCCAATTTTGGGCAGAAAGATGAAATGAGAATTTTACCAAAAATTTCTAAAAAAATAATGTTTTTAAAATTTTAGAATAAATAGGAAAATGCTGACATTTTTATCGGAACAAAAATGTCATTTCAAAATGCCAACAATTTTGATAGTTCAGAATCCAAGTCTGTTGCTCCAGCTTTTTCTGTTTGGGGTAATATCAGGGAAATAGGGACCTCTTCATAATATTCCCCAAATGTCACCTGTCTTGAGAATCTCCCAAATGATGAAGTTTATCAGTAAGACACCATCATCAAAAGGTAGTACATATACCAAGATAAATTATATTCTGAGTCACTTATATTTTTATTATTTACTCTAATAATCTGTACAGGTCCAGATCATGTAAAAACTTTGGTAAGTATAAAGTTAGATGCAAGTTTAAAAGGCACATTCGATGTATTTTTGGAGTTTTGGAATGTTCACTTGTTCCAGATTCCTTAAAATAATTGCGTGCTCAGAGTGTGAACAAGCTGCCCTTTCTCTGACTGGATGGAGCTGAAACATCTGACCTTATATTAGAGAATGAGTTCTGAGAAACTGGTCTCCAACTCAGTAACACCAGTAATGCCCAAGTCAGTCACAGTCTGGCTTTAGCTCCTAAGTCTCGAGCTGAAGGCTAGGTAAGAATTACAAGCTGTATTTTGGCAAAAGCAACAATCATCACTTCCATGATATAGCTCTAAAGCTCTGGCAGTTCAGTTCTGACCATGAGACAGCTATCTATCTAAATTATCTGCACCTTTCTTGATCGTTTTCCACGTTCACTTTATGCCTTTGCTGAGATGCTGCTTCCCTTTTTATGTTGTGCTTACAGCACTCTCTAGAAGCAATAGTTTTTCTCTCACCCTTGAATCAGGAGATAACAGTAAGGGGAAAGTTCCTTCTGCTCTTTTCTAAGTGGAGGGAAACCTTCTAGATGTGAGCCAGAATGCAGATGTACTGCTTCCTAAGCACTGCCCCATTAAGGGTCATATACAAATTATTTTGCAGATGTTGAATTTCGGTTTATTCCACTAGAATCTCCATTGAGTGACATCAACAAGATTTCTGGAAAATTATAAGTTTCTTAATTATTAACACAGATGTTACATTGTAGACTGAAAAGCAGAGCTGTGGCCTGAGACAAAAGGTCAGGACAAAAGTTTCAACTAATCCTCACATTAATCAAACCTAAAGATGTCCACCATGGATTTTGACACACATCTGAACCAAGTCTTCAGAGGTGCATGGAATGGCTATTCTGCATATGTTAGTCTTATCAGTTTTATGGGGTTTTGTTTTGCACAAACAGTGATTTTCTTCTGGTCTCAAATTCATACCTCTCCTGTAGAAATCATGGAACACTTACAGTTGGAAGAATATGTATCAGAAGAAATCTCGTGTGCCGAGGTTTCTTATTCCCATGTAAAGTCTAGTACAGTCATCTACTGCATGAGACAAGATGGGCCAGATGGACCACTAATCCAACCCAGCTAGTTCTAACATTCTTTTTGCCACCTTCCTATCAATAATATGATAATTATGCACACTAAATAAAAAATATCTTTGAAGAATTCCTTAATCAAGAACCTTACTGATACAGCCTCCTGCTGGAAACATTCTTCTCCTTGACATGAGCAAGTTTAAGTGTATAACACCATGATTTGTTAGGTGGAAGAAGCTGTATGACAAAACACTTCAGAGATGCAATGCTTTTTGCCAAGCAGCTGAAATTGTTTTGTTGATAAATGTTCAGGTCTCATACTATTAACACTGTCACACAGGTAAAGTTTGATCTCCTGACAAAACCTCTTGTGGCTGTCTCTTAATCTATTTAGTAATCAATATTAACACTGTCAAATGTCTCAAAACATTCCTTTTAGCTTGTTTGTTTCAGTATGTGCTATGTACACATACACATATTTCACTCCATATATTCATTCTGTATGTGTATATATATTTCATTCCAAGTGATAATATACATTTTCTTTAGTAACTGCAACAACCTAGAATGTAACAGAAAGATGAACGTCCAGATACCCTGGCAAAGAGCACATTATTAAAGATTCGGAAAACAGGAAAGGCAGCTGCTTACATAAACCTGCAGTTCGTACTGGCCTTCAGGCTCCATCAGGATCTCAATACAGTCTGACAGTTTTGTTTGCTGTCTTAGGAATCTGTTTGGCATTGTAACCTCAACTCTGCCTGACACCAGCAGGAATGGACAGTGCTTGGTTTGCTATGGAAGATGGCCCAACCCTCTCACAACCAAGCCTATCACATCTCAGATATTTATGCAGCCAAGTAATAAAAGATGCAGTTCTGTGATAAACGATAGATGGTTTGCCTGTTCCAGCTGTCTCACAATATTTAAAATAAGCTGTGATGATGCATAAACCCAAATACTAGGCTGCTCTCACACCTAATCACTCCACTCCAAATGCTAGTGAAGAAGACCTTTCCAGATTAATCACACCAGACACTTCGACTCCTTCACAGTGCAACAGATTCCATTTTTCTCTTAAAGACATATTTCCTTAAGGCCATCAGAATTCCAAAGTTAAAAGAAAATTAGCATGTGTCTTGGCTTAACCAAGACCTGGAAAGATGGAACTGTTATTTCTTGGAGACGAAAAGAGCGTAACTTTGCAAAGTTTGAGTTTTCACAAGCAGACACTGCATTTTAATACTTTATCTTCTCAGAGGAGCATATTGTACCTTGAAGTAGAGCCTGAAAGGTTTTACCCTGTAGGGAATGCAGCTACAATAAAAGAAGACTGAAAGCCATTTGGCTGCTTGTGACCAACTCAGAGTTCAAATTGGCCAAATTCCACACACGAGCACAGAGAGACACATACACACAGCGGCTGCAACCAGCTCACAGTGCCAAATTGCAACCATATTTATAATCCTTTCAAAACACTTGGGTCCATTTTTGTGGGAACAACAAACATAAAAATAATGAAAAAACAATATTTCTTTTAGGAAGCGAAGTGTCCTCTCTCCCACGCACCCAGTAAAAGCAGTCATGTTGCATTTCCTGCTATTGAGCTGAACAATACCAGCCGTTAACATTTGTAGTTTCTTGTAAAGATTTCTTTTGAAGAAACATGCTAAAAAAATAAGAACCCTTAAAGTTTTGATATATATTGTCTTTTCTGACTAATTCCAAGAAAAATCGCTCATGCCTGACCGTGTGGGCAAATGCTCTTCCTCATTTAAATTATACCTGTTCTCATGAAGCTATTGTTTCAACATCAGAAAACTGGTTTACACTTTAATATGCATGCAAATTCCATTTAGTGGTGGCATAGAGTGAGATTTTGTACTTATGCTATGTGGCTATTAAACTTGTAATGACAACAAAGAATCTCTCTTGACACTCAAACCACTATTGTAAAGAACATATTCATTTTTGTTGATATTAGCATCTCAAAATCACAACAGCATATTCATACATGCTCATGAATATATTCAATATATAAAAATATTTTACATTTATATGTAACCAGTTTGAGGGCAGACCATTAGCTAGTGACATCAGTCAACACCATTTAAAATTTATACCACATTAGTCTCTCTCCTTTACTGTTGTACTATGTTGAAATTTAAAATTTCCTGTTTGAAACTCTTTTTGAATAGAGTCCCACCATTCTGAAGTTCCAAGAGACCAGCTCCCTCCACTGCTGTAAATCAGCCTGCAACAACCAATTTCATCTTCAGAGGGTAAGTCCCACATTATCCAATAATATTTCTAACAGCATCAGAATCCCAGATTGAAAGTTGTTTTCGTATCTGAAGTAGCAAATATTTATTGAAGGGAAGGTGCTGATCCAGCAAATAAAAGGAAGGAGACAATATTTTTCACTGAAATGTAGAGTAAAAAGAAGGAAGGGAGAAAAGGGAGAAGGGTTATTCCCTGAAACCGGGCAAATGTGGACTACACGATGCCACTTACAATTCTGAAACATGAAGCAGAGCTGCAGTAAAACGACATTAGCAGCTTTCATATGATAATTTGTATAGAAGAGAAGGTTGTTTCTGGGTGGAGCACTAGCCAAGACCAAGTTCACTGAACCTAGCACACCATTCAATCAACCATGGAAAAAACAATGGGAGACAGAGATGGGGGAGACTTTTATTTTGACTTGGTAGCAGACGTGAAGGCAGGGGGTGAGTATAGGGAGGGGAAAGTATGCAAAAGTGAGAATTCAAGCAAACTAAATATTTGAAATGTCTCTGAATGCACATATATTATTTATAACAATAAAATAACAATCATTCCTGCATTGACATACAGGACGGCAAACCAAGCAAACGCAGATTTATATGGTACGTGTAACATACGAAATAATGAAAGAAGATAGTGGCAGTCTGCCAAGTCTCCCCCTCCCCATTACCCCCTTCCCCAGTCATTGACTTTCAAAGAGGAAAAGATTTCATACAACAAAATCTACCCTGACTTCCAGGAGATGCAATGAGAAGGGATTTACACTTAGTTGTATCTTCTAAATAGTCCCAAATAAATTCAAGTTTCAAGTAGTTCCTTGCAAGAAATAAGTCTTTTTAGCTTGCTAGGACAGACATACAAGTTAGGATTTTCTTGCCTATGTCTTTTAGCTAGGATTTTTCACCCATTTTATTTGCTGTCTTTTGGCATCATTTTATTCTTATTTTAAAATAAAAGCTACAAAAGGCTGTTCTATTTTCATGGAAATTGCCCAGCAGTAAGAATTTCAACTCATTTCCAGAAGAATAATCTTTGTGCTGGTCAATTCAGCCAAGATAGTTTGCTGGCTTTCACACAGCAATTTACTAATTAATGACAAATTAAATAGTGTTCTATATGAAGACAACTTCAGAGGTGGTGCATAAAGTTTGGGATTCCTGGAATATCTTCACACTGGCTACAGTCCATTTGCATGAAAATACAGCTGTTAAAATCGTGTTCAGTTTTTTGTGCTACTCAGCACATAAATAAACCCTTATGATGAATAAGCATGTTTCCTTTAGTCATATAGATATTTACATTGATTCAATACTCTTGGTGTGCCTTAAAACATGTTTATAATTCAAACCCACAGAGCTATCATATTAACACTTTGCTGCACTCTTTGGGAAAAATCATTCAGGCTGCTCTGAGAGATGTAAGCCATGCTATCAAAATGCATTGCTTTACAGCATGGCTTCATTTTGAAGGAGTGTGGGAATCGTTCACAGTGCTGCATTCCTCAGGGTTTCTCACCGTGGGCATCATTTCAGAGTTAGGCATTTTCAAGCACTCAGGATTTGTATAATTTTAATCTCACTGAAATGTACAGGTAGCTTGTGCTTGACTTTAATGGGACCTCGCTGTGATACAATGCTTATGAAAGAGTCCTTGAATTCCCATTGTGAACTGCCCGAGACCCACAAAGTCATTTCAGGATGCTTTGGCCTTTTCTCCAGCAGCATCAACCTCCCTTGAGCCTGGCCACACCAGCGGAGTCCAGTGTTTCTGGTAGGGTGGGGGCACAAAGCAGCTTAAGGAGTTGCAAACTGTCTGGACTATGCAATCAGTCCTACACCAAAAAAATTCAGGCATTACCTAGCAGACATTGGATGCACGTCTGATGCACGCGTAGTAGCTTTTGACTTTGTGACCTGATGCACACTGTATTTCCAGACTGGATTTACTGGAATATCATTCAGAAGACCAGGAATTATTATATTTTGTCATCTAACGCTAGAAGGGACCGTGAGTCTGTAAGGTGGCAGAGAAGACACTGCAGTGGAATGTTGTTTAGGGGAAAGAGGCATGGCTGAAGACCCTGTACCCGAACCATAGGTCAGCTACTTGGTCTAAAGCAATTTTGGTTGCCTATCAGCTGCTTCGTACCACTACAGTTTTCCTACACAGCATACATTAGGTGTTAAACAATTGACTGCAAGAGACTATGTTTTCTCTAGTGGTAGATCGTGCAGCATGCTGGGCTAATCTCCTCAGACCTGAGGAAATGTGCAATAAGGTAGGAAAGGTTCAGTTTTTAAAATAAATTGAATGTTTGATCACAAGTTAGCATTCTGCAAAGCTGTGTGCTGTTACTATGACAAGTTCTTAAAACTAGAGCTAGCTAATAAAAGAATTTTATTGATTGTCATGCCACATCAGGTCAGAAATTCATTTAGTGTTTTATTGCATTCTTAGCACCAGATGTTTCAGAGGAAGGTGTGAAACTCCCATAACAGAGAATTATGCAATAACTTGCTTATGAAAGAATCTTATTCCTATGCCCAGTGCTTAATGGTTAGCATTATTGTTCTTCTTCTTATATACTATCATCCTATTTAAAGTGGCTGCAGTTGTTCTTTCCACATATAACCAGTGAGTCTTGCAGTCTTTGTTACGTTATTCTAATGTTGCCCATGTGCAATGAGTTCCACAAGTTAACATACATACATACAAATGGTGTTTCAATGGTTTTCTGCCCTTTTTAAAAAAAATTTCCTTTGGTATAATTCATGACCAAAAAAAAGTATCCATCCTGCACTAATCCTTACTGATGATTTTTCTTATGCTTCCCTCAGTGTTTTCCTCTCCAAATTCAAACTGGTTCAGTAGCAATAAAGATAGTAAATGAAAAATGAGTCATATACTTGCAGACTTTTGCCTCTCTATACATTCCTGTGTTAGGTATGAACAGGTCACGATTTATTTGAATTTATTTCTGTGAAAGATTTCAGTAACTAATATATGCTCAGTGTTTTATTTAGAAGTTTTTAATCTGGCTAAGCATACAGGTAACTCAAGATATTTTCATAGTATGTAAAGAAGAATGGGCATGCATAAGTCCGTGAATGAGAAGCCAGGTTACAAAATCAAAATAAAAATTCTGCAATTATTCTTGAATATCTACTAAAAACCAGTGCTTTCATAAACTTTCCTGACAGAAGCTCCCTTTCAAGAAAGCTAATGAAACTGAACCCAAAGCAGATGGGAATACAATCAAGACAAATTTGTTTTCCAATTCCATTCAATTGTTGTGGATTTTTTTCCTCCACTCTTCTACTTTCAGATTCCTCATCTGTTTTATGGGTTGCTACTACTTACTCTCCCCATAGTGAAAGATCAATACATTCATATTTTTAAAGTATTTTCAAATCTCCGAGTGAAGGGGGCGACTATATCAAATTCATTTTGTGTTTATAAAAAAGAAACTTAAAAGTTACTTCAGCAAAGGCTTCAAAATCCAGATCAATACTGATCTCAGGACTGAATATAGTGAATCCGAATACAGTGTTGTGTATGTGTTACTCAGTTTGGCTCTAACCCAATAAAGCACTTAGACTCGTGCCTGGTTTTACACACTGTAAGTAGCGTCTTTGAACTCCGAGGCACTACTGAGCCTTAAGTGCTTCACTGGATTGGGGCATTCTTGCTGTGGGGCAGAAAGGGAAGTGCCACAACCATTAAGATATGCAGGAATCCAATTACATTTTTCTCCCAATAGATCTGCCTATAAGCTCTCTGTTTATCACCCAACTATATTTTCTTAAGTCCACAAGCAATGCTATTTAATTTACCAGCTTCCATAAGGGCAGGTGTTATGTGAGCATTCCTTTCAGCAGCTTTGACATCCTTAAAATTAACCACTAAGTTTTCAAATGTATGCCAGGAGAAACAATTTCA
The DNA here is from genome assembly GCF_964188355.1 of Buteo buteo. Taxonomy (NCBI): domain Eukaryota; kingdom Metazoa; phylum Chordata; class Aves; order Accipitriformes; family Accipitridae; genus Buteo; species Buteo buteo. The sequence goes on from NC_134175.1 coordinate 44,130,061, forward strand.
GAAATAAAAGCCAAAATGTCTCTCTCTCTAAAGTAAATGAAAGTCAATGGTATTCAGCTCACATTGAAAAATTTTCTTCAGTCTAGGTAGGCACAAGACAAGACTTTGCACAACAAAGCTTTCCAGTGCTACTGAAATACTACCTTTGGCTCTTTCTTCCTGCAGGGTAAGAATAAACAAGCACTCATGTTTCATTAAGGATTTGAGAAATGCATCTCTGTCCCATTTGGAAGACAAGTATAAACTAAATAAAGAGTTGACCTTACTGGCAAATACTTTTCATCAGTTTCAAACTCATTTGGGTTCACATCCTGGTTGTCTTAACTCATAGAAATATGGGAGTTCGTGCTCCTCTACTTGAATATATCAGGTATCACCTTGCAACACAGGGAGTTAGATTTCCATAAGGGCAGTAGCTCACATTTATTGCATTGCTTCCCACAGGCCATGGGTGAGTCTATATTAGTATTTTAGTTCAGACTAGGGACTTTAAAAGGAAGTTTCCTAATCATACTGACTTACCACACCTTGGTTCAAACACAGAGCAAACTCAGAGCGCACAAACAGGCTCCTTTTTGGATGAAGCTGATGCAGAAGCACTCCAGAGCTCAGCTTATGCCCTCCAGGCACCAATGGGCTAAGACAGGAGTTAGTCCAGAGGAAAAACCTCCAAAACACAGAGTGTGGACCTTTCATCCTCAGCACCAACAACATCCCTCTATAGGTCTTCTCCTTTTGCACTGCATTCCTCAATAGTGTAGATGACAGTAGTAAGCCATAACTTACAAATTAAGATAATTGCTATTCCACCCAAATGTCAATTCTCTACTGGACAGTAAAATCTGATCTCATTTCTGAATGATGCAAAGCACCTCAGTGAACTATATTTCTGCTGCAGCAGGGTACAGGCACAGAGATGCTTTAGGGAGCTTGCAGTAACAGGCAAGAGGCACTGCAGTAGGAATTTAGATTTTCAACCCAATGTCATTCTGTTCTCTTCTTTCCAGCTCTTGCACCTTGCAGTAGGGGAACTCCATTTCACACACATGGATGGGATTCATATTTGAACCCGTGTGACTACATTTTTCTGGGCTTTGTGATACAGAAGGCTCCAGCATTACAATCAAGTTCATAAAGGTGATCCTGGCACACATGTCCTGATAGAACAATCCTTTGGACTTCTGTGATTTCTGGTCAGATCAGCAACCTGCCCACACAGCAGCTATGTTCAACTCACAGGTCAGGGAGGCAGGCAAGCATGGTACAAGCCTGTGCCTCTCCTAGCCCAGTCATAAGGCAAGTCACTCTTCACTTTGCAAGTGTCACCTTCCTTCTATTTCCTCCCCTATGTTACATGCACATAAATACTACCTGCATTCCATGAAAACTCTTGGCTCTATACTATTAAAATTTATTTCATTTAATTTCATGGATCTGTTTCATGTACTGAAACTTTTTAAAGGGATGATATAAGAAATTACCTTACCTCTCTAAAAGATCCCATGCTGTATGTTTTGTGGAGTGGTGTACCCTCATTTTGGCTCCTCCTTGGTTCCACAAGAGCCTTAGAAACTCTGAAAAACAAAGCACAATTACAAAATCATTATGCTTTATTCAGTATTATTTTCATTTCTATTTACCCAGAAGTTTAAAGCAAAGCTCCAGCACTTAAAATATTGTATTTCAACCAAAAGTTTTTCCTGCCTGTCTTTTTTTCAATTACATCATTAGAATATGTTCACAATTAAGCCAAAACAAACATTTTTTCCCCCCTGCATGCAAAATAAAAAAATATTTACTTTACACTGTGAAAGTAGAGATCTGTTCAAATCCAAAAATTTAACCTGGGGTATTTGCAGTAGAAATGTGTCTTTTATAATTATCCCCTTGTGTTAGAACAATCCTAGTCAGTCCAGAATCAGTCTGGCTGTGAATTCCTCTCTCCCTCACATGAGGCTGAGTGGAAAAGCAAAGATGAAAGCAAGGAAGAGGTTTTATAGTGCCTCTTGCAGTATTTTCTTTCTCCAGATAGAATATGATTAAAGATATCTCACGTAAAGTGGGAATAGGCAACACTTTCTAGCGGCTATTTCAAATTCTGCCCTTGAGGATAGTAAAAAAAAATAAAATATTCTTACACAGCATTTTTCACCCAAAGATTTCAAAGGCGTTTCTTGTCTCACTACTAGAGCACTCTGCACTCACATGGAAAAGTTTTTTCTCTCCTTGCTTGCTGGCACCACTGAATGCCTGGAAGGTCATGGAGGAGGTGGGGGTTGAATGGCTGGACGTGATCAGAAAAGGTGCCATTAGAGACCTTTCACTATCATATGCCAAAACACATGGCACCGTGATGGCTGAGCCACTGTAGCAAAGCCTGGTGAAGCTGCCCCAAGCAGAGGGCATGCTGGAGCATCATAGCACCATGGTAAAGGGGCTCTTTATCTCAGAGGGGCTCCCTGGATGACTATTCTCACTCTGTTACAGCTATAGCAGTGACTACTGGAGTTTCCAAGAGAGAAATCTTTTCTTCATCATCCTATAGTGCAAGTCCTTTTTCATCTGTCTTCTTCACTTCTAAATCAATTCTCACTCAATGTATTCTTTTCTTTGTTTCATTAACTGATGGTTTTAAGGACTCTCAGTGTTGCATAGTTAATAACTTTTCTGTAGCTTGACTTTTTCCATCAGTTCACATTTCCAAACCAATTAATTCCTTGTTGTTTTCCAATGGTTATTAAAAGGTAGAAAAATCCAGTTTAACCCAGTCTACCGTCTGAGGGATGCATCTATATGCTAATTACTTTTCCAGTTTGCTAGCAGGAAACTCTGCATGATAGAAAGGACCATTTTCTAAAATTATCAAGGGCCAGACTTTTAGAGGTAGTTAGGTGCTTAAAGATGTATAAGTGCCTAGTGGGGTTTTTAGAAGTGCCTAGAGATTTAAATCCTATTGAAATCAGTGTGATTGAATTAGGGGACTGAATACCTTTAAAAGCCTAGCTCCACAAGATGTAAAAAGAGCGTTTTAAAAAAAGGTAGTATTTAAAAAATATTTAGTCATGTAACAAGGAATTTAATATTTAAGAGTGGGGTGATTTTTTTTCTGCTGTTAATTAAATTTTAGGTTAATCAGCAGGATTATTCAATTCATGGTGTATTCAGCCAAGTGACTTTAGCTAACCAAAAACCCTAAATATATTTCATTATTGCTATTTCCAAAAGATAAACTTTTTCCTGTTTTGTTTGTTACTTAAACACATTAATTCTTAGAAAGGATAATAATCTGTGAGCTAAATAAAATTATAATGTTTTCCTCTTTCACCAGGAAGAGCTACAGATAGTATGTTTTCAATTGAACTTCACCCAGTTCTATACATACTTGATGGTTTTTTTCCCAGAGCTATGCTCCCATTGACTCATTTCTGTGTAAGAGGCTCCAAGGCTGAACTCATGGCCAGCTTCTTGCCTGTTCACATTGCTTAATTGAAAGGGCTCTCTCAGCACTTGCTCTGGCAGTTTTTATCTGTCCCATCCACTTCTGCAGCAATATCACTTGAGGAACATCAGACAGCTAAAAAACAGCCTGAGGTCCTTTTTCAGAAGGGCCCTAATAGCACAGGGGAGAAATGGTTTGCAGGTGGTCTGAATTCCAGCTGAATTCAGGATTTGTACACAAAGCACCACATCTCAGGAGAGAACAGAAATACAGGTTACTCCCAACACCAACCAACTATGTTTTTATAAATAACTAGATTTTGAAGATTAATTCTCCTAGGTGTGTAAAGAAGGATACATTGTCTTGCATCACTCCTAATGCCCTTAAAAATTGGACTATGGGTGAAGTTCGAAGAGGGTCTCCATAAGAGTATTCAGAAGTGACATATAGCTGCGAGTCCAGAACACCCAAAGGTGTAGGTGTTACGTTAAGCTATAGATACCTTCTGGATCTCATTGGAAAACATAGTTTGGCTAATTGTAGAAATGGTGAGCAAAGTGCAGACTCACTAGAGATATGATCACCTCTCAAAGAATTTTGGTTGGAGTCACCTGAACAATATCTCCTACCATCTACTGTATGAAGAATTTTAAAAGTATTTTAACACTTTAGGATAGACATCATTGATGAGGTAGTAAGACAAGGTTTATAGCCTCAATCTATGGTTTGATTTCATCCTAGGACACAATGACCATGCATCTCTTAAAGCTATCATCTCATAGCCTTAGGAGTGCAACTAAGCAAAAACACAGGAAAAATTTTATTTCAGAAGAGTGGTTCACTACTTGTTTATCTGATTTGTCCCTTAATCCACAACTTGTATTTATTTCCTCCCCAGAAATATTGCAAAATTGCTTAAGGACAGGATGGCTCAAGGTCTGGTAATGGGATTTTTAGCCTTTCACACCCAGCTCATTTATCTGACCATGGGTAGGTCTTCAGGTCAGTGAGTTGTTACCCACTGACTCTTGTCCAGTGGCCTCTGAAAAAAAAAATATGAATGAGCAACTTTCTCACAGCAAACAGTTGTCTACCCAAAAGTTATCTGCCAAAAGGGGATAGTAACAGAAGAAAAAACATAGCTACACAAGAGTAGAGCCCAAATTTCTTTATGAGCACAAAAAAGGGTTTGTCCCTGACACTTCTGAATTATGCTAGTAAGGAGATTTGTGGAAACCAGCACCATTCACCCCATCTCTTCTGGGTAGAGACATATTTTACTATCCCACACTGAATCAGATTTCTGCTGGACTTGCTCAGTACTTTTCTTGGGCAATAGATTTGGAAAAAATAGGAATTCCCATCCTTTGAAGAAACCCCCAGCATTATGAAATAGAACTTTGAGATCAATAAAGTCCAGTATTGTAGCTAAGAAACACTTATTTTCTTTTATACTGAACACTGTAATAAAAATAGAAAATCATAAGCTACATATATACACACATTCACAAAAATAGTTGAATAAGATTTTAAATTAAGGATGTAAAAAAGAAAGCAATCAAGCCATATTGATACAAAAGGAGAAAGCTAAGGCAAGATATTTCATTTTGTTTAAAACTTCTTGGTTTATTTTTTCCATTAAAAACATTCTGAGCAGCTCTTCCAGGTACAGACTTTGAGAGGGAAGTGTAGACAGTGTCAAAACTGAGTCAGGACTGCAGAAGCTGACCTAGCTGGGATTTCTAGCTGCAAGTTTTACCTTTTGCTTTTTATTCAGTCTCATACTTCCCACCCCACAAAAATAACTACATAGTTTAGCCTGATCTAGAGCTTTCCAAAAGAAATGAAATTTTACTATTTATGCTACTTCATCAGGTCAAGGATTAAATCATACTCTAATAAATAAATGCATCTGTTACATGTAAGCTGCAGCTGAAAACAATCTGTCCATTTACAGGCTGGTTTTAGTAGACCACCACAGACAACCTTCAGCAAGCCAAACCTGTTCCCATGCATGTTGTTAGTGCTCTTTGAGCATGCTGCAGAGACCTGCCAGAGATACAGACACCCTAACATAGCAGTACAGGCAGTTCTAGCAATTCCCCATAGAAAGCCACCTTATTTCTTCCAAAGCCTCTACCTCACCAACACAGGGATAACCTCTATTCATAAGAATGCTCCTTCCGCAAAATGGCATGCTCTAATTAGGCATTTGAGTACTATGTACTTCCAGATCAAGAGAAAGCCTCCTCTGACTGTATATATCTGGTTGTCAAATACCATCCCCTATTGGAATGCACTCTGAAAATCAGTAAGCAATTATTAACTATAAAGGAAGGCAGCGCTACTCTGAAATAAGTGCTCTTAGACCACTACCCCAATTGCTGCCTTTGAACCATGCTCATTCACCACCAGGACAAGATTGCCCATGGGCCAACCAACACTGAACTGGGTAAGCTCACACTAGAGAAACAAATACAAAACCTGTTCAAACCTCAGTAATAAATACCCATGAGAGCAGGCATATGAAGGTCCTTATGAATGATAAACCACAATCTACTTCAGCCAATGCAATAAAATTAATTAAAAAAACCCCAAACCCCCACACCCATGCTGGATGAAACCAAATAAGTATAATGTAACAGAAAAGCTTAAAGAATAGCTAAAGAACAGAAGCATCCAGAGATTACTTAAAAATAGGTGCTTTATCTTGGTTTTTTCATTCCTGATTATCAAAACCAGCATGCCAGTATCTGCAAAATACAACCTCAGAAACTAAGATTCATAATGCTGAGATGCAAAAAACCCTACCTCATTAGAGAGGCTGCTTTTATGGTTTATTACTCTTTCTCTCATTTCTCAGTTCCCACTAAGCCCTAATTGTTCCACAGGTGTGAATTAGATCACCTCTAATGATCTAATTGATTAACATATTTAAATTAAAGTAATTATCACCTGATACTTAATTGAAGTTTGATGCTTTGGTTTCAGACCTCAGAAAGACCTCAAATGTGTCCATTTTTTCCCACAAATATATTAGCAAGTCTATAAAAATACTTCTCTAGATTATTGCACCTGTACCAATGCTAATAAAACAACAACAACAAAAAGCAAGGTACTTGTTTGATCATTCTTCTTCTGTAATCAGCAAAAATCATACGCAAACTTGATTGATAATTGCATGTACAAATTAGGTATGATTTGGTTTGCATGGGCATTTGTTTGTATGTGAACCAAAAATTCATGCCCCCTGTGAATACAATAACACTTAATAAGATTTACTGCATACCACATTGCTATGTATGAAGAATATTGCAGTGTGCTACTTATTCAATGTATGCAGACAGTTTTCCTAGGAGACTGAATGTTAAATATTTAGTATCATCCATTATACAAGGCAATATTTTGTTAGATATCTAAGTATTTGGTTTGATTCATTAGAACAGACAGAACCACAGAATAACTTGGCTGGAAAGTCAACCAGTCCAACACCCTACCATTTTCTGGAAAAATATAATGTATATAACTGTAGGATGTCTTCATGAAGATGTTACAGATGCATGGATGATGCAAGGAAAACAAAATGCAGAATGTGAGAATCCAGTCCTGTGTCACTTACAGTGTTAAATAAAGACAAGACAATTGCTGGCAGTTTCACAGATTTCTGTACTCTACATTACTGAAAATCCCTGTGCCTTTGGAAACGTCTGTTCATTTGTTTAGGTTAAAACAATTCGTAGCACATTCAGCTAAGCTGAAACAATCCTGATTTAAATAATAGTATTCATGCTGAGATGTAGTTCAGTAGTTCCATAGTTTTAAAATGATATTTCAAGCTAAAGCAGTGAAGTTTTGTTGTGCAGCGGTAAGAAAAAATACCTAGCTGATACCTAGCTTTTACACAGAGCATTGCAAATCTCAGAAGGTAAAGGCCTCAGACCAAAGTTGTGCAGAAGCTGAGGCACTTCTCCTGTAAATCAGGCAATTAATTTCCTCCTAACAAGCCCAGTTAAAGCTCAGTAAATAATTTGCTGACACCGTCTGACACCAGCTAGGGATTTGGTACAGGGAATGCAAAATCCATAGGTGCCAAGGACAGATTGCATGGCTGTGTGCAGGTGGAGGGCAGTGCCCCTGCCATCAGTACCTCGGCTCTCTTCTGACATCTGCTCATGCTCTGCATTTTAGGAATGGCCCAAAGCCCATTAGACGAGCAGTATGTATGTAGCATTGCATGTCTGGCCATAACATGACTTCCAGATATGCTGTGCCTAAGGGTTAACTTCACCCTCTAAGCAGCAAAAATTCCCAGCATCTATGAACGGCTACAAAGAGAAATTGCTGAAGTCTGCAGAGCTGTCGGCCTCTTTTAAGCAGAAACTCCCTTTGCTGTAAGCGCACAGAGCATGGCTTTAGGCTGAAACTGGATGTTTTCATTTGCATTGAACAGCCCACTGCTGAAACACTGGGGACACTGAGGTCAGCGATGAGTATCCCGGATGGAAGTGCTATAGTAGATCCAGAGCCTGCTGCAATCGGATCACGCTGGTGCGGGCCTAAGGTGAGGGAAAAGCCAATTTAACAGTATTTCAGCAACGTAACATCAGAGCAAAATTGTGTGCTGCTGAACGGCCATCTCAATAACAAGTCATGCTCGGGGTGGGGTAAGCGCGTGGGTGGGGATGAGAGAGAATAAGTCTTTGTCAGAGATCACGCCAGGGCTCCAGATCAAAACATTCTTCAGCCTCGGAGGGGATTCACCATCCAAACTTCAATGCAAACCTGAATCTCATTGCTACTCTTCTCAGCACACTGAGCTCAGTCAAATTCCCATGCGCGAGACTGAAACATGAATCCCAGTTGCATAGCTTGGCCCCTTCTCTAATTTGTAATATTATCAGTAATAAGCTTTCCAAGGAAAAGTGAAGGGGCATCACACATCTATCACGCTGTACATCAAACATGCTGGACCAAATTCTTCCATTTACATTTTGCTGTCGAAGGCTACAGAAAAATGTTGATTTAAGCAGTAGGGGCTCTGTGCCTATGTCTCCCCGTAGATACGCATGCTGTCTCTGTGCCAAAGCTAGAAATGAAGTCTTAGGGTTATTGAGGCCGAGGAAGCTATTGAACTCAAGAGACATTGGAAGAAACTGGAATCCTAGTGTTTTTACTAGGATTTCTCTCATAGTAATGAAGGCTTTTGCATTAACGATTTTTCACACAAAGGGGTGGCCAGTCAGGATACATGAGTGTGTGTGTGTGTGTGTGTGTGTGTGTGTGAGGGAAGAGAGGGATAGAGGTAAATGTAGGTAGCTTTACACTAAAATTAAATCAGGCTTTTCCATAAAACAGATGTTATGGCTCCCTTTAAAAAAAATAATTAAATTAACAGTGAACAGAAACGCTCAGGAGAAGGAATTTGGGTTTGGGATTTTGGCATTAGTAATTCCCTATACTTAATCCATAAAAGTTTTCTTTTATGTTTACAGAAGGGGGTTAAAAAAAGGAGCAAGTCTGTTACTAAAGGATTTTAAGATACAGTGGAGATGTGAAAGGCACAGAAGATTTTCATTTCCTGTGTTATAGGGTGCAAATAATATCAGTATGAAAAACCTGGCAGGAAGATTTAAGATAGCAGTTTTTACATTGATAAGTATTTGTTCATTTCCTGACAACAAAAAATATAAATCTCTTCAGAAATTAAATACCCTGGCTTGTTGAAGCACTTTTGTGACGTTCTGTGGTAGACTGGCTTCCTTTCATTGGAAATCCACAGCTAGAATAATAATCACAGCATCAGTTATTATACTTGTATCAGTTCTGTGCGGCAAGAGGCTAATACAGTGTATGGCCGAATTCTCCTACTTTTGTGTCACTTATTTTCTCTGTGGGCCAGATTTGCATTTTAATGGAAGTAGTTTATAGACTTCTTTGCTGCCTTCATAGTGCCACAAGTGGCATCATTAAGTGAGTTAAGCCGGATTAATGCTGATAGTAAAGTCAGATAATACAATAACAGAGGCCTTCATTTCCATTTGGATTAGGTGAAGAGAGCAGGCCTGTCTGGTGCAGGGTGATAATTTGTAAGCGCGATATGTTGTACTTGAGAGGATAAGATTAAATTTAGTGGGTTTAACTGTCATCCCAGTAAGTCAATTACTTCATCTTTTCAGGCTTTGAATTTATTTTATAAATAAAATAAATGGAATATTGAGCTGCTCCACAGCCATTTCGAGCTTCCATGAAGAAGAATTACACATGCTGGGCAAAAAAAAAAAAAAAAAAAAAGAGAGAGAGAGGGGGGAGGGCAAAAATGGTTTCTGATTCGGCTCCATAAACCAAATATAAACTGCATTCAAGTGCCAGCATGGCAACAGCTTGGGAATATTGTCCATCTCTCATATCACAAGCATGACAGATTCCATTGTGACTTTAGTTTATCCATAATAGGAAATATTTATGTTGTGCCTGGTCTTTTCTATTTGTATCTATTAGATTGTAGAAGGAATACACTAAAATGCCGATCCCTGCTATCGTTTAACTCTTTTACTTTTTTTTCTCTACTTGCTATCTCTTGTATATTTAATGCTTAACATCTTGCTGCTAAGAGAGTCTTAAATGGCAATATATAAAGGAGATCTGTTCGATTTTGATCAGTATCAGATAAAATCTTTTTTAATTCTCCTGTCTTCTCTCCCCATCTCCACCCCCATTTGGACACCAAATCCTGCAATACCATTTCTTGGGCTCAGAAAGTTTCACAAGCTTTCTGTAAATTAGATACAGAAAGATAAGCACCAACATCTTCATTTCTATCCACAGATCCAGAATACAGGTTATGTCAAGGGATGCTAGGCATGTCAACAAGGGAGTGCTTATCCATAACAAGAGACTATTTCAGAAGCCCCCCAAACTCTAGATACTTTCATAACATCATTTATAAGTACTTAGCTTTCTCCTGTGATTCCTGCTGTGGGGCATTATCACATGCAATGGGAAAGAAACCTCTGCTAGTCTCTTTTAAGCTATTGATAAAGTTCAGCACTACAATGAACTGAAGCCTTCAGGTCTGGTGTGGCAAGGTGCTAGGCACCATTACCTCCCACTGATGCCGAGAAAGAGCTGGCATTAATCTCCTGGGAGGGAGGAAGGACATAGCTAAAGGCTAAGACAAGTGCTCTTCATTCCCATAAGAATACTTGGCACACGGACCATTAGCTAATTCAGTCAAATGAGCATCGGAAGACCCTGGCATTAAGGGCACTTCACAGAAGATGCTCAGCAGCCTGCAGGACTAAATACATTGCATGAACCCAGATACCCCTAAAAGGCAGGGCACCTGGAGAGCTGATCAAGTGTGATGGATAGATTCAGACTGGTCTGCCTAGGACATGTCTTTTTATTTTCCTGCAGCTCTCACACGTGGCACCTCTCTGATTTCACTGGGAACTATAACTGTGGTACTACAAAGCGAAAGGCACCCTTCTGGGTTGATGTGGGTAGGATAAGTATATACTTCGACACTTATTCTGTGCCAAGGAGCAAGATATTTTCCACACAATTAAGCTGACACAAATCATAAGTAAATAACTATTTGCAATGGGCTTTTATGGCATGTTTGCCTCTCTTTTATGCTAATATATATCACATATAGCTCCCCAAAAGTCAAAGGAATCACCCAGCGACCAAACCTGTAAGGCAAAGAACTGGGTCTTTTCATGATACAAAACTACATGAAATAAAATGGGATGTATCAAATCACAGAATCTGTATCTTAAGTGGAGGGCACCATTTAACATACAAAGATTCCTCTGTAGGTAGGAGTTACTTAACACAGAAAGTTGTGCTTTGAAAAGTGTTAAATAATACTGATTTCATAATTTCATGCCACAATCTGATGGTCAATTTGACTTTCAGGTATCTTAAAATCTGACTAACCTCTTTAAATTTTTCTTAATAGCTGACATTTACATCTTCCCATCTTTTGTTTTTGAACGATATGTGTAATTACTTATATAAAGATACTAAATGACTTTAATATTCACAGGTTTGATTTGCTGATATATGGAGTCTATAATCAAAATCCCAACCCTGAGTGTTCTTACAGATATCAGTGTCCTATTTTCTCTCAAATTAGCAATGTCACGCAAGCTTTGAGAGACTGTAATTACAACCTCAACAGAGCAGAAAAGCCCCAGCAGCCAGCCAGGCTCATTCTGCTCAAAAATGAGTCTTCCCTTGTCTTTAACACTGGGGAGTTCTTCCTTCTTGCATCTGAGTGCTGTGACTATGATCCAAATTCTGCCTTTTTTTGGACCCAGCAATGCCACAGGTTTTTGTGCAAATGTCAGTATGGCAGAATTTGACCAGCTTGACTTTAATCTGCCCTGATTTGTCACACAGTTCTGCCAATTGAGTTCCTTAGATGGTATGGAAAATTGGTGCTGCTTTTCTCCAGAATGCGTGTTCGCACACTAGCACAGCGTACAAACAGTCAAGTGTGCAGTAAACAAAGAGCACAATAGCTCAATGTGTTTGTCACAACCAGCTGGGCTACCGGTCTCTAGTTACTAGGTTAGCTAAGCTCTTTCAGGGAAATTAAGATTGTATGCCAAAATTAGGTACCTAGATGTCTTCCTTTGCTGTGCTATCTGAGCACCTCAATAATACTGTGAAATAAGGCAGTGTTAACCTTCATTTTCTAGGAAGTGAGTCACAGAAAGAGATAAGGGCAGGTTTAAAGGTAGTTGTGATGATAAAACATGCAGAGAAGCTTGTAGCAAGTATAAGTTAATAAGCCCTCTTTGCTGACTTCTTCCCCCTCCTCTTCTCAGGACTCAACTGACCTGCTTAGACTGGGATATAAATATCCCAGGGGACACCTGCTTTATATCTTTTGCTATTTAAATATTCTTTAATCAGTTTTTAAGTGATATTAGCAAGCAGTAGCCCTTATGTCCAGTGAAGCACCTCAGTCACTATGTTATGTTACTGTTGGTAAGGCTGAGCAGAAGCTCTGTGACTAGATCAGCGAGGAAAGACGGATTTCTACAGAAATCTGCAAGGCTAAAATCCATTAAATATTCTGTTTGATGAACAGCTTAGTCCAAAACCTTGGCAAGCTTCAATTAATTAAAAAGAAAGGAGAAATGTGTAGAAAGCCTTTGCCATGCAGGAGTCCAAATGGACTGCCATTGTCATGATGAACACTAAAGAACAAAGTCAACGGGGTTGTACCAGTACGCATGAGATCCTTAGGGCCAGCTTTCACCCCACCTTACACAGGTTTTATGGAAATGTAAAGTCTCTGAGGCTGATGAGGTTGCTTTGGGCTAGTTACCTGAAGGTACTTGAAATTTATGTCTGCACATGTCATACAGGGCTGGTTGAATTAATACTTGGCCAGAACATATAGAAGTATTAAGTTCTCTAAGTGCCAAATATGGCTATTTCTGCATCAGTTCTCATCTGATAAAGGACAGCTTTGGTCTTACTGATATCAGAAGCAGAAGCCTGTATATGTCATCCATCAGTTGTCTTAGAGTATATGTATGTTTTAAAGAGAGACAGAGGCAAAGACAGAGATGAATCAAAAAAGGCTGCAGCAGTATCTCAACTTGGTTTCAAGTAACTCTATATGGGCAAATATTAAATTGTATGACAGGGAAGGTTCTGCCCCCACCAAGCTTTAGCTAAAAGCAGGCCTCTCCTTACTGTGTTCCTGTTCTGCAAAGCGCAGAAGGTTTGTTAAGTTTGTATTAGCAGCTTTGACAAACAGTTGTTCAAAAATATTTTAAGCCTCCTAGGCACATGATAAAGAAACGTGTATATTACAAATGCCATACAAAAACGAGGGTTCTCAGGAGCTGAAAGCAGAGACTTGTGCCAGCAGGTCTCAAAAGGAGAATTTCTACCCATGAGATCATGTTATCCCATTCACAGTACGGAACAGAGGGAAAGTTTTGGAATTCAAATCCTTTTGAACATGATACTGTACCTGCAACAGAAGGGGCAGACTTATAGATCTGTAGAGTGGTTAATATGCTTTTGTGTTTACCAAAGCATTATGTCTTGTACATTAGGTCAAGTTCTCCAATATAGAACAGTATGGTTTTATCATGCAGTTAGTAAAATACAGCATAAAATCCATTTTAGCTACCGCAGAAGAAGATCATTTGACACTAACAGCAGCTCCCAACAACTGCTGAGTTGAAGTCAGGTGCTTCCAGACAGCAAACCTTTCTCCTCCAAGACTGAAGGAAAGCAGGTATGGCAGAAAGGAAAAAAATCACAGGCTGGGTATGAACGTGAGCCCAGCTGGGATGTGCTGTCCTCTGAGGTTGGTATCAATAAGGAAGCCACTGAGCAGCTCTGAAGAAACATATGGGACCAGCCTTTAGAAAGCAGTGCAAGGGTTAGGGAGAGTAAAAATGAGTTTTAAGCAACTGCAGCCAGCTATCCCATGAACTGCCTGAGCACTGCATATGCATGAAGTGTTAGCAGTAACATTTGAATCTACACTGGGCTAAGACCACTAAATACCAGGCTCATTGTACATGAGCATCATCACTTTCTTCTTCTACCCCTCTTCTTTTAACATATATTCTTGTTTTAATATGCAGAATATACTGGCTTAAGAAAAGGAATAAGAAGAATTCTTTCAAAGAAAGAGGAATAAATGGGTGTGAACTGGGTAACGTAGTCTGATTTACATGTTGGGGAGGGTCAACAAGAGGGTTAGCAGGATGTGTGTATGCAACTACATTACTTCTGCAGCCAGCTAACTTAATCTCTAAACTGCATCTAAGAAAAGTCTACCTGCCAGAAGGAAAAAAGTACAGTACATTGCAACTGTGTACTGAGGAAGCTAATAGAGCATTTTATGGATGAAAAAAGAGTGCAGCAAGCCTAGGTCAATAAACATGGGCTGAACTCTAGGAAAGAAATTAGGGTAAATATACAATAATAGGAATAAATATTATACAATCATCCATTTGTGCAGATTTGGATGCAGAAAATAAGTAATATTATGATGTTTCTTGAGCATGTGATCATTCCCCTAGTGACTGTATTATAATACACATGTACAATGTTAGTTTTACAGTTGAATATGCTGCCTTTTCTTCTGCATCTTTTAGTTTTTGAAGGTAGAACCATGACTTTTCTGAATATAGGTCTGTCTGGGGAGTTTTTAAGCTTAATATTATATTTCCATGTGAATGGAACAATGTCCATGTGTACCTCATGACATTTCTGCATGCCTCACTGCATATGATAGAAACTCTTTCAGAAGATGCTGTTACTTTAAGGATTGACTTGTCATATAATAAAATTATATCTGTCAGATTGCTGAGATTTAGAGAGACCTTTGGACTGAAAGTGCATGGATTGCCACTTACATGTTGGTTTAGAAGATTTTATCACGTTCTACTTGCCTGGCAACAATTTAACCAATTCTCAAATTTTGTATCACACTTTTTTAGAAGATTTTCTTTCTTTATAAAGAAGGTTAAGGTATTTTACTTCCCATGTTTATTATATATGAAGTTGTTGAAATAATGAGGGCAATAAAATTGAATTTAGCATTGTCTTTATTGGTATGAAGGTTACATTCATAAGCTTTGTTTGTTTTAATAGGTTTATTGTACAGTCTTAGGCATATGCTATTATGCAGCGATGGATATGCTATGAATATTTTTGTAATTGTGGGTAGTATAAAAGTCATTTTCTGTTAGATTGCACAAATCCATTACATTAGTAGAAAGATACATTATTGTAATAGGATTAATGTGCAACACATAAACATGATCAGTAATATTCTTTTTGATAAATTATCTCATTTTAATCACTTGGAATGTAGAGAGATTTCAGGATAGTTCCATCTTTGATTTGCATAATTGTATTACAGACAGACAAATTGCATTATATTCTTCATTAACAATAGATGGCTTGTATAACTATTGTATTTTTGAAGACACTGCTCTTATGTTCATCCTGTAATTTGTCATTTTATGACACCACTGTTTAGCTTAGTTTGGAAAGAATAGAAACTAAAAGATTATTTGATTTTAGCTGAGTACAGTAATATCTTTGCACTCAACTGTAATGCAGTAAGCTATTGTTTGTTTTAACAAATTATAATTCAGCAGCTAAAGTTAGTAAAAAAATATTCTTATTTGTGGCAGATCCCACATTCATGGCTTTTCACAGCAAAGTGTTAACACTCGTAAATGAACTTTAATATAAAAAACACAACATAAAATTAAATCCGATCCATCAGAATTTTTTCTACTTCTCTGCTTGGGCTCGCTCTCCCCCTTTCATGTTTTTTCTCCCTTACACATGCGCACACACACAAACACATGCTCTGTCTAGCTTTCACTGAGTTCTTTAGTGGTTTTTAATTCCATGGGCTAAATAAAACAGCTGAATTGCAAATTATATCATAAAACGTATTATTCATTCCTTCAATGGCAAATCCTTCTTTTTCAAGATTGTGTGTTTTCTCTATGAAAAGGTAGTGTCAAAGATATTTTAGGATAAAACAAATCATTTTTTCATTTTTCTCTAACCAAGCCTTCTTCAATCATTTCTGACTGCTAAGAATACCAGTAAATTAAAAGTTAGTAGCTTGAGACAGGTTTACACTCCTACCAAATCAAAACCAGCTTCTTATTTTAGAAAACCTAATTGTTGCACTTTATTAGGGCACCTTGAGCATTGCAATTCTTTAAAAAGAAATTGGGTTTAGAAAGAAATTATTATGGCTAAATCACAAATAGATACCTTCGATAACAAAACACAGGACTTAAGTTCCTGATATAAACGCAAGTGAGAATTCAGGCCTAGCTCACTGAAGCTTGCTATGTTAAACAGAATTTTAAAAATCTGGGCCAACATTCTTATAGTTTAGGTTCCAATCCTACAAGAGCATATTTATTGTTGCATGTAATGAGTAATTCTATCAATGCTGATATAACCAGCCTCAAATGAAAGCTTGATGCTATAAAGCCAATGGGAGTATGGCTATGAGTCCAAAGAGTCCAGGATTAAAGCCTCTTCACCCACCTACTGACACCCACCACAGCTCTGGCCTTCCTAATAATGGGGATTTTTTACTCCAATACACACTGGAAATAAACTTTATGGAGATGGGAAAAAGAGAAAGAGTTTGGACCAGATTTACATGTTCCTTTAGCAGCTAAAACATATTATTACAACACTTTTGAGGCTTGTAACATGGCTGGTTTTGTCAAAATGGGTCAAAAATAAAATAAAAATCTATATCTTGTGTTTTTTCATTCTTCTGGAGAAGAAACATATAAAATTACCAAAACACAAGTTCACACAAATTTGTTAGAACTCCATGCATCTTCTATAGAACAAAAGGGATAAACCAGGTACAACAAAGGTAGAAAAATATAGCTAAATCTATTTGCAGGGAACTGAATGAAAACTCTTAACTTGATTTGGTTATGCTTTTTAAGGTTATTCTTTTTAGTTTTCTCAAAATAGCATTCATACAAGTTGTATTTGCCCACCCTGATCCTGAAAGTGTTATCAGATATTTTTGCAAAAGGCTGAAGGTTCATATTTTGCTATTTGTCTTCTTGAAATCTCTTTGAATGTCTCCACTGTAGCTTGGCAAAATCTTAGTGCTTCAACAAGGGAGGATAAACATTATCCGCACCATCACGTGGCCTCCATGGCTGACTGCATACTGAGAATTAACAGTTAATGAACTCTGCATATGCAAGGACAGTTTCTGAAACAGACTGGCAAAAGGAGATCACATCCTAGTGGTGCCGAATGAGAAAATGTATAAAATTCAGAGTCTGCTTGCAGATAATTCCCAAACACGAAATAGAATTACATTTGCAAGCAATTTATGACCAACAAATTGCCAAGCAATGTGTACATTTACATCAGCTCTGTCAAAAGTCATTTTCAAAAATGTTTCAGCACTGATATCTACAGCTGACCTCCCCAACCCACACAGCATCACACATAGCTGATGTGTCAATCTGAGAGGTTTTTATACTGCTTGACACCTCGGATCAAACACAGAGACATACTGGTTTTTTCAGTTCCAATGTTTTGTGTGTTTGTAAATGTGCACATTGCAACACAATTGAGATTTAGGGTCATACATATTTAACACTCCAAAGAACTCCAGGAAATTTCTTTTTGCTGCTTATACTAAATAGCCAGAAGTCTTACAGAGCAAGTAATGTGAAAAATAAGCTTATGCTGTTATTTACCATCACAATAACTCATCTAATCAAATACAAATGGGCCACACTTTCTCAGAAGCACGATTCTTTAGACTGTTTGGGCAAGGGCAAAACAATCACATCCTCACCACTGCATCAGTTGCATGCACCACAGCTCACTGCCAGATATGCTCTTCCAAATTATCTCTCTCTGTATTCTCCAGATGAAAAGCCATGCCACTCTGAATGAGGTTTCACTCACCATAAGTAGCCTGTGTGACCATCTCACATACGATAAACTGGACTTGGAAATAAGTATGGAGACGCCTGACTTTTGGTCACCACTGACTCATCTTCTGACCTGAGAAAAGCATATTCTGCTTCTACCTCTGCACGTATTGTTTGTTCTCTCCATTAAGATGTCCCACAGCCAGTTTGCCTGCCTGTGTGATTTAACTATGGACATTAGAAAGATAAATAGGGAGCAATATTTTAGGATGTGTATTTATTCTCCTCCTAATAGCTTGCCTTCCACCACCTAACTCTTAGTAATGCAGCTGAGGAACTTTCCTCAGAGTGTATATATTACAGCATCAGTGTTTTTAATTCTTGAAAGTTTTCCTTGCCCACCAAGAGGATAATTATAAATATCGACAGGAATAAAAGCCACCACATGTAAAAATATATCAAACCAGAAAAAAAAACCAAAACCCCAAACCAATTTCTCCTTTTTTAACATGTTTCCCTTAAAATAATTCTTCTGTCTTCTCTCCCTCTTCCAGAGATCCCTCTGAACAGAAAAATGGGATGCATATGCTGTATTGTCCATATGGAAACTAAACATAACCTCCTTCAGGAATTAATAAGATTAAGTTACACTTCAGTGGGAAATCAGTGTACATAAATTAATGAAAATTTCCTGTGGATGGTGGCAAAGAAAGCCACTCACTGTGTTAGCAAACTGATGCAAACAGACATTTTATGATGAGGAGATTTACTGAAGAAGAATTAATAGGACCCACCTACTGTCTATGACAGAATATAGGTGACCTTAAGTGTCCCCTATGAGTCAATGTTTTCTGTTGTGTCTGTAAATGAACCAGCAAGTATGTTCTGATGCTTTCTACCTTAGACATCAGGTAAGGATTTTTTCCAGTCATGAAAAATGTCTCTTGCAGGCAATCATATCCGTGTATGCTTAAAGGTAAGAATGTGTTTAAATGGTTCTGATATTTGGCTTCAAAAACTGGCCAACACCTGCTATTGTCTTACACACTCTTCTCTGCAGGAAAGCACCAGCTTCCGTCAAGTAAACAGTCATTAGAAATTCTCTCTTGTCCTTGGGTATCTTACTGATGGTTGTACCTCTCATTCCCTTTCAGAATGTTACAACAGGCCAATGCTGGTGTCTTTTAGGGTCCCCAGATTCTCTCATTTCAGGCTCACCGTCAGCCAGAGGATGCATGGAAATTCATTTCATCCTATTACTGGGAGGTTACTTAGTTCTTTCAGTCCTAGCATCAGCCTCTGATTTTGATATTGATAGCAAGGATGCTTTTGAGCCACATTTTTAGAGGTGGTTCTTGGAGTACAGGCTTTATCTTGAAAAATTTTTTTTCCTCTACTCAGATATCTCCGAATGTGGTAGTGGACATCTCTTCTGTAGGTCACCACATACAGATCTGGGGAAATGGGGTTTCTTTCCCTTCTATCTTCTACCTGCTATTTTTGCTTGCTGATGAACAGTGTTATTAAGTACAGTTCTTTGAATACAAGCTATACCCAAATCTTGGCTGTTTTAAGTTAAATATTCTTCTAATTAGGTTTATTCTTTCAGAATCCAAACAATTTTTCATACAACCAAGCAAGCTAAAGGAAGAAAATGGCATTTGTGTCATCTGCAAGATGTCAAATTTATTAATGTGTTGTCTAGTGCACATCAAAGTATCAAAGAAGAAAGCTTCCAAAATTTCCATAGGGATTCTATTTCCTTATTTATTAAAGCTCTCTTAGAAAGCATTTTCCAGCATTTGCATGTGCCTATTTTTATTCTATTACCCCTAGTTATGTAGTACCTAGGATCACTAACTACTAATTTATTTTGATGGTTAAAGCTAACCCAATAATATTTGATCAAATAGTCATAACATATTTAAGATTCCCAAGTCTGAGATTATGTTTGGTACTTTAACATTTATTGTAGCTGTTGGAGATCTTAGTGCTTTTAAAATTCTCCTTGTGATGTGCAACTGTTATGTGGAGTTTAAATATCTCACCACCAAATGAAGTGACTGTTTTATATACTAGAGAAGTATCTTAGAGATACAAAAATGTATCGTTGCCCTCCTATTCTTTTCCCCAAGGTGCCCTAAGAAGCATCCAGTCACTTTAGACAAATGGAACAACAACTGTTAAAGGACTTAAGTGCATTTAGAATTCAGAACTGAATAAATAATTGTTTATAACTGTGGGAAACGTGAGGAAGTTCCATTGTTCCTTTCAGAAGTTGTGTTATATACACAGATCGAAATAAAAGAAAACCTCTGAAATGGTTAGTAGCAGCATCCTACAGGGAATAAATATAACCACAGGAACAACAGGTATTTTTTCAGAGCTCTCATTGGAACTAATACTTAGCTCTAGATCAAACACAGGGGCTATTCTGGGATCTGAAAAAGGGCTTCCCAAAAAACCCAAATGCTCACAGGATTCGTGTTTCCCTTTTAACCATCAAAATAAACACTCCATAGACTTATAACCAACGGGTTTATTTCAAATAACAGTAAATGGCCTTCTAAGGTCAATATATTAGTTTTCCTCTATATATACAGTTTCAATAGCAAGTGATGCATGAAGTCTGTTAAGCCTTTTGAATTGTCTATCAGTTCTGGGAATTATAGATTTTAACCCATATAGATACTTGGCTCAACCACAAAATGAAAAATCATTAAGAAAAAAGCACTGTATATTATTACTCCAATATGTATTTGTGATCTAGAATTGGCATTTCAATACACAAAGAAAATTCCTAGAATCATCCAGCTAAATGCAAATGGGTTCTATAAATACTTTAAATAACAGAAACAAAAAAGCTCATCAGAATTTACTACTCATCCAAGTGTATATAGCTTTTTCTATTACACATCTGTAAACACTCTTTGTACTTCTACAGTTGATTGAATCAAAACATGAGAAGATCTGAAAACACTTTTGTAGCTTTCTTTAAGTTGTACTACTACCGTAATATCTTCCCTGGTAATGCACAGCCCATATTCTGTAAATAAATGTGTGTTTCATTTTCAATTGGAATTTCATTAATCAAACCACAGTAATAGTGGAGTATTTAAAACACATTTCTCAAAAAAGGGGGTAGAACATGCCAGCAAACTACTGATACAGTTCTACTGCACAATGATTTAAACCATCTGAGGAGATGGTCTTCTGCCTTTGGATTTCATGACAGCCCAGGCTTGAACTCCTTCCCTTCTTGGAGGCTCTCAAAGCAACTCCAACACAGTACCGAACTCTTCTATCTCCCCTTCTGGGAGACAGACATGTATTTCTCCTCCCCATTTCATTCACAGGGAAATTCAAGCAGAAAGAGGTAGGTTAATGCATAGGTGCTGTATCTATGAATCAAACTCAAAGGCACATAGGTTACAGTGACCTACCTTTAGTAACAATACCTTCAGATGTACTTGGCAACTGCTGACATAATATACAGCATTTCATCTGAAGATGGAAAAGTATTTTAGCGATGAAGAAATAGGAGAAGTGAGAAGAGAGTGACATTAAAATGTCCTTCATTCACTGGGCTGAGCAAACACAAAATATCCAGTATCCAAAACCTTTGCCCTCACCTTCAGAAGGTAATAATGGGGAGCCAGCAGACTGGACCCCAGATGCTATCTAACATGGCAACTGCAGCAAAACCATCAGTAACTGCTTCCTGTATAAAGATGGGTTGTACATGAAGCTTTCAGTTAAGGTGTGGGTAGCTAGAGCACAACTGCACAAAGACTTTCCTGATTCCCAGAAATACCTGTGGCCTTTGACGTTTGCAAATTTAGGACAGAAATCAACACTGTATCCATTAAAGGCAACTAGCACTTGCTATTAGCTTCATATTTTAGTCCTTAATGTACAATGCTGCAGGGAGAGAGAGGGATGGAACAAAAGGGAGAAGAATTACTTCCCTAAGATTCTCTGAGGATTTCAGGCAGAACAATAAAAAACTAAATTGACTTATTCATTTTTATCACCTGATGAGCATAATTAGCAAACAGTGCATAATGACAGCAAATAATGGTTCTTTTTCCCCTATTAAGATAGCTTAATGACTCTATTTTCCCACAGTCTTAAAGCTCTGCTGTATTTACCAGTTGTACTTACCTGAAAAATGTTTTGTCTGTCAATATTGAAGTTAACAAAATGCTTAACTACAGCACATAATGATCCTAACACAAAGCAGCATTCGAGCTGAGCATGGAGGCTTTTGCAGCTCTCACTGTGCTGAAACCTCTGCGACAGCAACTCAGGAAAGAAATGTGATGTAGCGAAATTTAATAATTCACCTCATCTTCCCTGTATGATGACTAATAAGCAACCTTCATTTGTGACGTGCTTCTTTCTTTTATGAGTTTCACTATCCATGTATGAATCCCAGAACAACCATCTAGAGAAACCTGATGGTAGAACTGCATTTTAATGTAAGCACTTTAATATACAGCTTCAGGATCCAGGTACCCTTTGGTAACATTGAACTATCCCTTTGGGTTTCAAGGTTGTGAATAAGGTTATCAAGCTGGCTTGCTCTATACTCACACTGAGAGACCTTGCAATTAAACTTGGGGAAATGGATTTGCTGAATTTGCTAGTGTTGAAATCAGCTTTTTGCAACAGGAATGAGATGCAAACTGTCTTGTCCAATGACAGAGTTTTCATGCTTTATCTTCAACACCAAGTGACACTGATGGCATTGGCAGCTATTGCTATCTACTGCCAGACAAAACAAATTCAAACGAATTTGGATGGAGTATAAAATATACCTCTCCTCAGGGCACAGTCTTGCAAGACCCCTGGAGACCGAACTCCCATTGATTTCCCTTGATTTAAAAGGCACAAATGATTCGCATGACCAGATCCAGAATGGATAAAGATGGAGAACAGCGGTGATTCTGATATCATCCTAAAAGCCTCTCTGACCCTCACTGTATGGCCATCCTTTGATTCATCTGTCACAGCTGTATCTAACAGAAGTATTTACTTTCAAGGGTCTTTCCAGTTTATTGTATTTTACCTACTGTTTCCCAGTCACAGCCTAAATATCAACCTCTGTCTCTTCCAGATATCTATTCCTCCATTTTCTTGTTGTCATGTGAAGAGATCAGAAGTATCTCTTAGTTCTCTTTTTCTACAGCAACTTGCCCAGCATGACAGTAGTCTGTAAGCAACACTCCATGGTCAATTAGAGCAAACACTATACCAGAGATAAACCTACAGAAGAGAAAAAGTATTATTATTCCTTCTCAGATCAAGTGTGTTGGGTATCTGGGGAATAAAAATACCCTAGCTGATTCTTTGGGGAGATTTAACACTGACTAACAATATATCAGCACCCTATTTTTTTTTTCCTTTTTATTTCATTCCCTGATAATAGACATTAAAAAAACCTCTGCAGCTTTACAGAAAAACAGCACATGGCACTTTATCATCACCTGGATGATTATGGTGGTAGTCCTTCTGAGACTTCTAAATTCTCTGTTACTGCATAGGGTTGTATTAGCTAGATGCACATTATGCAGGTGGATGTACAGCTTTGCTGATGGAAGGAGCTTTCCGCATGCCTGGTGCAGTATGGGAGAGAGAAATGTATGCCAGGAGATGTAGTGTGTTTT
Organism: Buteo buteo; assembly: GCF_964188355.1. Lineage (NCBI taxonomy): Eukaryota > Metazoa > Chordata > Aves > Accipitriformes > Accipitridae > Buteo > Buteo buteo. The sequence continues at coordinate 44,153,613 of NC_134175.1, forward strand.
GCCATTCTTGGAAAAAGTGCAAAAGTTTTGGACTTTGTTGTTGTTGCTTTGTTTAGTTTTCGGCTCTTCCTGCAAAGGAAGAACTTTCATCACTAATGCCTCTTCCAAAGACCCATGGGTCACATGGGTCCACAGCTCACCACATGACTCATTCCGTAATTAATTTACTTCTTTGGAAGGATCTATGATTGAGTCAGTAACAAAAGGGTTTGAAACTACGCTTGTAGTAAGTTTACCTACTTCTAGAGGTCACTACATTAAAGATAAGATATTTGCTCTTATCGCCTTTCTTATTACTTCTTTTACCGTTTTGTTTTACTTCTTTCACGGTTTTGTTTTACTTCTTTCATCAGCCATCAGTGAGGTGTGATAGGGTGATGAGAAATGACTTGCCAGCCACTCATGCTTCCGTTACAAAGAAGAACTCTAAATGCTAGGCCCAAACATTTAAAAAGTAGGCTTTATTGTACAAGGCTTTTCTGTGTGGCTAGAAAAGAGAGACACTGAACTTTATTAGATCCGGTTGACTCTATCCTGTCATTACAATGAACATGTGGCCTTGATGATCTTACTGTTTGTAACAAGAGCCCACTGAAGAAGCTTATTTAACAGCAGAGGATAATTCAGGGAAGAATCTCAGAAGAGCTCAGTCCTTCAGCAACTGGATTTTATGCCAACAAATAATCTGACAAGTAAAGAAACCTTGTCAAAACTAAGCTCGCGCGGCTTGAAGTATCTATCATATACTCATCCTTTTTTTCATCTTTGTCATGGCTATTTCTAAATAGACTTTAGAACTAGGGAAAAGACTCATGGCTTCTGGACCAAGTTTTTCTGGGCATACTGAAGATCAATATGCCCGGTATCAAATGAAGTATTAGTACCTATTGCAAAACTTGAATCATGTATCTTGGGTACAAAGGAGAGACTGGAAGAATGAGTGAGAATCCTGTATATGTAGATACATACTTGCAAATACACACACAAATGCCTACCGATACTATAAATTTTATATAATATGCTGGCACTTGTTCAAAACTTTGAGGCATTGGCATTATTTTAATCATTTTTCCATTGAAGTAAAGAAACTGCATGTATAATTAAACAGTTGTATTGTATTGTAGAAATAACCATGTAATGACATAGTTAGAAATTCTTGGTTTTTCATGGTAATACCAAATATAATTACCATGTAATCTGCAGAAAGCAAACAAAGCTGTAATTATTCTGTAATCCAATTTAATTACAGGGTAACAGATTTGTTATTTCTTCCCAATAAAACCTACATGCAAAGAAAAGAAACTGGTAGAGAAAAGATATTTTTCCTCTGAAGAAACTTATTTAGTATAAACCCCCTCCATGGTTCGCTAGTATTTCTATGTCAAAAGACACAGATGAACCTAGCTGTGGACATCACTCTGACCAAACCTTGCAGCGTATACTCTGGCATCACTCCATTAGGGGAGATACCTTTTTTACCTTTTTCTTTCTTTTTTAGCTGCTAAAGCTGTAACTCCATATATTTGTATGATTCTATAGGAAGATACTGAGTTAAAAGCATAGAAAAAGGAAATCTTATAATTATTCCCAAAATAGGCATTGTGTGGGTTTGGAAGTCTTAGATCCCTTATGCTATCTGCCGCAGTCATGTGGGACCAGCAGAGGATGAGCTGATTGTGTCTGTTCCATCCTCTGCCCCGACAGCAACCACATCGTGTCACTGAAGTGGGCGGAGACTGTTCCTTTCATTTTTGCAAAGTGTCCACTTTCAGCTACTCAGAGAGTCATTTTGGTTTTCCCAAAGCTAAACCATAACTGAAACAGCTAGTTCTACCCCAAAAAACTGTTAGAGGTCAGATCATCCCCTAGACAAAAATGAAATATTTCTACAGGCTGTATGTACTCGGGGTATTTTGTGATCCCACCCATATTCCCATTTCAGTTCTGTAATTCCAGTCAAGTTAAATCTTCTGATCTAATTTTTTATTTGTTTTTAAAATAATAATAATAATTGTGAAGCATGCCACAGAAATGTGGAAGTAAATTGCTGAAACGTTGTGCTGCATGTACAAAAGGAGAGATGAATTCAGCAGCTCCCATCCATTCCCGCTGTAAGTTTGAATGACTGTCCTCTATAGTCAACAGGTTTATGTCCAGCTTGAAACTTCCTAAAGAGCTTGACTATCATATGACAGAAAATACTGTGTTCCTTTATATATGATATAAAGTGACTTTTGAAAATGCTGGTTCTAATTTTCTTTTGCTATCCTTAAAAAGAAAAAAAAAGGGTTTGATCCAGATATTTATTCTAGCCCACCACCACTTTCAGACCACTTAAAATCCTAGTCTTGTGATGCCAAGATCAGGTTTCTAAGGCAGCAGTGCTCCACTTTTCTGGACTGTGTATGTTAAGGATATATCCAAAGTCAAGACAAAGTCACCAAAAGTCAAGCTATCATCCTCAAGTGCTTTCCTCCTCTATTTCTTTGCTTCAGAATTTTAACTGGAACAATATCAGAGACAGTAGGTACCCTTTGCCCTAACAGAGACTGAGCTCACCACTTGGTGCTAGCCCCATGGTCCCAACAGCCCTTGGTCTATAAGTGTAGCCCTACATCCTTTTGTCCACAGTGCTGCTCTGTACAGTGCCATGGTCTAGCTCCAAACGAGAAGCTGCAAGACTTGAACAGCACCATTAGATCAGAAGGGCAGTAGGTCCAACCTACTTCCATTTACCATGCAAGCAAAAACAGTCACAGAATTCAGTGGCCATTGGAGTTATAAATTACTGTACTGCAAATAATCACTTTGCCCTACTCTTGTCTGCCTGGCCTGCTCTGATCTCCTCTTCCCTTCTAAACTTGCACCACTCTAATCCTCAGTGTTCAGTTGTTAATCCTTTTGAGAACAAGATGAAAAGTGGTGCAGTAAAGCAATGTTTGAGGGCATGCAAACAATTATATTTCTGCCCTTAGCAGGTGCTGTTTCTATTTCTGGAAATTGTTTAAAGCTCTTTAAAGTATGAATAGATGGAGAGTACTCTTTCTGCTCTGTTTCCTCATACACAGCACCTTCTTAATGAACAATACATTCCACACTAAAGGAGTCCTGGGGGTCAGGTTTTCACTTAGAAAATTTGGGCACTCCTCATTAGATATTAAATAAAAGCTCAAGACGTTTCTTCTATTTTGATGCAAATATAATTTTGAATGTGCATAGTGTTCATTTTTAGAGCATGAAACATATATACCACTTGAATGAATTGGGACAATAGACCTCTGTCTCCTAGAATATAAGTGTGAATTTCTGGGGAGGGGTATAAGAAGCAGCAAATTTCAAGGGTCACACACTCCTGTAATACTTTTTTCCTATCTGCCTCCTGAGACAAGCTTAGAAGATTAAAATAAGGAAAGGCTATTACACAGCAGTAGTTCTGAAAAGGAAATACTTATACCAACATGCCCATGGAGAAGCAGTTTAGACAGTCTGCCAGACTTACACAGAATTCTGCCCCAAGTTTTGAGTTTATGGATATTCATTTTTGGATAAAGTACATCAGCCTGGATGTGTGGAGCTGATTTTTTTCCCTTGGTCAAACTGTTGTAAAAGTTGCAATTGGGGAACCACACTGGTGTAGGACTGGTGGTAAGATCCATTCCTGCTTTAAGACCACAAGTCCTCTGGTGAATGGCTTGACAGGGTGGAGAGGAAGTCTCTGCCTCTTGCATGTTGCTTTCTCTCTTTTCTCTTAAGGGTATGAAACTTATGCAATCATGTCATGTCTGAATGTTCCCTCACCCTTTCATTTCACAAATTATTTTTGAGCCTATTAGGCAATGTCAGCCAAATTTAACAGAAGGGTAGGTATTGAGACTCCACAAATTTCTACAGTTTCTATTCTATTCAATTCTAAATATAGCAGCTGAGAAGGGTGAGAGATTGTATTAGTGCCCTATGGAAGGTAAGACGACAGCCTGAACTTATTTTCTATTAGCTATGGGAGAAGCCATATGGGTAAGAGATGTTGAGTACCAGGGCTAGAAAACCATTGAATAGGTCTCACATCAGTGAGTGTAACTGCAGTGCACAGGTCCATAGGGAAACAGGTTTCATTGATTCCACTTGCACCACAACTTCTTGATCCCTGCTATAGCTCAGGTTTTAGTCTCACACAACAATCTGTGAAAAAAAGCCTCTTGGCATTATCAGAGCAAAACTGCATATGAACAGATGCACTGAAACCACTATCAAATAACACTAAAAGGACATCACGGTGACAAAATCAAGCTCTAAAAATATTGGGAATGACAGTTGATTCAGCATGTGCACATACATGGACTGTAACAATATCAGTACACAGGGTCTGGCTTCATTTTGATTCAATCAATTTTTTTACTTCTTTATTTGACAGAGCCCCACACTAATATTGTCTATCCATCCAGTAAAGATTTGTTTTTTTCTTTCAACTCTGTTTTTGTGTTGCACTCTCTAGAGTAACCAGCAGCTTCACAAACATACAGCCCATTGCACTTCATAGGACTCTGCAGAACAGGTGTTATTAACCCCATTTTTACAGCTGCAGAACAGAGGCACAGAGCAGCTAGTACCATAACTGTAAAAAAGTGTCCACTAATCCCAGTATCTGAAATCAGTTTGTTTGGGATTTTTATTCTTGGGTTTTCTTTTTGAGTATCTGGCATTGTTATTGCACTTTTTACATTCAAATCACAGCTCAAGTTGACTTCTGTTACAGCTGTAAGAACTCAATATCTCTAAATTTGGCCACAGATGAACTGCACTGGGCACCCAAAAAATGAGAAACTCATCCTAAAGGGCCAGCTGTGCCGAGACTGAGGATCTGCCCAGTTTTACAGGGCAGACAGTGTGAGACAGCAGCTGGGATAGAATCCAGCTTCCTTAACCACAGGACACGGCTTCTCCTACTATTGTCCCATTGCCTCCGCCATATGCCTTCCAGCACTGGAAAAAAGGGGGTGATGTTCTGCACAGAGAAGAGCTTCATTGATTGCACAGTACTAACTCGCTCCCAGGGCACTACCTGCACGGTACACTGAATAAAGCAGGGTTATGGTGAAAACTTCCTGGTCCAAAATATTTTGAGCATGGTATCACTATTCAGATGAGTGAAACTGCAGATTACTGCAATACAGTGCTCCTAACTGCATGTATGTATTCCTTAAGGACGCTAAATCTTGTTTGCTTTGCCACTGAAAATGAATATTCAGGCTTAGCATGAAATAATGATTTTTAAACTCTGTGCAACAAACCCCAAAAATCTTGTGATGACAGGAGCACTTAGTGCTCTTCTAATTGAGTAATGTGGATTAGTGAGCTCTGGAAAAACGGTATTCCACTGTACAGTATGGGCTCATGTAATTAAAGACTTTGTAATGCATACAGCCATATTAATACCATATAAGCGGAACATGCTAAAGCCCTGACTTTTCAATATTAACATTCCTTTTTTTTTTTTTTCAATATACTTTCTGGATGGAATTCAGAATTAAAAAATAAAATTATCTCCTCCTTCATCTTTCTCCACACTTCCATCAGGCAAAACCACATTGACTCCACCCAAGGTCAGCAGGAGGATTTGGACAATAGATATTTTACTATTTCTCTTGAACTGTTGACAGCTGGGGACTTAAAAAACCTACTAAAGCCATTGAACAGAAGTTGGTCAGCCAAGGCAAACACTGTTCTCCGTAGAAAAAGTAAAATATGGAAGACTGGGTGCTCATTTCTTTGCTCATCTAGAATGAAACCTTGCCACGGATACAGTTCATGGAAGACTGGTTAGAATATCGTTAAGACTCACTGAAATCAGTGCTTAGCATGTGCTAATGAGCTTTGATGAATGAACTTCTGAGTAACAGTACTGTATTCAAACTACAGCTTGAAGTATGCCTCAGCCTGACCAAGTGTCACAACTTTCTGAACTTCTTGTTCCCTAAATGTCATGTTTCCCCCCTTAAATCAAAAACAAGTCATTGAATCTTATTTATAGGGATGAAAATAATAATCTTGCCAAGCTGAGTTTCTAATAAAATATCAGCCACCTGAGTTTTGTTTGCTGTTGTGTTGCTGGCTTGGAGACTCATTTTTTTATTTTCATTGAGGACTTCTGTACATAAGCTAAGTTAAAGGTGCATTTTGGATTCAGTGGAGTCTTAATTCAAATGACATTCTCATGCGCATAACCTTCAATTTTTTGAACAGTGTTTGTGTTCATTGTGTGAGAGCACGTGCACACTGCTGTGGGGAGAAAGCAAGAGAAAAATTGTTTCAATACCCTTGAACTCTTCTGAATCTAAATGTAACATTAAAATACATTTCTATGTTATTTAGATACAGCACTTGTCCAGACTTTCAGGAGAAGGAATAAGGAAAGTGTCGTGGTTTAACCCCAGCCAGCAACTAAGCACCACGCAGCCGCTCACTCACTCCCCCCCCATCCAGTGGGATGGGGGAGAAAATCAGGAAAAGAAGTAAAACTCCTGGGTTGAGATAAGAACGGTTTAATAGAACAGAAAAGAAGAAACTAATAATGATAATGATAACACTAATAAAATGACAACAGTAAGTAATAAAAGGATTGAAATGTACAAATGATGCACAGGGCAATTGCTCACCACCCGCCGACCGACACCCAGCCAGTCCCCGAGCGGCCAGATCACTGCCTCCCCCTGCTTCCCAGTTCCTAAACTAGATGGGACGTCACATGGTATGGAATACACCGTTGGCCAGTTTGGGTCAGGTGCCCTGGCTGGGCATGAGAAGCTGAAAAATCCCCGACCATAGTCTAAACACTACTGAGCAACAACTGCAAACATCAGTGTTATCAACATTCTTCACATACTGAACTCAAAACATAGCACTGTACCAGCTACTAGGAAGACAGTTAACTCCATCCCGGCTGAAACCAGGACAGAAAGGAAGGACAAAAGGTGTGACTAGAAAGGTGTAGAAGACTAGAAAAAAAACTCAAACAAGCAAAAGCAAACAACTGACTGCAACTGGCTCCTTCAGAGCCATTCTAATCCTTTATGTCAATGCATACTGGTAGAGATCCTTAATTGATGGATTATTGACACCACAAGCAGTAACGGCTCCTTTGGAGTTGTTACACTCAGTGCTGTTAGTGGCTATTTAAAGAGCTTTAATCTGCCAATTATTGACGTGACAGAAAGTAATGGCTCCTTGGAAACCATTATGTTGTGTTGTGTCAGGGCAAGTTTTCCTGCCTACCAAAAGTGATATCCTGTCCAATTCCATGCTTTAATGATGAGTAAGAGTGCTGCAGATAATACTAAGAAATACTGCAACACTGCAGCACCATAACTTCAAAATCAATACTATAGGCAGCAAAATATCCACCAAAGGACTGTAATAATTCATGCTCTGCCTAGTTTCATCTGCCTGTATAATGAAAACAAAATAAGAAAACCAAAGGGAAGGTTAGGGTGTATTAGGTTCATATCCAGTGTGGAATCTGTAAAAAAAATCTCAAACGGTTCCTGTGTTTGAGATGTGCTTCATTCCCAAACCTCCTGAGCAAGCACAGTGGTGCTTAAAATGCCCAGCACTTCTCAGAATGAGATAAGGAGTAGTTGGTTACCAACACCATGGTATGTTGAGCAAGTGCCTGTGATTGAGACTTAGATCTAGATAATTACCTTCAACACCACTTCTCTGATGACAGTGCCGGCATTCAGGTAGAAGGCCAAACACATGCTTAGGGAGCTCTTTCAGCATAGCTATTCTGGTATCTCCATACTATACTATTGTTTTGCCAGTACAGCTGTGCCCGTGTCAGGAGATTTTGCCAGCATGTTTACATTGGTCATAAACTGCATATCGCAAAGCTCTTAACAGACTTGCTGAAGATCTGTGCATCTGCAGTGCGGTTCCACCTTCCCTCCCAAGCCTTGCATCCCCATCTTCTCCCTAGTGACAGCATTAGTGATCACGCATTTGGCTGGGAGCAAAAAATTACCATTTTTTGGAGGGAGGGGGTACTGTTTCTTTTGAGCTGGATCTGCTCACTGATCCAGCCAACTTCACAGCTGTCCCTTGTTAAAGCCAACACTGAGAAGGAAAGGGAACACACAGCAGGACCCTGGGCTTTCTTTGTCTTAAACTGCTTCATAAACCACACTCTTTGAGTGGTACAAGGAGTGATATCTCATCCAGCATAAAGATCACTGGTACAAAGTCATCAGAAGTGACAGCTCTGGCCTAACAGAGAAAGTCTATCCAGGCTTGGTGTTTCACATCATTCAGTCACAAAATGTTTTGATTCAATACTAGAAAGCAAATTTATTATATCATTGAACTGTGGCCTCAGTCTGTACGCCAAACTACTTCCAGTTTGAAAAGGCAAGTAAAAAAAAGCTAGAAGAAAGGATGTATTATCTACTCACTTTCAGTGGAAGATGTAAGGTCAAGTGACCTGACCAAGGTTGCACATCAAGTCTACGGCTGAGTAGGGAATTTAATCTGGATTTTCCAAATCTCACTTTGATGTCTTAACCATAAACGCACCCTTCCTTACTCTTATGCATATCTTTTTCATTCGAGAGACAGCTAACTATAGGGTAGGATTTTTCAAAAAAGCCTTATCCTTTTGAAGTACCACAAAACATGTTTGAAAATCTGACCTTTCTGCAAATACTTTAGTGAAAAGTGAAAAATCCATCTCAATTTACATATGCCATGCATTTGGAAAATCAACACAGAATGGTTGCTTTATTGCTTCACTGCTTAGGTAAAACTTTGAAGATGACCAAAGTTTGCAAAGTCATAGAGCAAAGACATAGGCAAAGTAGTGAGTATTCTGCTTTCTTCCATTTCTAATTGTCAAATATGGTTAAAAAGAAGATTCAATACCTAATACCTGACTATTACAGAAGTGGTAGAGTTTTCTGGGTTTCAAAGTATTGGCATTGCTTTTCTTATATTGAGGAAAATTAAGCATAATTGTGATATAAAATTTTTGTTTCTAATACAATTGTCTACTGGCAAAACTATTACTTTGTACAAAATAATGTTATTCTAATGAATCTATTCAATCTAATCTTCATAATCATGGTATCTCCAAGGTAGAAAATTAATTGGATGAAGTTAAATATCCCCTTTTCATGTCAACAAAATTGGTTTTTCTGGGGATTAAAGGATTAACGTGGTGTTAAGTCCCTAAAGAGGTTAAAACACTTTATTATTCATTACAAAACACAAAGATTGGACTGTTATTTTGTTCTTATGTCACTGTTTGTCATTTCATTGAAATAAGAAAAACAGGACAGGAAAACTTTAATGATTAAAAAAGCACCTAATGTGTAATTTTAAAAAAGGTGTTGAAATTAGTAAAGTTTTTGTCTATCACAAATTACCAATCTTTTTAAACAACGTGTATCTGCAGTTTTCAGACTATGTTAAACGTATCTATAGATGAGGAACAGGAGACAATACAGCGCAAAGTTGCAGTTCTGCATTGATATGTTAGAATTTCAGATAACTCCACAAGTATTACGAAATTAATCTTTTCTTTTAGTTATCTTTCTTAAAGCTATAGAATGAAGAAAATGGTCCATTAACTCTGTGTTCAGAAGGAATTCTTGCTGAGGGGAAGGTTCTTTAAGTAGAAGAATTAATCCTCACAAAATACTTCCCTCATCACTCTGGGACTGATCTAATACCCATTAAAGTCAGTGAGAGTCTTTCCAGTACTTTCAGTGAGCAATGGACCAAGTCCTAAGAACTGTGCTTGGTCAACATCATTAAAACCTACATTTTTTTTAATCTGTCACAGAAGCAAAACTTTGCACTAAGATGTTCTTTTGATTGACATCCTTTATTAAATTTAAATAGATAAAATACTGCTTACATTAACAGCTTCTTCTGCTAAGTCCTTTTGCCACTCCTACTCTGGCCAAATCAATGCAGTAAATAGCTCACAGTTTAACGGTGCCAAAAGCAGGATCGGTGTATGGATTTCCTGGTGGAATTCAAAGATAGAATCCTAAAGCCTGTGAAAAGCCAAGGGCATAAATGGGTATGTGATTTTAAAACATCTAGATTCATGGTGGCGTCTCACAGCCAGCCGTAGAAGCCAGTGGGCTAGACATATCTGCAGAAAGACAGATTTACATTTTCTAAGTGTCCCTAGTGCATGAATAGATTCACCAGATCCAAAAAACCTGCCTTTTTTCTAACCTCACCCTTAAAACGCCTGTTTCCACCAGCTTAAGACATATCATGAAAGACATTTGCAATTTGGCAGTTACTTCACAAAAAACTTCACTGACACAAGTGAAGTGACACTTGTGACACTAGCTAGCAGCATCTGGAAGAATTATCTTTGATCATCTGTCAGTTAGCCAGTAATCAACACTTCATTTGTACGGAGCACTAAGAGAAAGTGCATGCATGTAGGCATGCCTGCTGAAACACATCACATAGCTACCTCTAGTCCTCTTATTTGTTCTTAACTGGAGAAGGTCCTTGGACACAGGAATGTCCACATGGGAGAAGTATAAAAAAACTGATTGGGTTGTTTTTTGTTATCTGTTGCACGGAGGGTTTGGCTCAATATTACTCCACTAACAAGACAGTGCTGGAATCCTTGGCACCAATAGGCCATTCCTGGAGGAAAAAATGCCTTACAGAAGTACTTTAGCTTGTGTGAATTCAACCCAAATTTTAATCTGTATCACATAAGATACAGACTGTGAACCCCACAATACTTTACTACATACAGCATAGACCCAGCCAAGGTGTAAGTTCAAGCCAAAATAGAGCAAAAGCCAGTTGCATAAGGGTATTTTAGAGAGCAATCAATACTAACCATAGGGAGAGCAAAAGAGAACTTCAGGGGCACAGCTTGGGGAAGAGAAGATGTTTTCAAACAAGATTTGAAGGGAAATGGAGAATCAGGGAGTTGGAGACATGGGAAGGTTGTTCCAGACATCCAGAGCTGCAGAGAAGCTCACCCATGCATATCATCACAGAGTGGTGGGAGGCAAATACATGGGCATTTAAATGGTGTCTAAGAAGCCCCATGTATTGTGTTGAAACAGATTGTCTCCAGCAGTCTGAGTGCAGATACTCATCTGCTTTCTCAGAGATGCTCAGTACCTAACTGAAAGCCATGCGGTTATATCTCCATCACTGTTTTGGATACAAAAGCATATGCCTAGGTTGTGCTTTCCTCCCAGATCTTGCTGCTGGCTGCGAAACTATCCCAGTCCCATTTCCTTAACTGATGCCACTCTGATAAGAGCAGTAAATTCCTCCAACTCCCACTCCTCAAGCTCTTCTCTAACCTCAGTGTCCAATTCAGTCAGCCTCATCTTGCCATCTCCTCTACAGAGTTTTTAGTTCAGGCTTCAGCTAGTGAAAAAGGAATGCCAAAGTACAAATAATTGAGAAATGAAAAAAAAGTGCCAAAATATCACAAGAAAGCTGATCTTGGAACATTTCCAGGCTGAACCAAAGGAGGAAATTCTTAAAACTTCATAATAGAGATTATCTTCTTGATATCTCCTGCCAAATTTTGGCAGTCCAGTAAATAGAAATAAACTGACAAACTTTGAATACTTATCCACTGAATGCAAGCTTTGACCCATATTAGTTATACCCATCTTTAGTCAAAACTCAGCTCCACCAACCCCCTGGGGCTTCTTTCAGTCCTGCCGCTTTGATGTCTGTATAAGGAAGATTTATACTTAGAGCTTCTGGAGTATCTCACATGGTTCAATTTTCAGCATTGAAGAACAGCATCTTTTCTTTTCTTAAGTCTCACCTCATTTATTATATTAATGAGGGAATCTTCTGTGCTGCTACTGACTCCACTGCAGAGGAAGAACTTTTCCACATCTTTCCCAGCAACAGACACCCTCTTTATGGCTTTGTTTCAGGAGACTGAGAGCTAAGGGAAAGGGATGAGGCTCCATGGAAACTTCCCTTTTGCCGGCCATTGTCATCAGCATGGGTGAGAGTTGCATTCCTGGCACTAAAAATCCCATTGTTGCAATTATATCTGAGTGTTTGTATCACCTGGCACGATGTCGAAACAGATGCTGACTAGTACATGCATATGACATACATTTTGAACAAGGCAATTTCAATATTCACATCATTTAAAGAAACAGAATAATTTTTGAGTGGGGGAAAGAGTAAAACCACTGATATGTATTGAAGGTAATGCACATTCTTTGGCTCTTTGTTGTGCTCGGCAGGTGGTAATCAACGACCTGATAAGATTAGTGAGACCTTTAACATTTCAGAAAAGACCGTAGGAGCCATGAAAAAGTCTTATAATTGACGAGTATTGCAGCAAGCTCACCCAGGGCAAGAGCGTACTCTGCTCATTTTTTGTTTATCTCATCCCTGACAGTAGATATCAAACTTGTAATGCATTTTCTGAAAATAATAAAGTATCAAGACAATACTCCTACAAGCCTTTTCTTTTTGGCTAATGATGGATACTCTTATTAAATCAAAGACTATCTGCACTTGCAATGGAGAAAAATAGAAACCCAGAAAGTTGTCACTTGATTTTTAAAAACTTGTGCTGGATTCATCTAGCAGTGCTGATCTCATAGCAAAGAATAAATAGTTATGAAAGAGATAAGAAATTCTGAGGATAGATATATTTCCTGGTGTATTTAATGACAGCAATGTTCTACAATGATGATGGCTGCTGTAGTTTTCCCAAATTAACCCATGGATCAGGCGGACTATCATAGTTTTTTTTCCAAAAGGTAGTAAGTGACTATTAAGAGTCCTGGACACAACTAACCCTTTCACTTTGTTCAGTTGCTGTATCCCAGAATTAGATATGTTGGAAATCATCCAATATTACTTTTCCTTGCAAACAAGTGTCTTCGGTGATACAGGAATAATATACAAGTATGAATAGAAAGCAGGTAGTTTTTCTGGCTGGAAACAGAAAAGAAGAATTGTATGGGCTGACATTTTTTATAGCTGCTTCGTGTGAGTTTGGAGTGCACTGATTTCAGACTAGAAGTCTGATGGTGAAGCTGGTTTAAGATTTCATTCAAGATTCAGAGCTGCAGATTTCTAACAACTCTGAAAAGTTTCAGTTGATGTTAATAAAATGATACTGATTCACATCTACCATAAATAGAAGGGTTCTGCAGGCTATCATGCCAATATAGTCTCCATTCTCACCAACCATATCCATGTGCAGGAGTGTCTAGCTGCTGAAGCAGTTGCCTCTGCTGCAATAGTTCCAGACATCTTCAAGCACACGTCAGCAACAGCTGGATTTAATGAACAACATTTTCTTTATGTGTTTGTGTTATATGATGCAAAATTAATTTTCATGTGGTAATGGGAGTAAAGTCTGACCTTTTCTTAGATTCTATTTCTGTAATTGAAATCCACTACATTACTTCTTTAATTGAGTTATTCATGAGTGTGGGGTTGTTCACTTCTCTTGCATGTACAGGTTATGCGAGAATCTTGGCTTTGAAAACTACAGAGGAAGGTAAAGGAATAAGATTCAGCAATGGTTGGAAGCAATTGTTTGTGTGAATACTAAGGATGGAGAACTGTTGAACTAGAGGTGGACACAGCTTTATTCTGGCTAGATTTATGGTCTATAAGTTTAATTTTGTGCAATTTTCTGGGAAGGAAGAGAAGAATGTAGCTTTTCTCTCTACTTTATGCAGAATCAGCTTCCAGCCACCTGGAGTTAAGATGGTGGATATGGTTACACCTCTGGTATGTGACAGGATGTTTGGGGAAAAGGGAGTGTATTTGAAGCCCCAAAATGGGACAGAAAATGAAGACAGACTGGAAGATCAGGACTGAATTATTAAGTGATACAAATGCAAAAAACAACACATTTGGGAAATTTAGGAAAAAATAAGATTTGGACTCTGTGCAGTTTTAAATTGCATTATTGGCCTTTTCCCCAGCAAATAACCCAGTAAAACCTCACTTAGTTTGCCAGAACTCTGGTATGATTCTCTACATGAAAGAGAAGACCTCTCACATGAGAATAGGCTGCTTCCTCCAGAATTAGGCCCTTTGATTTATCTTTCCTCTCTCACACAGCCACAGCGTAACCACTTTGGTCCTTGGCCACATATAAGCAACCCCTGTTGAAGAGTAGAGATGTTGGACAGATAAAAGCAGGTCCCAGATCAACACTTTCACTACCAAATGAGGTAAATCTTATTCTTAAGTCTAGGGGTCCCTTCCAATCTGAATTATCCTATGAGAAAACTAAAACATTAAAGGAGAAGGCAACCAGCCCAGACACTATCTACTTTATTTTGCAATTCCTGCAGGCTGTGTACTACACTACAGCCACAACTACCTGCATAGTCCTTAGCATTAGTTATATACATCTTCAAGTGACTATTGTGCCTGAGATGTGCAGTGGTAGGCATACCTAGTTTTGAAGCAGTTGGACAGAGTACTGTTAACATTATACCTGGAGGGTCAAGACTCAAACACTTATTCTTCTCTTTTAGCAGATTCTTATGTTTGCCCTCAGTCCTGTGCTGCTCCAGTGGGACTGAAACCCATACACAGGCCAGACAGTTTAATGCCACTGTGGAGGTACCTGTGCTGCACTTCAATGCTAGTGTGGCATCCCCACCTTTTTTACCATGACTCCTTTGGGAAGGAAGCAATGGACAGAGCCCTCCACATTGCATGAGCTGCAAGAGCCCTAACATGATACAGTCTGTATCTTTCTGTGTCACCACAAATGAGAGGCTTTGGCAGACCCATGACAGACATGAAATATTCTCTCCCTGCACTGAATGGCTTCACAAATTCATGCAGAAGACCAGGCTTCAGCCGGGACAGGGGTGAGCCACAAGGTCTCTGGAACCACCTGTAAGGATGACTAAGCAGGGTAAATTCACGGGTCATCTGTTTGGAGGATGAATGGGACAATGACACCTCTGCCTCTCCCTGGCATACTATCAGTCATTGCTCTGCAAAGCACAGCTCAAATGTTTTTCAGCAACTTTGACATGAATGGAAGTATTTTAATTGACTTCAAAAGTCCTTGAATCTGGGTCATAATGTGCAACTGAACTTTGGACAGTAAAATCCTTAGGGCAGGAACATCAAGTTTTTATTAACCTGGCAGTCACTTAAACCTCCACCCACTTTCACTTAGAGCACTATAGAAATGATTAGTGTGAAGATCTCAGCAGTGCAGTACTCTGCCTTTGAACATTACTACCTCTGGCCGTGGCTTAGCTGAATTAAAGGTTCACCAGAGTCAAAACTTAGCCATATTAATAGAACCCAGGCACCACCGTTCCACCTGCCAGCAAAGAACCCCTAGCTGCTATAGAAGGAACCGGGCTTGGAGCTTTACACAGGGGACAATACAACTGGTCAGATCTTCCACAACCTTGTCTTTGCCCTGCTAAGAAGAAGGGGTTAAGGGGAGCATCTCTGCACTGCATAAGGAGAAAGGGAGCCAAGTGGGAAATGGACGCAGAAGAAAATGTAGCAGAACCTCCCTCTGCGCCAGCTCACGGAAATTGGTGGTAGTACTAATTTTGTGTGTGCAGCTATATTGCTCAGAGAAGCGTGGTTTTCATTAGAGGTTGAATTGTGAGCTCCAAACAGACAAGCTGGTGACTGTCAAACCCATACCAGTCTCTGTCAGCTTTGCATGGAGAACCGAACAGAACACTGCTAACAGTGCTCCTGACACCATCCCATGGGGGAAAAAAGAGAACTGTCTTGCTGAGACTACCTTGCAAGTGTCATGCACGATATAAAATGTCTAATTTTTAATTTAAATTATTACATTTTAAGGATAAAATAATTAGTAATTGACCTGATTTTACCTGCTATTTTAGTATTTTAAATTTAGGAAATAATATATAAATCTAAAAGAAGCCTCTCTGATAAAACCAGCTTTGATACTCATCCATAGATTTAAAGCTATAAAGTGTTTTGTTGGCCAAGGAGAAGTCATTATTCCAGCCAAGACGTAATAAATTTCTATGTTGTAGTTCCTAAAATATTTTCCTGGAATTTATGGCATCACTGGAACTTATTCTTTACATTTTTAAACACATAACTTTATTATTTTGCCAGTAATTTTATGTTTTACACTAAATCACTGGGTTACGAATGTTCCCATTCTTTTTAGACTTTGTCTTTTGTAAATCAAATTAATCACAATTTGGAAGTACATAAACTTGATAGGACATTTTTATAACTTTGTTGAACATTTCAAACTGGGTGTACACAAAAACAATTAAAGTGAGAAAATATCTTGAATCAATATTATTGCAATTCATTTATCAGTGGTATAGAATAAATCAGAGTTTCTAGAATCTGATTTAGGTCACTCTGTAGCTTCAGTGACAACCACAAATCACGTACACGCATACAGATTTCCTTACATCTCCCCAGTCTCCTCTGCAAACAAATCTGTTTCCTTTCTGTCCACTCAGCCTTCTCAATTCTCAGTCTTTCCACACTTCGAGCCTTTGTTTTCTATTAAAACAACACGCTCAGCTACTTAGCAGTGAGCACTAAGAGTGAAGAAGTCTGTGTACTCCTTTGGTGCTGCCCTAGAATTATCTTTCTGTACAAGATGTAACTTTCTCTTCTTCACCTTCTCCAGCTATAAAATGCCAAGCCTCTGCAGCTGAAGAGAGGCAGAGATTTATTAACCTGTCTAAACCAGACTTTGAGAAGCGCAGAGGAAATTTCTGCTGAGCAGATGCCCCGCAGAAGGCATTTGCAACACTTAAAATTAACTTAACATTCCTTTTCAAGGGACTGAGCAGCCCATAAAATTCAGTCCAGCTTTCAGTTCTGCTGCTAATGTTATTTTAGTTATAGCTCTTGCTTACCCTTGATGGTAGAGTTTTAATACATACACCATACTTGACAGTTGCCACAATCAGCAAGAATAACAAATACAGCTTAGAGCGCGACTCATTTTAAACACAGGGTGCAAGCCCCATCACGCAAAACGGCTGCCAGGGAGGTGCTGTGGATGCAGTCCACAGAAATGGACTCAAAAGAGTTACGAACTGCGTTAGTCCACTCCAATCTCCGATTTCTCAGCAACTGTCCGGTTTAGGTCCTTCTGAACCTCATACAAACACACTTCGATGAAATCCACAAGAGCCCTGCAATTCTAGGATCCTTCTTGTCTTTTTTAAGGAACAGCTGGTTTGTCAGCATGCTTTCCGCAGAGCTACTTCTGTCCCAAGAAACAGTTACGGCCCAAAGTTAATTCGATGACTGAACTATAAAACCTGAAAAGAAGGATTTGTATAGGATACGCTGAGAGACTTTTAACAAAGACACTACAGCAGCAGCTGGTGTGATAAAAGTGATACTGAAAGATTGTTTGAAGAAATAAAACAATTCAAACAGTTCACCCGATGAGGAAAAATGTATTTCACCACTGTACATCTCAGCGAGCTGGTTTTAAATCAAAACCAAGTAAAATATTGAGAAATATATATATATATATAAAATTTATATAACATATATTTTTTTATTTTTATAATTATGTGATTTTTTTAGTCAGATCATTCAGAAAAAAACATCTGAATGATAGTTGCAGAATGAGACTCTTATTTTAGTGAGTCTATTGCACATGATCATGGAAAATCTGTCAGGCTTGGTATTTATTATTAAAGGGCTTGCACAGCAGCACTGGAAACCTACAGATGAATAATGTTTGACGCATTGCCCCATCTAAATAGGGTCCCAGATAGTCCCAAATAGGCCTGTTTCCTCGGTGTGGCAGGTGTCAGAAGTGAGCATGACACCTGGTAGCAATAGCACTTGCAGAATCAGAACCAGAGAGCAGGCGAGCATTGTAAGCTTTCGTTAAACCTGACAGTTTAACCTACTGCTGAAAAAGGAATTTATGGACTTCTAGTTTTGATTTAAATCACTGATTTATCACTTTCATTCTACCCTGAACTTTTCCCAGTGAAAGACTTTGCATTAACAACTCCACTTCTCTTAGCAGAATTTCTTGGTGGAGATTCCTTATGTGAAGTATTAATCGAGCTCTTCTTTGAAAATCCAGCTTCTGCCAGTGTTTTACAGTCACACAAGGTATTTCCAACACAGCAGGGTAAAATTTTTCAGACAAATAACATACTCATCAGGAAATGTCATGCTGTGGCAATATGTAGAAATATTTGAAAATTCAGGTCAAATTCAGCAAATTATTTGAAAATAGCAAAGTGGAATGGACAAATAATGTCTAAACATTTTATTTAAATATTTGCTAAATAAAACATTTCAACTGCTGATGTCAAATTATTGCCTTATCCCAGGAAATTAGCTACTTTTTCAAAGAAACATTTTAAAAACTTTTTAAGGGTAAAACAAAAAACTGAAATTGTTTCTTTTATATTAAAGCTGTTGACTTCAAAAAATTATTCTAAGCAATTACATGAAAGAAAGAGTTTTAAAAAGATTGCAAGAAGTCATTGTGGATTGTGATCCCCTCAATATTTTGATTTGGTGACTTACTAGGAGGTGGGGAGGGGGACAAGCTATTTGCCCAGCTCTGATTATTACCACAGGCCTCCACTTGATACTGTAGTATGCAGGCAAGGATGGGTGAACACCACATTTCATACTGGCACAGCAATAATGGCCATGATCTATCTGAGGCTGGAAAAGTACATGATGCGCTAATATAAGGACTGGTGCACATGGAAAGAATTTGAATTTAAATACATACACAGCATTAAGGTTTAAACTAAAGTTTTGTCCTCATATAAGTGGTTCCACATATTTCAGCTACCCACAATATCTTAAAAAAATTATTGCATTCTGAGACTGCATATAAATGATGTGCAATACCTGGAATGAAGTGCAGGAAATGTCAAGGACATCCATCTCAGCACTGCTTCATAGGATTCCCCAAGAAGAGACACGAGTGAAAATCTGAGAGCAGATAGGTGCATGAAAAATGGACCTGCTTTCAGAAATCCTGAAGCACTAGTTCCTGGCTGCACCACAAATGCTCTTGACTACATAGCAGTAAGCAAAAAAGATACTGAATGAGAACAACGTTTAGTGGCTGTTTATTATCAGAGTTACAGCTGTTCTGTCAGATCTAAGTTACTTCCTTTTGCCACACTCCTGGAAGAGTGACTTCTCATGCCTACAAAGGCACTGTACTGTCCACAACACATAGCTATTAGCACACATTTGGATATCCTGACTGTATTCTTCTCTGAATATTATCCTGATAAATCATTCATTGTTTTTAGAAGTTCATGAAAGCACAAATGAAAAAGGGGAAAAAACCCAACAAATCTTAGGAAAAAATCTAATGCCAAATACTGCGCAAAGGCAGAAAGACTTTATGCCATTTGAAAAATCAAGGCACCAGTAAAGATCTCCATATAGCATTCTTCAGCCTATGTTGTATGTGGTTTACTATACTACCAGCAACACACCTAAACATGAGGTGAATTTTACCCTCTTCACAACACTACATGCACTGGTTCCTTACATTCTTAAAATAGACCCTAAATAATACATGATATTGTACTCTCTCTCTGCATAGGAGCATATCAACTAGCATAGGTGTTGTCTGGCATATAATCCAAAGGATGTGCCTTCCCCTTTGCAATCTTCCAGTTTACCCATTACTGAAACTTGTTCCACCACCATAATTCCATAAATCTAATTACCAATGTTCAGACTCAACTCAGCTAAGAAGGCAGGTATGTCTGGCAAAAGAATGAAAACTGAAAAGAGAGAGAAATAGACTTTATCCATGCCACTGACAATGATTTGTCAAGCTTACCCAAGCCTTGCACTCACTCAGTGGTAGGAAGCAGCTAGACAGATCTTATACCGAATCCAGCCCTTATTCTGCTCTTGGGTTATGCAATATATTATACCTTGAAAACAACGCTTATGTAAGTAAAGTTACAGTGGACTCACATTTCATATGTAGAGAAACAGCTGCTTTTTTAATTTAAAAAATCCAAATTAAATCATAACTTAAAAGCTATGTTTCGTCATCTACAGAACATGCCAAATCATATGCCTGAAATATAAAACTGATGCTGAAATTCTGGTAATATTTAACATGTTCTTTATGAAGAAAACATTCTTCTTGAGCTTGGAAACTGACTGAACAATAGCAGCTTTAGGACCTCCAAAGCCGAAGGCGTACAAAGGTTATGAGAATGTGTCTGCCCAAAACTACAAATCAAAAGAGTAACAACAATACCATATGTTACAGAACATAAAGTATCCTTCACAAACACTATAAAACCCCCACATATCTCTGCCTTGAGAGTCCCACTGGCCAGTGGAAGGTTGTGTTTCATTATACTATCACCATATAAGAACATTTTTTCTCCATTTTTAATGGCATGCCAAAAACCTAGCGGTACCACTGAATGACTTTGGAGGGTTAAGATTAAGTAGTAATGACAGAAGATTGTCTTTGGCCTAATACTATTTAAAAATGCAGAAGCTGATTTCATGGAGAATGTCTCCAGCTGGCTTTAAACTGCAGCCAAAACTGGTCTTTATTGATGTTGTTAGTTTGTTTTATTTAATTTAGGGTTGCTGTATGGATTTGTCCACTCCCATAAGACCCATTTCTTGTTGGAGTATTTCTCTTCACACAGAAGTACTGTAGGTCCCTGTGCTCTAAGGTATTACAAGTAAAGAAATGGACACATCTAGACTGGCACTGAGACCCTGCATCCAAACAGGGAGGAGACAGAACTAGTGACCTTCCTTGTTCAACTGCACAGAGCCCCCAGATTCTGAGCTTTATAACATAGACATGTACCCACCATGTCACTGGGCAAGGAGTGACTTGGGAGAAAGGCAGCTTCTCTCACAGCTCATTTCAGCAGAGGGAAGATTGCACTGGAGAGCCACCACTTCTGTTAACAGATTATTTCTTTTCTTCCTTGCGAGAGAAAGGAAAGTGGCATGGGAGCAATGCCTTCAAGAATCTATATGCCACAGATGTGCTGGAGCTGGAATGGTTTTGCTCCAATAAAGGCACCGAGAACTTGGTCAGTCTTTCAGCACTGATTCCTGCAGCAATGGGACCTTTATGAAACCCTGAATTAAAAGCACTAGATGTGGAGATACACCTACAGTCCATTCAAGACCTCTCTAAAATCAATGAATTAAGCTTTACAGCAGTCCTGGGAGAAAGCACAATGAGACACAGAGGAGTTCAAGCTTTGAGATGTAAAGTGTATGCACCTGGGGCCTGGGTTAAAGTGTGCACAGACACAGCCTTGTCCTGCACATAGCTCTTTGCTGAAGCTCACCTCTATTTTGAGAAACATTAATACAAAACTATCTTAAGGTTCACTAAACATAAACATCAAACATAAACTTTATGCTCCCCCAAATTTTAGGGAGTATCTGGAATACTCTTAAACAGCTCTTTAACTAGAAGATAATGAATAATAAAACTGTCAGCCTCTCTTTCCTGTATTAATTTCAGAGAGAATTTCCTTACTCCGTTAAAATTACCTTTTCAGATTCTCAGCAGGAACATTCAATCTTGCTCAGCAGAACTTAATCACAGCCTATGTCTGGTTTACATGGAAGCTTAGGTAGACCCTTTCCATATCGTTATGAAAAGAGAAATTCCCTGATCACCTGTACAAATGCTCCAGTCTCATACTAACTTGTGGATTTCTCAGTACACTTTCTCTAATCAAAATGAAAATTACACAAAACTAAAATGGAAAACATTTATAACTACATGAAATAGAACAGAGAGGAGCATTCCTGCAGAGCCCTTCTCAGTACAAAGCTGTCTTCCTCCCAGGAGGAGGAAGGCTAGAGGAGGCATTTACAGATATTCCCTGTACTTAACTCTTGTATCTATTATTGGACTTAGCAATATAGAAAATTACAACTTTAAGCAATTAACGGTGATTAAAAGTGTTATCAGTGTTGTGGGTTCTAGAGAGGAGAGCTTTTGCATGCCTCTTTGGAGATGCCCAAGATCTAGGAGGTGGGTTGTAGATGGAAAACCATGCACAGGTTTCCCCACAGCATGGAGGATCTGGAAGGCAATGTCTGTAAAGTTCAGAAAAGCCCAGCACTCCGCATACCCAGAGCACAATGACCGAACAACATCCCCTTTCTTTGCCTCATGCCACATGAACAGACTCATCTGTAGACAGGGCTGAGAGACAGTGATGAGAAATCTTTCCAGGCTAGGACTTAAATCCTCGTGTTTCTGATTGAACTACAGATTACTGTGGCCATATGCTGCCTTTCCACAACAGGTGGAATACACTTTATCAGATCTGCCATTGACAAGACAGCTATCATTTTACTCATTTAAAAGATTTATGCCTCAATTGTCCTATTTCTCTCAAACGGAGGGCTTGTCTATGTGGGAAATTTGGTGTGCAGTAAGCCAAGCCACAGATTTTTCAGCGCACATGCTTTTCCACAGTAATGCTCTGAATGCATGCTTCTAGAGCCTAGTATTGTTACTTTTTTTGTTGGTTTGTTTTTGGTGTTTTTTTAAGGCACTCTGAAAGACTATATGGTTGGAAATTGGTGTGGAGAGGTTATGTAAAATTCACGGCCTCCCATGCCACAGACTGACTTTCTCTGGTGAAAGTTAGTGTAAACAAGCTCCAATAAAACCAGTTGAAAGAAAAAAAAGGTGCGTAAGATCCAGCCTTCCTCTTCCCTTCTCAATCTGAAAGCTCTGGACCTTTCCTAGCGTAACTGCTTCAGAAGTCTGGCAGACCTGAGACTTACTGCTGTGGTCTGTATTCAGACAAAGCAATAAAAAAAAATAGTTCAGTATTCCACACTGGGTTAATGGAGCTAAAATACTTTGGGCCTACAAGGAAAAGAGGAGCGTGAGACCAAAAACTCTGATAGGACTGTTTCTATTGGCAAAATGCAGTTTCACCAGAATAATGGGCTCACTCATCTCTGTCACACTGGTATAATATAAATATAAATAATATAAATAATATCGCACTTGGGAGAGTCATCAATATGGTATAAATTGAGTGTGTCAGGAAAAGAGAACAGACAACAGTGCAAAGGGAAAGGGAGCTGGTACCTGCTGTTCAGGCAAGCGGTGTCTCGGGTGTATGAACCAGGCCAGCGTACACGAAATGCCTCAGAAATGGACGTCCCCACGATTCTTGTTCCCTCAACACTTATTTTTGGACTAACGTCCCTGTCCAGCCGTTCACCTCACACAAGAGGGAAGCCGGGAGCCAAGCGGGCCCTGCTGGGCACAGCCCCACTGCCCCAAGGAAGGGAGCAAGGCAGGCCCCAGGATGGCGGCTGGGGTCAGCCCAAGTCCAGGCCCACAGGCGGGTTCACGGTGATGGAGCAGGGCCGAGGCCAGGCTGAGACATCGGTGTCCCTAGGAACCGGCATCCTCCAGCCTCGCTGGGGCAGGGAGGAGGGCCCAGGCTGGGCTGCAGTGGGGTCGTGGGCCGCAGGCAGCCAGAGGCCTGTCCTGGGCCAGTCAGGGCCACGGCAGCACTGGTGTCCCCACACACCAGTCTTACTGGTACTGAGGACAGGTCGAGCTGTGTGCAATTCAGACAGAAGTACTGCTTATTCCAATTGTTACTACTTTAATTTTTAAGTGCCCCTTTCCTTGCATGCTGACCACTAGTAGTCTTCATCCCTCTCACAGAGAGATTCCTCCATCTTAGAGCTTCCCTCTGGAGCCACCTCTTGAAAATCTACCTCAGCCTGCCTGCTTTCGTGTTCAAACTTTGCAGAGGAGGAGGCATCCCAGGACAGAAAGTGCGGCCTTCATGAGGGGGGGAAGTAAAAGTGGGTGCTGTACATGGAGTCTTTGCTCCAAGCTGGGCTGACATAAAGTGCCACAGACAGACCCAGGGTCAAAGAAGCCCCAGGGGATCCATCACGCAGGGTGATAATGCAGCTCTGCCATGTCATGATCAGACAAACCCTTGGGAAGAATCTTCTTGTGCTTGCAGCCGAAAAGTGGGTAGTTTGTGAGGAAAAAATCCCATACCTCACTCCAGCTAATTGTATAAAGAAAAGCATAGACCACGGTAGGCAGATTTATCATCGAGAGCACCCACATCCATTTAGTTTCAGTAAGAGGTAATTCTCCTTGTTGACTGGAAGTATTGCACTATCACATTTATGGCAGTGCCACATATGGAGAGCATAAGGTGTTGCTGTGCCAGGTACTGTACATTATTATTATTTGTACTAGCACCATGCCAGGAACCAGGTGCTGTACAACATAAAACAAAAAGTAATTCTCTCCTGCGGACAGGTTACAGAATAATAGCAAAGGTGACCACTCCTGACCTGGGCAGCTTAGTCTAGATCAGGACAAGAAAACATGCATCAGATGTCATGGTTAAATAAAATATTTGTTTTCCTCATGGAAAGGGTCTTTGTGTAACAGGAGTCAGGATTACTGCACCTGGAGACAGTCAGAAGGTAAGGTGAGAAGAGACACCTTTATCAAACCTTGTTTATTCAGGGTCCTTTTTGAAACATTTCATCAGAGACATCAAACTGCTGAAGAGCCCGACTTAGAAACCAGCTGTGAAAAGTTTAGTCCTGCAAGGGGTACAAATAGCCACAAGTCTCAGCACAGTTAGACACCAGCATTTTGCTCTGAATAAATTCTTCATCTACAAACATATATGCAAAGCGCAGCCTAGCTCATACACTGAGAAAGCAAACATTATAAATATATCTTAAAAGCCTGGTAAAGTTGTTTCTTCTGCAGGTGAAGATGGAAGAACATGCACCCTGGCAGACAGACAGGTTCTGGCTGCACTTGTGTGTGGCCTCAGCACTGCCAGCTAGCTTCTCCATGGAAATGGACCAAATAATCCTTTAAAGAAAAGGGGTTTCATCATGTTAGACTTACAGCTCTTTTCTAAGGCCTGAAAGTTAGGGGGGAAAAGAGAATCCTAAATCAACATAGGAGGTTTAATGCTGCTTTTGTAAGTAAAAACTAATTTACCAAGTGACCTTGCAGTAGTGACTATGCCCTCACCATCTGCAGCAGCCAGGAAGTAAGCAGGTCCAAAATGACTGCAAAGTATCATGGAACAAGTGAGATCTAAATTTAAACAGGAGCAAAACAAGACAAAAAAAGGGAATGATTAGTTATTTTATGGGGAGGAGGTTGCTGTGACATAGGATAGTGCTTCAGACATGGATGGAAAGCTAACCTGGCATAAATGACATCAGGAAACCAAACCTGCCTCTACAGGGACTTGACAGCGACACCGACGTCAAGCTGGTACACATGGCTGAATAGAAGAGATGAAACAGGGAAAACATTTAAAGAATTTGCTTGACCTTTTTTTTTTCATGTGTATCCAAATTTCAGATTTTAAAGTTTACAATTATGGAGGGGTTTCAACATGATTAGCAGCAAAGTGTGGGATTGGAACTTGATATTTATCTTCTTTGCCATACAGACTTTTTGCCTCCTTCACAACTGGAAGGCTACATTCAAAGCCTCTAAGATAATTTCATCAAAATGTCAGACCTTACAGGTAAATGAGGATGTTCTTTTTATTCTGTTAAGAAGATCCTTTAAGACTTGCTTTGCCAGAATGAGTCTTCATAACACAGGTCTTTCAAAGGAAAGCTATAGTAAAGATAAAAATATCCTCTTTTTTGAATCATAGAAAGCATACCAAAAGTGTTCATCAAAAGAAAACTAAAATTCATAATAAAATATGCATATAACTTCAAAATCTGTTCCGGTTTTTCAGACCACGATACGCTCTATTCACAAAGAAATCTGGGTAAAAACTAACAGAAACTCTTGTAAAGGCCTTTATAAAAAACTGATTGGCATGCCTATCTTTTGATTTGGCTGAATGCAAAAGGGAAGTTTGAGAAATTTGGGTTTAGGGCAAATGTGCCTAGGAAGATCCATTCAAAGCCCATTACAGAGGCCCCTGGGTTTTGCTGTATGGTCCCTCCCCCAGCACTCCCTTCATCTTCGTGCTCATTGTCATGTATCTCAACTCCACACACAGGGTCCAAACCAATGAACTGCAGTTTCGCCATTGTCCCTATAGGTTGATGGATCACAGTCCTAGTCTTTTACCTGACTAATCCTTTCTCACAGAGGGATGCCCCTAATTCTAATTAACTGAGTGCCTTTGGGTCCCTAATCTATGCAAAATCCTCTTCAAAATTGGTACTGATAAAAGTGCCAGGAACGTATGTATGCGCCAAGATCCTACATGTAAAATACAAGTATTTACTTATCCAGACACAGTCCTTGTGAGTATTTCTTGACATGTGTGAATCTTGTACTTTTAGTATAGAAACTGCAGGTGATCTGAAAACAGAAGACACCCCCTGAAAGAGTCTAGTATTGGTTTTAAGATGATGAAGGCTAAAACCAAAATATTTTCTAGGCAAGGGTGGAGAAGGCAAAGACTAAAAATTCTGCTTGCTGAAAGAGAGATTCACAGATGTGTAGAGATGGTCTCAGGCTGGTTGTAGCAGCTGGCATTGATTATCACCTAAGTAGCAAAAAAATGAGCACAAGGGTAGAACTCAAAAGACAGCCCCTCCAGGACAAGACTTCAGGTGTCATAACTTAGTATAGTGTTATCAAAGCTGAGATACCAGAGCACACACCTCCAGAGCAGGGCATCCTGAAAAGACAGCATTAGGGGTCTTCAACACACAGTTGCCTTCATAACCTGGGTTGGAGTTAGTTCTCTGTGCCTTGAAAGAAGACACCAAAACCTTTCAACAATGCAGCATATATGACAGTCCCACCTGCCATCCCTCCCTGAATGAGACACTTCAAAAGCCTGACTTTAGGAAAACGAACTAGCTACCAGAATTTAGCCCCTTTTAAAAACATGTTTTATAATTCCTGGAGCTAGAACTTGCCATGTTTACTCCTGGGATCTTGCCCTACAAGAAGTTCCATGTAAAGCGCTGTTCCTAATAAACTATAGATATAAGAATCTGGCTGGGAATGAAATGTATGAAGCAACATCTATTTCCTAATGGATTTCATCATTGGTGAAAATAACTTTAACAAAATACATGTCCCCCCTCCCCCAGCAGTTCTTCCTTTGCGTGCCGAGTATTGTGGGTTTACCAAAGTCCCCTCTGCAAGCTGAATGAGAGCCCTAGCCTCTTGAGAGTCTCCCAAATCAACAAAATGCCCCCTCCTAATTCTTTCTCTGTTAGAATTTGTTTTGCATGGAATTTATTTGCCCGTTTTGCATGAGCCGTTTGGCTGTAATCTCGGCAGCGTGCAGCCTTGCCAGATTTCAGAAAGATGAGTAAACTTCTGAATCTGATAGCGACTTCAACAGAATACCAAAAAGGGGCTTCTTTGTTCTCCATAAACAGACTATTTACTTTGATCTGGTAAAATGAATTAATGAAAGGAAATGACACCTTCCAATTTTGTGTGTGCAGGAGAAAGAGAAGTGGGCTTAATTTTTGTTTGAGGTTTTTTTTTTTCCTTCCTTTTTCCAAGGATATTGTAGGCTAAGGGGCATCCTTTCGAAAGTACAGCGATCTTAGAAAAAGACAGATCTTTTCTCTGGTAAAAAGTCTCCTCATAACACTGTAAGGTCCATGTATATGCAAGCAGTTCAGAGTTATTACAAATCTAAAATAGGAAGCTATTCACTTGATCTTTTGGTTCAATCCTATTAGGACCCCCCTGGAGCTCTAAATGGATACCAGCCTGTCACAGGCCTGTTGCTGTGACGACCCAGTCTTTACAGAACAAGAAAGAGAAATGATAGTGATTGGCAGACCTTCCTTGCCCTAGTATGTAACACAAAAGGAGACAAAATGAAGAGGAAGTCAGACTCTTATTATAGGTTTGATGCTTCTTAACCTTACAGCACCTTACACCTGGTAAGTGTCACCCTGCAAACTTAAACCCTTGGAAGACTACTGTTACATTTCAGTATCAGATGTGAAGAGCTAAGTCAGGCATTAATTTATCCATCCTCTTGTTTTAGTTGATTGAAATGCAAACAGCATTCCGAGCAAAGCCGCATTTGCAGAAAGAAGAAATAAACACAGAGGGCCGAACCCTGCTCGCCATGCCCTCATAAGTAAGTTTATGGGTGTAAAAGCAGTAGGTCAAGCAGGATTTAGCCCACGGCATAAATGAATGAGTGGCTAGCAAAGCAAGGACTGCAAGAGGGAACTGTCTACGGCCCCTATTCGCCCTGCATGAGAAAGGAAAGAATTTGATAAATTCTACCATATGGTGCCATACTGTATCTTGCTAGCTATAAATAATAGTCTTTCTGTTTCTGGTTTTCTTTAGCTTTCCTTGGTAGCTGTGACAGATTTTCAGCAATGGTTATAAAAAAGTGCAAAATGCAGTTTCTTCACTTTTTTCTTTTTTCTTTTTTTTTTTTTTTACCAGCTAAACAAAAGAAAAAAGATCAAAAGAAAGGGAATAAAATAGGAAACTTTCCCTTAGCTTAACAACATGAAGATCCAGATAAAGTCATTATGATGTTAGAATATTGTACATTCAACTGTTGCTATCAAGAGCTGTCAAAGAAAATGATTGCTTAAGGGTGATAGATGTACACCTGCATCTGTATCTGCATCTGTATATCTGTACCTTATGCATGTTTTCCCCAAACTTAATTATAAATTTTGTTACTATCACATAATAGTATTGAAAAAATCCCAAGAGCCAAACAGCTTTCTCATAGTACCATAGAGAAAGTTAATGTAAAACTTTTCTATTTTCATTGCTTTCCGGGTTCTTTTAAAAGCAACAAAGTTTTTACTCATAAACTTTCAAACAGCATTTCTGACATTTGTAGTACAGTCTTGTATTTAAGAGTGTCACTAAACAAATGTTTGCTTGAGTAGTCAGATGAAATCCAATAAACCATGATCCTTAATGATGGTATAAAAGTTTGCTGCATTAGCATGCTCAAAAAATGATATTCTCTAAAGATAATAAGGGAAAGTTAAATTAGCAAGAACAGAAAATCTGCCTATATTCTGAAATGGCTTTTTAATATCTAAGTCACAGTTCAAAATATTAATTTTCTTGAATAAGCAAAGCTGAACTTTTAAAGGTTTGTAGAAAAGCACTTGCACTTAAAATAAGATTCAAAACAATAGCACAGATTCTTAGCTGATATAAGCCAATGTAGCTCCACTAACTTCAGTGAAGTTACACTGATTTAAAGCAACAGAGATTCTGATCCAACCTTCTAAAAGCTTTTTGACTTGAAATTTAGAATAATATGCTATTGAGTCTTTTGGATGATGCTTTGGATATTTACACTTATAGCTCTACACCATTATTCCTCTCTAATCACTCACTTCCAAAGTGACATCCACCTCCAAAGCAAAATGTAAAATAAATATGTATATGTGTTATTATTAAGGTAGGGATAAAAAAAAAAATCTATCCAACATTTCTCAGAATTTTAAAAAACAAGTAAGTTAGCACAAATTCAATCCTGTGTTTTCTTTTAACCTTCATATAACTTAATTTCCCACATACCTTAAAAAAGATTGTTTAATAACACGTTGAACAGAGATATGCTTATTACAACATATATACCTATTGCCCAAAGAAGTCTGCATTCATAAAAACAATGCAAGCTTTTGTACCTGGAACATATGTAAAATTTACATGAAAAAATATTTTTTAACCAGGAGAGGAAAAAAGTTAAAGATGTCAAAATATAAATTCTAAAAAGATTATATTTCATCTTGTTCCAGAGAAAATATGCTGAAATATACTGCTTTTTGTATACTGGCAATCTAAACTATCACAAAATAGGCATTGCTAGTCATTGCCAATTGAGAAGCTGAAATGAATGCTTCTTTTCCATACCCTTGTTCTTTAATAAACAAAACAGAACTTCTGTAATATGAGGAACAATAAGCTGAGGCTATTTTTTTATTTTCTGTGTAAGCTGAACTCAAGTCCATATAATTTTTTTTCTTAGAGTGTAAAGCAAGTTTTCACATGACAGCTTTGTAATCATAAACTGAGATTTTAAAAATTAAATAAAAATTTCAGTTTACCTGAAACTAATTTATTTATTTTGCTAATGTTTCAGTAATTCAGCAATCAAGCCATGTTTTACACAGTTTTGTCACAAAGACAAATAAGTTGTTTTGTTAAATTACCACCAAAAGCCATATAATGTATTTACAAACTACTTATTACTAATGTACAGTATTTCAGTAAGGAGAAAGGGAAAACATTTAGCAGTGTCTGTTTTGAGTAAGAGATAACTGACAACGCACTTTCACGACATAGGTTTTTAATTTGTTTTTAATTAATACACATGGACACAATGGTTTATGAAAACCTATTCATTTTTACTCTTATTAATTTATTTTTAGTATTCTTTTATGAAAAAGTTTAAAAAAATAAAGAAGAACGCAGTTGTACAGAATGGAAAAAACAAGCACAAAGAATCTAAAGTCTGATCACATTTTTGTCTGCATTCTGCACAGCAAGAATCATTTGTCCTAGAAATATAATACTTTGGAAGTCATTTGGTAATACCTTTATTTTATTACCATTATTGCAGCATGATAACAGCAGTTAGCAGTACAAAGTTCCCCTGCATTTTCTTCCTTTCGCACAGTTAATATTGTCAGCCTCAAATACATACCAAAACACGAGAGTTATAGAAGCATGCTGGGGAGGGTGAAACCTCTAGTATTTTTCCTGGGTAGTACAAGTTGGAGAGTAGTCCCTGGAAGAATGGAATTTGTCTCCTAGCTGTGGGATGAGCAGGGGCTTTGCACCACCTCCTGGTGCACTGGGGAACAGCCAGAGACGAGTGCTCTCCCTGACTGATCCCTTCCCTTTCTGTTTTTCTCTTTTTTCCCCACTGTTACCCCCTATTTTCTTAACCCCTCTTTAAAACTTAGGGCCCAATAGCGCCCAAAGCCCTTATCCTGCCCTGCTCTGCCTCACCCCCTAAAACACAGGGATAAAGCACAGGGTCTTTACATCCACCCTCTTGCCGCCCCTCTGCAAGAAGACCTCTGCGGATAAAGCCAACGTATGCACATTGCTGATTTAACACAGACCCTCGGTCTGGAAACCAGGGAGCTCCCGGAGGGATGGA
Organism: Buteo buteo; assembly: GCF_964188355.1. Lineage (NCBI taxonomy): Eukaryota > Metazoa > Chordata > Aves > Accipitriformes > Accipitridae > Buteo > Buteo buteo. The sequence continues at coordinate 44,184,755 of NC_134175.1, forward strand.
ACCTCCCCAGCTTGCACCGAGAGGTGTGCTCCGGACCAGGGGTGCTGGGTGGCATTCCTCCCAGGTGCCAAGTCCAGGCAGGATCGTTTGAGCGGGGCCTTTGTCACAGCCCTGTCCCCTCGGCCACAGCTGCTCTCAAGCTTTCATCATCCTGAGCTGCAGGTTTCTAGAGGAGCCCCCAACCGTCTGGTCTGAGGGCTTGCGAAAATGAAGAGAAATATTCCTGGGGCTTTCAGGGGACTTTGGGTCAGGCTCAGAGCTAATAAGCGCCCGGCAGCAGACCTTTCCTGGGATGGGCTAGTCCTGCCTCCTCTTATGTTTGTTGAACAGCATCCTAGATAGGTCTATGGGGCTTCTGCCACAGAAAATGAACTAGACAGAACAAAAGGAAAAAATACAAAATCCCAGAGGTCCTGAACTGAATCCTCGTCTCTTGCACTGACAGAGCCACTGTGTGATGGGGATTTGGCCCCATAAGTCTCGTAACAGTCTAGAGCAAAACAAAAGAGCTAAAAAGGGGGTTTCATCATCTGTTTGGCTTCGCACTCCTAGCTTTAAAACAAAACAAGACACGACCACTATAATACCAGAAAAATAAATGCTTTTCTTTCTTAGGTTCATAAAACACTCATTACCCATAATTAATCATAATGACATGCTGTATTCAGGCCTCTAGCTAGGTTCTGGCTCGAAGTGTAAAGAATTGGCTTCTCATAGCTTCCAGTACTTTACCCAGTATGTTCTCCAGGATGCAAAATTGATTATCCAAAATAGAAATCTCTTCATTTCCTTTGTTTTTGTTGTGTTGAAAAACCTATTAGTTACTTGTTAAGTCTCTGCATTTTCTACTTCCCTTAAACAGTTGGCTTTTTAACTCCACTGAAGTCAATGGATTTACACTACAGTCAAGTTAACCTAGCAGCTTCAAAGTCACTAAAAGCTTGACCAAAGATTGACCAAAACTTGACCTGAGCCTCACTAAAGACTTTGGGCCATTGCTGAGATCATTAATAAATTATGTATGTCTTAATACTATCTGCTCACAACATACCCCAGGATATAATATATAATATTGATTGTAATGCAATCTCTTCTTGTCGAAACAGCAATTGATACTATTTATAAATATGATTCTGAGACATAAATTAAAAAAAAACCACACAACACCATAAACACTTTAATAATAAATCTCCAAGGTATATAAGCCCATATGAACATCTTTGATTTGAAAAGTAAGAGTGGAAGGAGAAAGCTAATGTTAGGATATATCCATCACCCCAGCCAACTATGACATTTAAACTAAGAGTACAATTCTGCTGGCGAGATTTTTTTTCACCCTCACATCACTTACACTGAACTCTGATAATGGGAGGTTGGTGCTTGATCCAAGGTCTATTTAGTCAGCAGTTTTCTACTCATTTCAGCCTACAGGTCGAATTGGATCAACCCCCAGGAGACACCATGCCTGTTGGCTTCCTCTATTCCATGTGTGATATCAAGTCAGTAACAGAAAAACACCCACTGGCTCTTGGAGCAATTCCTACTTCCTTCAGATTGGCTCCACGCAAAGTATATATACCCATACCAGCTTGCTCATGCCAGCAGCAACCTTCCCCTCATCCTCCGAGGACAGACAGTCAGTCTGGACAAGACAAGTTTTGAGCATCCTGGATATGAACCAGGTTATTTTCCAAAGCCCAGGGAACTGAACAGACAATAGTGGCTCACGTACTTAAGACAAGCATTTTGCTTTCTTTTTCGATAAATCTGACCATGAAGTGTGTTCGATGTTGCAGAAGTAATCGCTACTGACTGCTCCTCAACAGGGCATTTACCCAACACAAGCAGGACACCTCCTTCTCGCATGCTTCAGAAAATGGGTTTGCTCAGACAAAAGTGGCAAACCTACAATAACCTTCCCAAGTCTGAGTGGACATCATCATGATTTCTTCATAGAGATGGTCCTCAGAGTTTAATAACTATAATTTTTGATGAGTGTACAAAGACTGTGTAAAGAATTATGGATTTGCTGTAGAAATCTAAAACAGACTTGAAAAGAAACACTCCAAAGAAAAACTCTCAATAAAACTCTGTGGGCCAGACTGTGCTCGCTTTCTGCTGAGCTTAGTGCAGTGGTAAGGCTGTCAGTTATGGCTCCCTAACACATCCCCATGGGCTGCTCCAGCTTTCACCAGATGGCAGTGGTGCCTCAGGGACTATCCATCAAATGAGGTTAACAGCAGGCTCTCCTCCCCTCTCCTGACATGCCTACCAAATGGGGGACTTTGGGGAGCAAAGCGTTGCACCTTCTTTACCCTGTTCAAGACTCTCCCATTTCCTATGGTATCCACAGCAGAACTTTACAGGAAATCACTAAATCCACAGGACTACCTGAGCAACAAAGAGAACAACGCTAAAAAATAAGGGGTCCTGGTGGTTTCTGTGGTTATATCTACAGACATCTGTGAAATTCCATAGATCCCTTCTGTTACTAAACTCAAAAGGACTTTTTCTGTAAATACAAGGACAAAGAAAAGTCACATGGAATCAGAGCTTATGGATTCGGTTTTGCCACAAGCCCTGTATTTGGGCTAAGTCACCTAACCGTTCCATTTTTCAGTCAACATAATAAGCACAGTAATTGTCCTTCAAATAATATATGATGGGGTTTAATTCATTTGTCATCTGCAAAGTGCTAAGGCTGATGAATACCATGGAAATATCTATCTGAATGTTTTTATAAGTGTACCTTCTTGGAGTATAGGCAATATTTATATTCATGATTGTGGAAACAGACCGGAGTTTCCAGCAAGAGATTTCCATCTGCTTCTCCTCCCAGCCTTTCCGTAGCCCCCGTCACACTCCACACTCATTCATAAACTCATATTTATTTTGGTTACAATGAATAGCCTATCATTTCTCCTATATAGCAAAGCAGCTTTCTGAATTTCATTCACACTTTCCTCTACTAGTTAGAGTTTGGGGCAGGTGGGACTGAGAGGTTTCTGACAGTAAATCCTACCTATAGGTGGTAGATACAGACAGATTTTTCACTGCAACATCCTTTGCATAATGAACTAAAGAGGATGTCAGGACAAGATATAGGGAAACCCTAGCAAGAAACTGCCAGTCAATGTATGAATTCACCCAGAAGTGAAAGAGTCCAGCCAGGAGGTGCAGACCAACTCGGTTGTCACAGAGAAGAATGGCTTGGGAAACCGTACCTCAGCAGACATACAGATGGACACAAGCCATTTTCTTCAGAAAGTTGCCTTTTACCCTCTAGGGGACCAAAAGATCAAGCATATGTTGTTCAAACTGTTGATCTGGTCAAAGACTATTAATCTATATATGTATATCCTGAGAGAGAGGTAGATACACGTGTATATAATGATACATGCACATGCTTTAGGTGCACCCAACAGAAGCACACCTGTGATCTGCCACAAGTCTCTTGTTTGTATCACAGCCCTGGTAAAGGCTGAAGGTTTTCCATGCTTAGATAAAACAATTGTACTGTTAAGAGAAATGTTGGCTCCCGTGGCACTTCCCGCTTCTCTAAATGGTGGAAAGTGGGCAGAGAACTGCCTGTGGTATGTGGGCTGAGATCAGGTACCACCTCAAGCCTCCTGAGATGTGAGAAACAATATATTCTCTTCTGTGATGTGAAATATGTTCTGAGGCACAGAAGTCTTGTCTGTTACACAGAAGCACAAAGCAAAAGGAAAGGGCTGGCCAGTACAGGTTCTGTTTATATGCTGAATTTATATTCTTGCAACACTGAATTTTGAGCCACAGCTTCATCCCCACCTCGCCACAATCCTGCAGCTGTGCAGACGTACATGCCGTACTGCACAAGCAAGGAAGAGACACGTTTTTAATAAGTTGTTCTGACATTTCTACACTATGGCATTTGTATTTATTACAGCAGACCATCACTGTGCACATTGCAAATCAATAAAGTGAATGTGAAGCCGTTCGTAGCACTCAAAGCCTTGTCCATTACTGTAATATCCAGTTGTTTACAGTGCAGTAATGAGGCACTTGTAGGCCTCACTCAAATATGGCTTTCATTCTCCAGCATGATCAAATGCCAACATGCTGTACAATGGTTCCTTTGTGGAGCAGGTATATCCTGATTTAGCCTTGGATAACACTACAGAAGTCAACAGGGTTGTAGTTCACTCACATCATCAGGTAAAGATAAATTAAGTCAAAACCTCAGACCAAGGAGTTTCCAGAACTGGAGAACTTTTGGCTCTGATCCCTCTCTATCAGGAAGAAGAATTTAAAGAGGAGAGAGGGAACACAAGGAGAAAGGGGGTATGGAGACAGAAAAAATATGCCATCTCAGCCATGCATTGGCAGCTTCTGTAAGAGAGGGCTCGAGCACAGCTCAAAAACCTATTTCACAGCTTCTTTGGCTGAAACAAAGCCTGAGCAAATGTCTGTGTTTAATTTCCTAACATTACAGACTGATTCTGCACAGGACAGACTGCAGAGACGCTTGCTGATTCTCTTTGCCACGTCCCACGTCCCTTCACATGTCCTGGGTGTGGGCTGTTGAGTGGTCATTTAGCAAATATTCTGGAGAGCTGTGCTCCATCTCTATGGAAACCGGTAAATATTCAACTACAATCAGAATAGTTTCACCCCAGGTTTCCAGGAAGGAGGCAACACATTCTGAATATGACTTTTTGTTCTTTTCCCACCAGCAAGACAAAAGGTCTGTAACAGGTATGAGGTTTGAACAGCTACAGTTTTGGGGGCAATCTGGTGTTGCATTGTGAAACTCAAATCCCAAAGAGCTGGTTTGCTTGCAGATCAGAGAGACTTCAGTGAGATGCTATGAGCAGCACAGGCTTACTTAAAATAAGGCTTTGTCTTTTCTCTCAAGCATCTTCAATGACCACATTAAAGGTAAAAACTGAAACTTGTAGTGGGGAAAAGGAATAGATGGAAGATAGGTATTCTGAATTCTCTCAGTTTGTCCCCAAATGCTCATTTCCTTCTGGGAGTTACTAATTTCTTCAAAATTTTCCACCTATACTTTCTCTCTTCAAATTTCACCTTTGTTCCTCTTATTTTTCAGTCTTTTTTCTCTCTTTGAGTCTTTTCCTGCCAAGGATTTCCCTTTCCACAGCTCCCTTAGCTCATTTCTGTCACATTGTCCTGGTTTCAGCTGGGATAGAGTTAATTTTCTTTCTAGTAGCTGATATAGTGCTGTGTTTTGGATTCAGTATCAGAATAACGTTGATAACACACTGATGTTTCCAGTTGTTGCTAAGCCATGTTTAGACTAAGTCAAGGATTTTCCAGCTTCTCATGCCCAGCCAGCAAGAAGGCTGGAGGGGCACAAGAAGTTGGGAGGGGACACAGCCAGGACAGCTGACCCAAACTGGACAACGGGGTATTCCAGACCGTGTGACGTCATGCCCAGTATATAAACCAGGGGGAGTTGCCGGGGGTGGGGGGGAAATTGCTGCTCGGGAACTAACTGGGCATCGGTCAGCATGTGGTGAACAATTGCATTGTGCATCACTTGGTTTATATATTCCAATTCTTTTATTATTATTGTCATTTTATTATTGTTACTATTATCATTATTAGTTTCTTCCTTTCTGTTCTATTACACTGTTCTTATCTCAACCCACGAGTTTTACCTTTTCTTTCCGATTCTCTCCGCCATTCCACTGGGTGGGGGGAAGTGAGTGAGTGGCTGCGTGGTGCTTAGTTGCTGGCTGTGGTTAAACCAGGACACACACCCAGCTCCTCCAGTGGCCCTTCCCTAATGGACCTCACTCTACTCCCAACCCTTTGTTATGTCCCTGCAGCAGAAGGCTTTATTATACTGCTGTTCCTAACCCCAACCCAAACTACCTGTTTCACAGCATCCCGGCTCTGGTGCAGGGCCAATTCAAAATAAACAGCCCAAGCAGGCTATACCAGTAGCTGCTCACAGATGTAGCTAAGGAAGCCAGATTGATATACCCAAGTGCAGAATGGGAATGGCTCCACCTGGATCAAGGGCTCCAATGTTTGAGAAGGGGCAGTAACAGGGTAGGAAAGCAGATCTGTAAACCATTACAAGTGCCTCTGTAGAAAAGCTAGAAACTTAAGGAAACTGGACAAAGCAGCACTTTTGCTGGGAAGGTCATGGTTTCAATTTTGTTATTTTGTTGTGATATACAGCAGTCATTTTTTCACCAGGTTATGGCTTTCGCACGTGCAGTGGATATACTTCCGTAACAGGATGTCATCTGACTGTTTAACTATGCAGATTGACTTTGTGAATCCAACCTAAACCACCCAAAAAACCCAAATAATTTTGTTTAGTTTTTCTTTTGGATCTGAAAAAGTCTATAGTTGCTGATTTGTGCGCTCCTGCAGACTATCTGCTTAGCACCCAAGCAGCAGGGCTGATATATTCCATATGCATCAGAGTAACTGCACATGCATCATCCATCTGTCCAAGATTTCCAGCAGCCTGGTCAGAAGAGCAGCAAGAACCTCAAGCCCTGTTCAAGCTAAAACACTGGGCAGAAAGGGGACATGGCCTGGCAGGTAGCCTTCAGTGGCTGAGCTTCATCCAGCTTCACGGAGCTGCTATAAATCACGTAGATAGCAGTAGCCTTCATTCCCAGCTCCTCCAGGTGGTCTACAACAATGGAAGCTATGACTGGCACAAAACTCGTTCAATTACATGCAAAAGTAGCCCTGGAGTAAAAAGGTTGACTGACACATTTAGTGAGTAGCACTTATATAATACTAAACATAGCAGGCTGTGCAGCAGCTTGAGTTGTAGAATATTGTAATCATTGCTATCATGCAGACTAGAGAGGGTGAAGACAAGACCCATCTAACCACCAACACACTGAACAGGTAGCTACAGCAGCAAGGCTAGAGCTTCAGTGACAGCTTCAACCAATGAATGACATGACCGTCCCTGTATCAGCTCCTTGTCTGAAACCAAAGTATTTTTCAGCAGTCAATAGCTGCCTTTCCAAATTGTTACAGGACACTTACAAGGAATTGCTGCTTTATCTGAAATTACTGTTTGCCTGCTTTAACTCCTTTTTGTCTTTATTTGCTTATCTGCATATTATAGTAAACAATTTTTAGCCAATTTAAAAAGATGTGGTTTTGGAATCCCCTACATTTTTTTAGATGTACACAATCTATAAAATTTACATTTTATTCAGCAGCTCCTAACGAGCTGCTTGTAATTGGTGTTTGAAGGGAAACTTTTTTCAGCCACTGCAAAAGCTGGGTTCTGAGTGTAAGGACTTGGTGTACCAGACGGGAAGCAGCAAATCCTCCAGCTAATGGGTTCCCCGTGTTACATCTACCCTGACTTAGTATGGTCACATCAGAAGGAGCATTACAGCTACAGAGCTGTGCTATTCTGTTTCACAAATTCACACTTCTCTAGTGTGTACAAATAACAAACTCCCTCGCTACCGCTCCAAAAATATTTAACAGTAGTGGCTCCAGGGATCATTCACATTACTGAAATGTAATTAGTCCTACAAGAAGTGTAGGAACATTTACTAGTCTATTATATTAGCATAAAGAATAATTACACTGCATGGATTTTTTTTTTAACACAGCTGTACAAGTACGTATTTTGCACTGTCAGCACATGGAAAGGCAGAGAGATTTGGTAAGCCTGCAGACAAGTGTTTATTTGACTCCTGGGAAGAAGAAAATATCCAAGGTTTATAAGTATCCTGAAAAAGGGACAAACGTGCTGCAGCAATTCAACAAAGTGCTTATTCTAATCCTTATAAATATGCACCACATGTATCTTTTATAACTGTTATGTTTTGCAGTATTTAGGCAATAGTCAGTATTGAAGGCTTTGTCAGCTATGCTTCAATGGATTCATAAAAGCACCTTCCGTTTAAAGAAAGAGGATTTCATAGTAATGGGCAAAATTGTAAGTGCTGTCAATGGCTACATTTCATCTCATTGATTTACACTGTGGAGGATGATTGCCTGATCTGAATCACATATGCCGGAGACGTGCCGCATTCAGTGCAAAACAACTGGATTTCACAAAAGAAATGAACTAGCAAAATCCGCTAATTCTCAGTGCGGCGACTCTGTCCGTGGAAAGCTTACAAGGTTATGCTGAGATGAGCTCAACAGTGCAACAGTGGGTGGAAACTACAAACTACGAGTCTTCAAATGATGTCTTAAAGCTGTCTGAGGCCCAAATACACCTACTTAACTAGCAGGTGTTCAATTTTAGTGCAGAACATTGTTGAAAAGAGGCCTTGGGCTGGGACAATCTCTAACTACAGCTAAGCAGAGGGCATTTTGAGACGAAACTTGCAGATAGGGGTGGTTGGCACTGTTAGCAAAACACTACCAAAACTTAACTGTTTATGTTTGCTGGGCCTTGTTCTTGCCCTGGTTGAATTGTCTGCAAGGAGGGAGGGAGCACTGGATGGGTTACAACCTGAACTAAGTGAAGTGGTTCGTGCAGCGAGGTGGAGTGCTGTTTTGCACACAGTGCCTGTGTGATGATAAACAGCCTGGATTTGTCACTGTCGGACTGGTGGTAGCCCAGCATCTTGGCATATCAGCTCTCATTTTCCTCCCCTCTGGAAACACTCGGTGTAATATGTGCTAAAAAGGTCAATGCCTTTGGGAGATTTAACAGTTTAGGGTTGAACTCTGCATGTGATAAGTGATGCCTGTCACATACCTTACTTGGACTTTGTTACGGTCTTCACCATCCATAAGAGGTAACAGCCTGGCAAACACATACTCCACCTAAACTGTGCTATCAGCAGTAAATCAGAAGGCAGAGGTTTGATTTGCCTTGCAAGTCACAGCAGAGATCAGATGCAGAGACCACATTTTCTCTCCTGACCTATTTCGTATTAGTCCCCAAAAGTTACATTTCCGTTCCTCCAACAGATGAAATAAGGGCACAGTCTGGATACTACAAACAAGATTTCATTTTTATTTTCTCTCTCTCAACCAGGGATTCAGTCTGTGAACTCACGTGGACTAAACGCATACCTCTTACCCCAAAGTACAACATAGGGCAAGCGCAGAGTAAGGTTTTTTGATGGCTCGTAATAGCTTAAAATTTCAGCTTAGAGATGGGCTGATTATTTGAAGTGTGCACTGCACAACAAACTTTCCACAAACCAAAAGCATCGTAACAATGGGACACAAAATACTTTCAGCACAGCTAAAATCTTTAGCATAGGAGAAACTTGAAAAAGTAGGCCTGGATTGAAAATGTAGGATATAAGCCTAAGCAGACAAGAGGTTAACTCAGAGCACAGAAGAACAGGACAAAGGAGCCTGAGCAAGGTCAGAGGAAGGTAAAACCTCCATGCAGCGCGGCAGAGAACCATGCTGAGTTTGAGTCCCAGAGGCAATACAGATGCACCAGTGCACATGTTAATAAGCTTCATCTCAGTAAAAACTATTAGCATGGGCACAGCCTCCTGCTACACCAATTATTCTGCTTTGTGCGCTAGTTTAGTTTCTTCAAGGTGCTCCACTGCAAACAACATCCATGCCCTCTGCTCCTGTTCCCTACACAGCTACTTTGCTAGCAAATAAATCTGTCGTATGCAAAAAACAGGGACATGGCTTCGTTGTGGCTCAGCTTTGCTGCCAGCGCTTGCTTTGAGGATCCCAGAGTTGTAACCTCTTGGACTATGTCTGAGGAACTCCCCAGGGCATTTTTGCCTTGACACGCTGGGGGTGATGGAGGGTATGGGTTGGGAATGCTAGCGGGGACCCTTGAAAAACCACAGACCCAAGGCTGGCCGGAGCAGGGGGCTGGCAGCCAGCTGTTTCCGAGCAGATACTGCTCACCTTTACCCTCACCCTGTCATATGTGGTCAGCCCTGGCTGATGTTGGGTTTCCTCCGTGTGCTGAAGGTTTAGGAGCCAGGACCTGCCAAGCAAGGACAGGTCTGGCGTACGTGGGAGCTGCTTTGTGGCTGTAACCCATCACTGCCCTCAGGCTTAGGCAGCTGCTGCCTAGCCTCAAACACAACAGGACTCGCTTTGGGTCACATCTGCCCCAAAAATGGTTTGGCTGAACCGGCTGTTTCAATGCGCCTCCTGTGTTTCTGCCCTCTCCCTCACATCTTTGATGGTGTCAGCCCAGGGATTTGCTGTAGGGTTCTGGATGTCCCCAGGGAAAGGGCTGAATCCAAACAGGGAGCCTGCACCATGGGCAAGCAGGTTGGAAAGGGCTGACCCTCTCCAAACCCAGGCATCAGTCACTGCTTCACTGCCCCATGGAAGTCTGCTGGAGAGGTAAGAGATGCAGCCTGGGAAGAACATAAGTTCTGAAGCCAAAGAAAATAAAGCTTTAATCATAATTATAAGGTTACTGCATGACATGCAAGAGATCATCGGAAACTTTCCAGTGTCTTTCTCTTCAGACTTATTTTAACTGAGCTCACTTCAACTGAGTTTTCTGTGAATTATAAGGCTTGCTTGGGGGACAATTACATCCCTTTGATTTGTTTTATGCTGGTGTGATTGATATATATACCAGCCTTAACTTCTTAATGCAGGGGTTTTGGTGCAGTTCAGGAACCAATTCTCCTGGTCCCACTCAATTTACGTTTAAATGTTATAGCCAGTACTAAGGGTTTTTTTCTTGCACAAAGAGCCAGATGCAGAAGCAAGTCTTAGATGTCTGAAATTAGATTTTGGCACTGAAGCTTAGATCCTCTTGAAGGTTGATCATTTTGCAAAGCCTCTGAAGTTCATGGGATGAGCGATGGGGGAGCAGCAAATGGCTGCTGCATTGGACAGATTGAGGGGCTCCAGTAGCAGCCCTTCTTCCAAAAGATACTGTGAATTCGTCCCATCTCTGTTGCCATCCATTTCATCCTGCCATAGACAGAGAAGGCTTTGTGTGTCAGAGGGGAAAACAAGCTTTTTACCCCAGCCAGCCCTGGGAGGGCACACTGTGGCATTAGGATCAGGGTATAGGCTGAACCATAACAAAATAGGCACAACTATTCATGTTCTGAGATACTGCTGAAGCATAAGGAGTTTCCTACTGGATGTGAGTTCAGCTAAGGCACAGTATTGACACAACTAACCAAAACAGGCTCAGCATGTGGATAATTCAGCAAGAGCAATTGTTAAACATAGGGCATGGAGGGACACGTGTTGCACTTTTCCTGGAAAGGGCATTTTTTGCACTCCTTTATGTAGCGCTTTTCCTTATTTTTGCAGCACGTTAGTGCCTTGACAGAACACCTGTAAATCAAGACCCCACTGTGCTAAGCACAAAACTCCACCTGACCACAGATAGAAGCGGACAAGTATTCACAAACCAGGCATGCTCTGTGTGCCCTTGGACCAGCCGGGCGTGTGAGCATCATACCCATTGGCACAAAGCAGTCCAGCATTATCTCGTGCTATGAATCGTTCTCCCTGTTGATCTGTGACTTATTCTGCTGGTGATCTCTCTCTGGTGAAGTATTCTGCCTGTTGAGTTTTAGCTCTGTTGAGCCTTTTGACTTTGGCCATCCTTGAAAGAAAAGCTAGGTTAGCTTTCTGGTTTTAATTTATCATCCTGTTAACTGTCCAGGACCCTGTGGATTACAGCACTACAGGTTTTCTTTTTCCTCAGCCCCTAGATTGATAAGGAAAGAGTTTATATAATCTGCTCTGCTTGGAATATGTGTGGTCTTCTGTCCCTTTCAGCAGAAGTGCTGATATGCCCAAATCCAGGAGAACAAGCCCCCATGGAGTAAGTCAATGACAAGATCTCCTTGAGGGTGTGTTGAGGAATCGAGGAAATGAATTCGGATTTCCAAAACATTTCAGAAACATAGCAAAGAGCAAGAAGGTGTCTTGGCAAAGGCAAAGGTCCATGGGTGGCTTCCCAGCTCCCCCTGCACTGCCCCAGCGTTTAACGCCTTCCTGTGCTTTGCAGGCCACGCTGGTTCCTCTTGCAGAAAGTCACTCTGGTTACCTGTGCACAGAAGAATGCAGCGAAGAGTTTTTGCTCATTTTTCTTCCAAACCACTACAGGACTGTTCCCAGCCTTCAGAGTCGGTAGAAGGATTGCCATTGACTTCAGGTTTGAAGTCATGCCCAAAACAGGTATGGGAAATGATGTCAGCCTGGGCTGAAAATGACGGTGTTCAGATGGCCAGTGCTGGCCAGGACTTGGAAGGAGGTACTCTAATGGTCCTTTACCAACTGTAAAATCAATTCATCTATTATGATGGTAATGCTGAAAACAATTCCTCAAAACTTGCCCGTCATTTCTCAACCAGCGGTAGTTCAAAAATACCCACCTGGAAAATTTCTTAGGCTGAGCCCATTGATTTCAGAAAGGATGCTGCTCTTTCGCACAGTTTGTGGAGCAAGTAGGAAGAGGATTAGATTCAACATTTTTTCGGACTCTGCAGTGGTGCTGGTCAAGTTTATTAGGTAATGAAAAATGTGTGCTGATGCTTAGCCTGCAGGAGAAAAGTGCTAGCACTGGTAGGCAGCTTATAACCTGTTGGAGAAAAAAATACATGTCCAAACAATATATTCAGGAAATTATCACAGAAGGGAGTATTCTAGTCAGAGCAAATACATGGACTCGGAATGGCAAAGGAAGGTAAGGAGAGCAGCACAACTGAGGCCAAGTAACCTGGAAATGGACCAGGTCCATGGGCCCTGGTCTTAGATACAGATGTAGGCAGGAACCAGCATGCAGGTGGGATATCAGTGCAAAAAGGTCTCAGGCATCCTCTGCTGCATGCTTGCTTTGGCCTTGAAGGTGGTAGTTTCTTTCCCAATCCCATCGGGCAGCTCACCATGGCGGGGAGCGGAGTCAGGCTGAAGACCCGTGTGGTGCCAGGAGTGGGTCCCACACCTGGGTCACAATGAAGGTCACTCCGTTTGACTTGGTAGGCGAGCGGAGGAGCCTCACTTCTTTGGCTGGGCTGGATGTCTGGTTCACAGCCATTGGACGTAGAGCCAAACGCAATTCCTTGAGGAAGCTATGATTTGCAAGAAAAACATGGAATCTGCTAGATATTGAGAGGAGTGGATGAGAAAAAACATTAATAGGAGAAATGAAAGCTGGTCTAATAGCGACAGTACTAATAACCAGAGTACAGTATTCAGGGACTTGGTGCCAGTTCCTACTGTCTGCCACCCACTTTCGTATGTCCTAGGACAAGTCACTTTGGATCCCAGCATCTGAAGTATTTAGGCATTTCATAAGCCTTCATGCCTCAGTTTCCCTTCTGTAAAGGAATAATACCACTTTATCACCTCTCAAGCAACTTGCAAGAATAAATATGTCAAGGTTTCTCAGGAGCACAGGTACCAGATGATGCAAAGCAGCAAATACTTCTGGGCTTTTCTTGCTGTAAGTGCATACGGGCACTGGGTGTGTGGAGCCCAGCTGGGCCTGGGGGGGCCACGCAGACCCCACGTGAACTGGCAGGGTGCATGGGGGAGCTGGTGCCACAACATGGGAGATTTACACCTTGGCTGGCTCCACAGTAACGTCCTTGTGCATGCAAGTCCTCACTGTACCTGCAACGTTCCCTGCAGGGACGTGCTATTAATTCACATCCCAGCCCTGTGTGCCATAATTTTTCCATGGAGACAAGCCCCAAGACAGATGTGAGAGTGGAAATGTAAGGCAGAGTAAAAATTAAGGCCAGCTGGAGCAGCAACATGGTGGGAAAGGAGGGTTGTGTACCCTGTCTCCACTGCCACGTGTGGGACTAGCAAGGACTCCTGCAGTCCCTACAGCGCTCTCTCCTCCCCGTGCCTGAATATGTCAGGGAATCAAATCTTGTGAGAGAAACTTTCATGAATCAGTGTAGACAACGTGGAAAAAGATGGAAGGGTTTGTTTTCTCCTGGCTTTTTAACGCAGACCAAGCTGAAGATTGCTGCAGAATTGAGCAGTTGGCTGCGGTTTGTGCCCGTGGACTCGCACACAGAGAAAGTGAGGGGGTGTGAGGAGGAGACGCAGAGTAAAACCACGCCAGGAGAAATGCGTATTAGGCAAAACGAGTAAGCGGGCATGCCTGTTGTGGGCGAGCGTGCGGCTGTGGAAAGGGGCATGTGCAAGACAGACAGAGAGAGAGAGTAGATGAGGGACCTGCCAGCCGCAAGTGTGAAGATGAACACCCAGTAGTGACAATGATGTTTGGGCCAATCAATGATGCTTGATGCATGGGGGACAGGATAGATGTCATTATTCTACAAAACCGTATACAAGCAAGAACAAAGCCATCTTTTTTAAATGAAAATGAAAGAGAAATGACAGGGGAAAAGGAAAATATTTGTGAAATGATTTAAACAAAGAGAAGTAAATCCAAAGAATATATTTTTCCCAACCAATATGATGTACTGTATAGTTTACGAGAGAAGAAAGAAAAAAATCAATCCGTGGCAATATCTGATGTGCCTCTGTGTAATAAACTGCTCTGCAATTATATGAACAAGGTGGTGGTGGTGACGAGAGGTAGGGGATTTTTGTGTCTCCAAATGTGCTGGGTTTGTATCATCCTGTCACCAGTTGTTCAATATTGTGATACCGGACAATCTCCAGTGTTTTTCCCAGTAGGTCAGTGAACTTATTTTCTTATCAAGCCTTAAGGCAGGTGCAGACATGAGGAAGGCATTTGCCTTTGTTTTTCTCCTTCAGCCCAGCCCAGCAGCTCCTTAGTATGCGGGGCCAGTGATTCAACCACACAAGTTTCCTCCTCCCAGTATTTTCTTTACAAGGATTGCAGCGAAAAGCACAACGGGGAGAAGTTTCATCTCCCCCTGTAAATGCGAATGAGAGAAATGTCTAATACCTGTTATAAAAGATGGCATTTTAATTACTGCACCGCACTACAGCTGGCACACGCGCACGTCTGCGTGCACGCACACACGGTCACATAAACACACACGGTCACATAAACACACACAGTCACATAAACACACCCCCACACCCCTGCTGCACCTCTCCTCCCCCTCCCTGGTATGAAGAAGGTCTTCTTCCCCCTCCAATCCCTTCTTCGCCTTTATGCAACCCAGGGAACACGGGTTGATTGGAAAGGTCTCTTTCCTTGATAACAACAATTCAATGCGCCTTGACATTTTAATAGCCTGCCGTCCTAGTGAACACAATCGAGCTGAGCAGTGAAGCAAAAATCATTAGGTAAGCAAGATAATCTAAACGAAAAATCAGCCTCGACTGGCTTCCCACATCTGGGGCACATCTGGGCAGAGGCTACCCTTTCCCGCCTGCTTCCGAACGGGAATCCTCTCCTGGGAAGGGTGTCAGGGGAAAGAGGGGCGTCCACGGATTTATTGCTGGGGGGAATCCAGCCCCTCCTGCCCCCCCACCCCTCCCACCTGCAAACCCTTTCCCTCCGCTCACCCACCCCCCCCCCCGACCCCTTCCACGGGAGCGAGATGCTGACTTTGCAAGCCATTCGCTTTATGAATATGACCCTCAAAGGGAAGAAACCCTCTCACAAGCCCAGAACTATGTTATCATCGTTATTAAGGAGCTTAAAAAGGAGCTGGGAAGAGGAGACACCGGTGGAATTGCAGCCTGATTGTGATTGATGTGTTCCTATTAGCTCCTCACTGTTATCTCTCTGGATGGCAAGAACAGCCAGTGGCTTGTAACACAACAGATTACCTGAGTTTTCAGCCCTAGACGGATGTTTAAATAAAATATAGTCCCTTTTAGCGAGAAGCTCATTTTCTCTCCGAGGCTCCCAGACTATTTCATGTCAGCTGTGATTCGCTGTGACTCTCCTCAGTAAACATGTCTTATCATTAATAATTCTTTACAAGCACAATTTCATGGAGTCTTTTTGTATGTGTGCGTGGGGGGAGGAGGGGGCGTGCATGCGCAAATGTTGGTCTCAGCCTCATCTCGATACAGTTTGGGAATCCAAGGTGCTTCTCTTCAGAATTTCACCTGCCTTGCCAAAAATGATTGATTACCCCTAGCAGACTGGGTGTCCGGCTATACCCAACAAATGACTTTGGCCCCTAACAACAGGCCTTGGCCAGATAGAAATCAATATTTCACCATTAAAATCTATCAAAGAAGAGTTAAGGCACCATCTGTCCCTGCCGCCTTTCCATGGTGTGTGAACATTAAATCCGACACTTGTAGTACATGAGTAATCAATATATAGTAGTTCACAGATCATTTGTGGTCCCCTTTTAGCAGTGATGGATGCTTGGAATAGTTGTGATTCATTTTGTCACACCATTAAACAAGATTCTGTCCAGTTCCTTCCTGATTTCATTTAGAGGATCATTCTTCACAGTTCATAAGAGAGAAACGGTTTTACCAATCTGCTTCTATTTCAATAAGTCACTTTATAGAGATTTTGTGTCCTGCAGACTGTAAAAATTCTGGAGAGATAGTACAAACATACCTCTAAAACTATTCACTGCATGACATATGCATAAAGTGTGAAAAACTGAATGTAAATATGTTTACCTCTTTATCTACAAATATTGGTTTTAACCCTCCCCTTGCTAGAGGGGTCTTAAGGCAGAAGTGGGTTGAAATACAGCCTCCCCTGGGGCAGATATAGTCAAGTTTGGAAATGGGCTGTAATTAAAAGCATGAATAAAACAACTGCAAACTCAGTAACAGAGCTTTACTTCTGAAATTAAAATGGAGAGACCTCAGTAAAATAAACACCTTTCTTAATTGCTTCTGCTGATATTGTCCCAGCTTTTGCTGAATTGTTCATTTTATACTGACAATAAATGTATAATTGCTAAGCATGTTTAAATGGTTACAAAGAAATGGCTGCTTTTTTTTTTTAACTTTTCTTATAATTGCCATTATTATACAGACTTCTTCCTTTTTTGGAGGAGGGGGGAGAATTACATATTAATGTTCCGTAGATTATTAATCTCGTAAAAGACCTGCTCTTTCAGTCCCCAAATCATTCAATCAGATCCTCAGACAATGGTGTAATTGGGCGTCGTGATGGGGCTTCTCAGATTTAAACACTTTAGGAATTGGCCCTGTCTGGACTTCCCCTGGCTGCAGTAAGAGATCCAAATAATATAAGCAGCAGACTTGGATGCAGAGATAAGTCAGAGGGAGCACTGAAGATCTGTCAGAAGACATCCTCTAAAACCCGCATTGTACAGCAATTTTCCTAATTAAAGGACATAAATAGCAGTGATTCATGCAACTAGCAGTGCTAGCCTGTCCTCCGTGGAGCGCTTTATGCAGTAACTTCTAATCAGGTTGATCATTTATAACCCATACATTATTAAGAATCCTATTTGGCTGCTGGAGCACACTGACTCACTAAACACAGTGTCGGAGGGAGGAGGAGGAAGGCAGAAGCCCATCCTCAGCTGGACGAGGTCCCACCAAGGTCTTCCTGGCAGTAGACCAGACCCCACAGACATTTAATTCAAGTATTCCTTGAGGGAGAACCTATTTGCTAGAGTGCAGACCACTTTAAACTGGGGTTCCCCCTTCGGTATGTGGCTGTGTCCCAGCAGCGTCCAGTGGCTCTAGGCTGATGGGAAGAGACAGGAGGAGAAGGGAAGAGCCCTGTCCTCTTTGTTGGGCTCCGTGAAGATCACCAGGAGCACGAAAGGCAGTAAGCTGAGGAGTTCATACGCACACAAGGAAAGGCACCGGGCCAGTATATTAATGATAAAATGGTACAGATGATTTGTGTTAGTAAGGTCGAGTCGCTGGAGCAGAAATCCATAGTGAAGAATTCCCAGGGTCAGGCCTGGCTTTGTCACAGCTCCTGGGTGGCTGGGCTCAGGTATTTAAAACTGCTCCAAGCAGGAAAAAATGCCCCAACTCCACACGCAGCTGGACTGATGTCCCGGGAAAACTGCCTGCGGTTCCACACGTGGCAGTGGATGGGTGAGGGCAGGGGAGCTGTGCCCAGGAACCCCGCTCTGAGACATTGGCTTAGGCTGGAGTTGTACCTGTCATTTCTTCCTTTATATATCCATCATTCATTAATTCCATAAAAAGAGCTGTGCTCCTGGGAGATAACAAATGTAAAATATTATTGGTAGAAATGAGCTACTTAAAAAAAAAGGGCCAGGACTTCAGCACAAATCAAATATCCACCTAGATTTCAGTGAAGACGTGCTGATTTGCACACACGGAAGCCTCTGTCCCTTATGTTCAGGCTCACTTTATTTCAGAGAACAGAGATGGCAAAATAATTACTGACTATTTTCCAGAAAAAACACACTGAATCATCATATGAAAGCTGTTCCTGACTTCAGCCATACGTCTGACGTCCTGGCGCTGGAGCTTGCTGAAGGTACTGTGGTTCTCCTATTACCACCGAGCAACTCTGCAGGTTCAATGCAGAAGCCAAAGAAAGAAAACAGATAAAAAAAGAAATCTGGCAAGAAATCTGAGTTATTACCTGTAAAAACATTGCATGGGAAAAAGAAGAAAAAATGAAAACTTGCATCACCTCTACTCTTCAAATAATACGCAGAGCACCCCCTGTTTAGCTGAACCTCTAATACATGTAAACAGATACATGTATTGATTTTTTTGCTAATAAACTGCATAGCTGTGATTCCCTTATTATAAATCTTTTCCTAAGCACAAAAGTGAGCAAAGGGAGGGGGAAGGTGTTGTAGGGTAACAGGACTAATCAGGACTTCACCATCAAAGCAAATACATCCAATTAACAGCTATTAAAGAAGAATTTTATGGCACCGTGCACAGTGAAGGCCATTATATCCAGTGGAATTAATCTTAATTATTTGTACCTGTGTACATACATGCAAAGGAAAGCAACTCACATTAATCTACATTAAACTTAATATGCAGTTGGTGTATTATCTTCTGAGTCAAAATTGACTGCTGGTTTATGCATATGTATCGGTGATGCTATCTTCAGTACTTATAGTACCGTATGTCTAAAGACACAATTTGCTCCATACAGAGCAACTCAGCAGATAAAATCTTTCCTGTGATTTTTAAAAAGCCAAAAAAGAGACCAGTATAGGCAGATATTATCTTCTCAGAAGTCTTTCTTAAAAAAAAAAAAAAAAAAAAAAAGACACAAAAAAACCCAAGAAGAAGCTGTACAGATTTATTATCCAGCTTAAAGGGAAACAGAACAAATATAAATCTGTGGCTTTCTGAGGTTTAAATAACGGCAATTACTACCCCCAAAATATTGCATTTCATGCACTGTGGACAATGTTGTTAAAACCACCCACAATATTTTGGACTGTGGGGAATTTTTTTCAGGTTTTTACAGAAGTTGACAGTAAATTATGTTGGTTGTTTGTTCACTTGGTTTGCATTATTTGATAGGGTTAGCTGTAGACGTCTGTGCTGCAGTAACAATAATGAATGATGTACTTTTTACTTTAAATCCCTGCCTAATGAATATAGACATAGGCAAACAGCTGCTTAGGATTCCAAAATATAACTAACCACAAAGCAGAGCTCCAGCTGGTCTTCCCTCCTAGTGCACTGTTCAAGGGCATTTTGCTTATCAAGAAATAGCTTCTGAGTAGCAAAAAGAGAAATTGATGTCCACTGTGCCCAGCAAAAGCACTTCCGATGTGGTGATGATCAAGTACGCAACTGCTTAATAGTCTTATAAATGTTTACACCTAACAGTGGGTTTTATTCAGTTCATAATATGCAAAATCCTGACCGTGCAGAAGTCAGTGGGTCCCAGTTTCATGCCATGTCTCAGGTCAGGATCCCCAGAGCAGATGTTACCTACTTTAGTAAACATAGGTCAGCACCTTGTCCTGTGTGAAAGCCTAAGCACTGGATTTTAGTTATGTTTCAATATATGTTATTAACTTTCATTAGCTATCAAGATTTTAAAATCCCATGGAGATGCTATACAAATGATTCCTCTTAGGGCTAATCATAACTAGCAGCCAGTTAAAGTCCTTTCCACGCCAGCATTTGCAGATGTGTCAAAATACACATCAAAGTACTATTGTGCACTTCAGTTGTTATTAATGAGAATTTTGAGTTAACATTTGTAACTATGAATCTCTGGTAGGAAAACTGGTAGATTCATGAAGATTTAAAGAAAAGGCTTGAAAATGTCTCATGCAGTTGGCTATTTTCACTCCTTCAGCAATGTTTAGTCTGTTCTTGAATGTTTTAGGTGGTATTATATTTCACTTTATGCTTCTTAAATATTGATGCATGTTTATCAGCTATTAAACCATTATGGCTGAAGTGATTTCTCCTGCCCAGGCAGCTCCCAGGGCTTGCTGCAAGTAAACCTGCACAGGATACACAGCGCTCCTGAACTGCTGCGCAGCCTGGCATTTTAGCATGAAATCAAATTCTGATGTCAATCTTAGGTTTTGCACTGTCAGGGAATATCAAAAGGGGTGGTGTGACTGCATTTGCTTTAATTCAGATGCTTACTGAAGTCTGAAGTGACTATCCTTTACTCTGCTTGTATAACAAACCTGAGGCTTTTCCCCCAAGCCCACACCACTTTCCTGTCTTTGCACATGAACCATAAATCCAGAGATCACGTTGCCTTTGGGTTTCTCCATCAGGAAAGGGTGACAATATAAGCACAACAAACTAGAAAGTCTCCCAGCCCAGGGGCATCCAAGCAGCAAAGAAACTAAATGGAGAAGTTCTTGCAAAGGTGGGAAGTACAGAAGATTAATGGGGATGAAAGGAGACAAACTTAGAAGAAAAAATGGGAGAGTCACCTGCCAAAGACTGACGGGCTCAGAATGACCTCAGTGACTCTTTTTGAGAGGATATGAGAAAATACACTATCCCCAACTGTAAAACAGTACGATCAGAGCTCTGATGCTCTTCAGAGCAATTCTGCACTGGGATAACTTGGCAAGTTGAGATAATGCAGGTGGTGGGGAACCTCTGAGAAAGCCAATGGGCCCCAGGAAGGAATGAAGGTTGGAGGCAGATGAAGTATGCATCAGTACAAATACCATCATTAGCTACATTTCTGAGGACTGCAAAGTACAACAGAGATGTCTGTTCATGCAAAAAGTTGTTAGCAAGCCTCAAACCACCAAATAAGCGGGTGAGAATGGAGAAAATATTTGTATACATAGCTGTGTCTCTGTGAGTAAAGAAAAACATAAACCACAAATGGATGTTTCTGAAAATATCTCAATCCTGAAAGATTAGCCTCAGCAGAAGTATCACTGCAGAAACCATCTGCATGTTGAAGAGGTTGCCTAGCAAGGGGTTTTTTTCCTCATTATTATTTTCTACTTAGATTGCTAAGAAAAGATCTCTCAGGAGAAATAACAGTAGGATCTTAAAAATAGTTCCATATCTGCCACTAAAAATTCAACACAGATATTGTCTAAGCCATCTGTACTCATGCCACTTTGATGCCGTCACGTTAAACACGCTGAGATTCTCTGCTGAGCTCGTTTTTAATTCTAAGCACCCGCGTAAGTATTTCACCGAATTAGACGGCCAAAGGGCAGCATGGTGCTCGGGGAGCAGCTACATGGCTTTGAAGGCGCTGCGACATCGCGGCGCAGCAAACGGGCTGTGTCCTCCTAACGAAATAAAACAGGACAAGGAATTGCACTGAAACTAGAAGAGGTGATCCGTAGGAGGTACCACAAAGACAAGAAATTGCACTGAAACTAGAGGAAGCAACCCAGGGGGGTTACCATGAGAAACTCCAGCCATAAACGTGAAAAGGGAGTGGACCGCAGCCTAATGTTTTCTATGCTTCTCCTCTATGCTATGATACATATGTTGTTATACTGTGACCGTCACTGTTGCATTTTGCCCTTTTCTGAAATCAAGGTAGTAATTTCTGCCATGTACTATTTTTCCTTTCATCTTTTCCCCTCTGGAAGCTGGGTGCTGCCCACACAAATTTGTTTTCTCCCCATCCAATCTTTCTCTCCTAGCTATTTTCCTTTTTCACTGCCAATCCCATCAAAGGCCTCTACTGCTCCCTTCCCCTCCCCTCGCAGGATCTGAAGAAGCCAGAAAGCTCGATAAAGAGCACCCTCCTCCTGAAGACAGGAATGGCGCCAACCAGCGAGTTTTGTAGGCTACTGCTCTATTACACAGTTTGCATATTAGGCATTTTTCTACTGTTATTTGTGTGCCTGAGCAATGGTGGGCGGCAGAAGCCTCGATGGCAGAAATACCCTTTTAATCTGTTCCTGCAATGCCATGTCCAACTGGAGCATAAACCTGGTTGATCCCCAGTCATCACACCCATACAGAGTAGGGTGCAGCACCCTTCTGTGGTGCAGATGTTTATTCACATTTAGATTATTTACTGAAGCAAATATTGTTTGGATACATGTAGTGAGGATGAAGGAAGCAAGCAGAAACCTGTGTTAAATTATGAATGTCTACATTTGGAGGAAAGTGAGTAAAATATTGACATTGGTTAGGAATTTTCATAATTCATCTTATTGGGTAGAATGGAAGTGGGTAAAACCTCAGCCCTGGTGAAGCCAGTGCAAAACTACTACTGGCTCCTTAAGACACCCAACAGAAGCCATAATTTTAGGTGGATAGGAAACACCACAAATATTTATTGTGTCCTAAATTCTCCACCACTATAGTCTCTAAGCACTTCTCAAGTAATATGACTCATTGTTTCCTTTGACCTTCCCCTGGGGAGAGCAGAGAATGCACCATGAAATGGTTCCTTTTGCCACCAGCTGTATTTCGAGGTGGAGTCGCTGCCCATCCTATATGTTTCTGCGAGACAGAAGGCAAGTGGAAGGTGCACCTGGAAGGGCAGGTAATTGCGCCTTTGATGACCGTCTGTTCCCAGAGGAACTCGCTTCCCAGGCTCAGGCCGGTCCCATGAACACCCGTCCTTGCAAAGAGAGAGCCGGGAGGCTGCCTGGAAATTAATTCCAGCGTGCCAGAGGCGTGAGGTGGGCAGGCGCTGCCTCCGTCTCAAGCCTTGAGCCAGTCTGTCGTCCACCCTGATCACAAGCCACCAAGCCCTTTCACATCTCGGACCTGCTTAGTAACATCAGCGAGCGTGTAAAATCTTTTTGTGGTCCCACAAAATAATTAAACTTCCATCAGTGCTGCTGATCTTGCCAATATAACAACACCAGCTACTGCGTGCCAAAACAATAAAATAGCTGTTTCCACGAGCAGCCAAATGTAATTTGAACTCTTCAGTTCTTTCCAGTTATTTACAAGTATTGTATTTCACAAACAGACCACCTCTTTTGTAATGTTCTTTAGGAAAGCTGTGTATTATATTGGCATAATAGTCTTCTTCAGGGAGAGCATTTTGTTTTAATAAAATGTGTGCCATCATATTTAATCAATCAGATTGATTGACACCAGCACTAGCTGCGTCTCCCAGCAGATGCTGCTGCTACCTCATTCTTATTCCAGTTTCATTTCTCAATCAAATCCATGTGTAAAAAACATAATGTGCTGCCAACATAATGTAATAAAACTTCAACTGAAATGCACACCACCACAACTGAAACTGATAAGTCAAAGTATGGGGAGAGCTAACTTTAGCAAAATCATTTTTGACGTGAAATTATTAAAGTTTTACAGTTCAGATATGCCTAGACTAACCCTAACATGAATGCAAGAGTTTCACAAGTGTTAAAAAAATCCTATAAGAAGAAACCTTTCTAAAAGCTATTGAGCTTTTAGCTCGGTCCCAGCGTTTTCTAATCTTTGGAGTTTGTTAGTGTCATTCCAGTTGGATTTAAGCATAGGCTGCCCAAGTGCAATGAATTATAACTTCTACCCGAAGAGCTCAGGTGCCTGTGTTGAGGTGAACACCAGTTAGCGGTGATGCATGGCTCTGTGTCAGAGGCTGAACTAGCAGGTTTGGAAGTTAATGATTCATACAAGCATAGAGGGTACCCTAATTGTTAGATGTCACACACAGGCTGAAACTACTCTCAACTCTATTAAAGTTCATTCTAAATGATCTGCACACCTCACGTTACCCACATAGTACATATGGCTCACAGACCAGTTTCCTGGGGAATTTGCCTTTACTGTACTTACAGGAGCTGGTTTCAGACCACTGAAGTCAAGACCCCTCTAGATGCAGATAAGTCCCTCAAATTCCTGCGTAGGTTACACCTCAACCCCCCCCCCCGGTTAACCTCCAGCCTGCCGGCAGTGCCCAAAGCCAGGTAGGGGTTAAAGCCAAGCATCTGATTGCTTGACAGATTATATGCTATGTGCATAAGGTTTTCATGTGTAATTACTGAAAGAGGTATGATAAGAGCTCCAGACCAGTTTTTGTAAGGCCCCACAATAAATGACTTCCCCTTCATTTATTTTATACTTCTCCCAGTGACGATATGATAGGAAACACATGCCACGAATTCACGTGCCACCGATTTCCATACTTCTGTTAAAAAGGAGAACGGAGGTTTTAATCTGAGAAAATGCCTGGTGCTTCAGAACGCCTTTTTTCCTCCATTGGTCATTTTCAAATTAAAAGGTTTCATTACATGCAGTCCTGCTGGACAGTGCTTTGGACAGCCTATGTAGCAGCTGTGGTTACACAAAGAGGGAGCAACGGGGAAATTTTAGGCTGCAAGGAAATTGCCACAGCTGGAAGTTTTTCAGCCGTTTCTTTAGGCAAAAGGCACGAATGGTAAATCTATAAATACAAATAACACTTGAAGAAATTGCAAGTCTCAAATATTATCAGCCTCTCCGTTTTTATCTCCCCAGGACACAATGAGCCCAGTTGGCAGGTGGGCTGGGGGACGCCCCACCAGCAGCACCGTGGCCCGTACCAGCCAGTTGAGATCCCTCCTTTATTCCCATTGGATTCAACACATTATGCTGCTCGACCAGCCCATTTTGCTCAGAAATAATGTGTTTCCAGAGAAGGTTCCTTTAATACAGCCAAATGTCCGGGGGTGCTCCAGCCTCACAACACGGGCAATCGCACAGAGGCTCCATAAAACGGGGCTGAGGAGGGTGGTAGATGTTGTTCTAGTAGACCTCAAACCCAGAGCTGAGACTCGTGGAGTTTGACCGCTTGAGGCTTGAGATGGGTTGATATTTTCCCTTGCCTCTCCCAAACCGGTGCTCGCCACCAGGGCCACGGCACCAAAATGCCTCTGGGCGACAGCGGCGGTGAAACCCAGCAGTGCCAGGGCTGCTGTCCCACCACCACCCTCCTCCTCCTCCTGTGCCTTCCCAGAGAGGGGCTGGGGCTCCTTGCCCACCAAACACAGCAAATCCACATGGGCAGTCTGAAACTGATTCCAAAAAAGAGCCATGGAAATGATTCAGTGTTTGGAAAAAGCTGTTTTGTAGTGCGAAGTTCAGTCCATGCAATTTAGTAAAATGAAAATTCTGCAATAATTTAGTTATTGTCTACACATAATATAGGGGGAGGAAATTTCTGGCAGCAGAGGGCTCTTTAAGTTAACAGGCTGAGGTACAGAAGTATCTGGTAGCTGCAAGCTGAAGCTAAACACATTTGGACTAGAAATAAGATGAAATTTATTAGTGATGAAAAAAACTAATCCCCAGGACTTCCTTGCTTTAGAAATGAGTTGGATTCCACAGCCCTCGACAGCAGATTAGATGAGGATGGAAAGCAATGGGTAGTTCCAATTGGATTGTAAAGATAATTTTCATTTAAATTAAATACCCTTTTTTAAAGAAATAAACTTGTTTAAAATTGTATTTGTTACTATGACAAGCTATAGTAAAACCTAGGCTTACTGATATTGTGGAGTAATTCAGATACATAAAATAACACACTGCATCAATGAGATAAAACTGCTTTAAATTCCATAATCCTTGGTTTTTAACATGTAGTCTGAGGAAGCAGTTTGAACTTCTGAAAAGAGCTCAGGCTGTAGAGACTTGTCACAAAACCATGCAGTGCATTGCCTGCATCATTTTTTTGGAAAGTTTAAAAATCCTCAGAAGTTCATTATTTGCTCCCAGCCCATTTCAAGACCCTGAGGACATCTCACCCCGACACCAAGACCCTGTTGGAGGGTGCCGACCAGACGTCCTTTGGTTCCCTCAAAAAACACATGCCCTTTCCTTTTGCACAATGAGCCTTCGGAGTTTGGCTGATTTTGCCCATGGACGGCTCATGACTTGCTGCCTCCAAGAACGCACGCACTGGTTCTGCAGCATTAAAGTGCTCGGCTCTGAAGACCTTGTCCCTGTTCATCAGATCCAGGCAGACATTTCTGCCAGGAAAAACAAAGACAGCTGCCCATTTTCTGAACAAGACACCCTGAGTGGGTGACGTCTCGCATTTTTGAGGAAAGGTAGAGCTAAACGGAGCCAGAGCAGAGCTTTCTTGGAGGTGGTACAGTGAAAACACTCCCACGTGGAAAAAAGGAGAAACCTTTCTAAGAAGTTTTCCTCGGTGCTGCTGCTGAAAGGAGCGTTGTGCCTCCACGTTACCAAGCGCAGTGGCTGGAGCAGGTTTTCCATGGCATTTCAGGCATGCCTCAAGCAGAACCTGGGTCTCAGCGTGGCTTCACAAGACAGAACTGATGGCCAGGTCCCAGGGAGAAATGGTTCTGTTGAAGCATGGATGAGAAAGAAAACACAGCAACATGACTCTTGAGCCTAAAATATTTAGATTAAATTTCAACCAAATCTGTGCTAAGCCTTTTTCTGGCACAGCCCTAGCAATGTCCTTCCAGGTAGTCACATTACGAGTTATTCCAGATAGTACCAACGGAACATAATTACATCTGGACTCAATACTGCCATTTTCTGATTAGCAAGACAGCCACTTATCTTAGTATCTGGGCGTGTTGTCTTCTCCTAAGGGTGGTAATTTGCACCGGCGGAGATGATAAAGCTTTTCCTCACTGCTGCTGAATTACCCCTCCCAGAAGCTCTCCGAACAAGGCACGGTTTGCCAATGCGTATGTGGAGGAAGGAATTAAAGCCCAGAGGAGGAAGCTCAGCAGCTGAAACAGAAGTCTCTAGTGCCAGCTGGGATGCTCTGGGGGACCCGAGACGTTGCTATGGGGTTGGCAGATAGGAGGGATGACCTACATGGGACCCCACCTTCTGTCGCGGAGGCCAGGGCTGGCAGCTGAGTGAGTCCAAAGGAGCACGTGGCACATGTGTTACAGCAACCAAATCCCCTTAAAAGTGATTAAAACTTGCCCAAGCTCTGCTCCGGTATGAGAACTATTTATACAGCGTGAGGCTGCTCTGCAGCAGCCTTCCAGAGCAGAAGCTGGACACGGACCCCAGCCACGCGTCTGCCCCTAAGTACCTTTCGTACTGACGGACCCTTAAAACAGAGAATGAGAATTAGCATCCTCTGCAGGAGGGATGGACATTGCCTGTCAGACCCTGACACCCTGCAGTCTCTGCCACCTCCCAATAAGGATGCTTGTTCGACTAACACCTTTTCCACGAATGTCTCTGTGACCTTTTCCAGTGGAAGTGAGGGGATGCTGTGCAGAGGGAGAGCAGATCTGTGCTCCAGACACCCACGCTCGAGGTGGGGAGGACAAATTTTTCCTGGTTTCTGCTCCCTCTTGCTGCCTTTCCCTGGCGCTGGGCCACGGCTGTTGACTCCTTCTCCCCGACAGCCTGAGAGCTGTGATCCCATGATTTGACTTTGGGTGACAAAGAGAAAAAAAATGAACCGTAGGAGCGGGCGGCGAGGGCAGAGCAAGCGGTGCTGCTGCTCCTGTCCCCACGGCCGGCCAGCACCGTGCTTGCCCCGGCAGCCCCAAGCGTTCCCGGCACAGTCTGTTCCCACTGCCTCCGCTGCACTGCTCTGCCACGGGATTTTTGCCATGGGATTTTTGCGTTCAATTGGCTTTGGCCGCCTTCCAAAATTTCCCTCAGGAATGCAACTGGAAGGAGGGAAACAGCAGTTTTTTTAACACTTCATATTTCAGCCCAAGCGGAATGGAATTTTAGCAGAGCAAAAACATGGTGGTTGAGCACCTCTGTAGCCTGAGGGCTGTCTGCTCACCAAACACCGCAGGCATGCCACCATCCCAATGTCAACATTGTGAAGGGAAAAGACATAGGGCAGTTTTGTGAGGGGACGTGTTGCAAAGCCTGGAAAAAATATTTCAGCGCACACCCTCCTCTCATACACGCTAGAGAAGTCTAAAACAATTTGGACATTAATGTTTTGGAAAGTTTTGAAAGCTCAAACTAATAGAAACATCCCCAAATTTTGGAAACTTTTCAATTCCTCTTCAGCATCCATGGCCTGACTCCACTTTTAATACGTTTGTTACTGCATGGACATTAAAGGTCCTGTCCTGTTTGTCTTCCACGTTGAGCTCTCTCCTTGGCACAGTGGTGTTTTGCAGTTGGATTGCAGAGCCTTACGCACACACCGTTCACCCAAAATTTGGCTGCGGGGTTATTTATAGCCCTCCCCATCGTACGAGGCAGGGTGACAGTTGCCAGCTGTGCTGGTGGCTTTTGTGATGAGCAAACTGAATGCTCTGAATTTGGCTGGAAACGTGTAATTTGTTGCACATAAAAGAACCTGAACAACATCAGATGTGAATGCTCCTTTTAAATGTCCCGCTGCTTGGCACAGATTTCTCCTACATCTGTGTGAAGAAGCTGCTGCATGGCCCAGGACTATGGAGAACCTGGGACGGCAGCTGTGCTGCAGTCATCGTTTTGGAAAATTGCTGGATTTGAGGCTAAATTTACAAAGACTTTGGCAAAGTATGGGGAGGAGGAAACTTCAGGGTATCTGGCTGATCTTGTGAACGTCCCCCCAAGGAGAAACTCTTCAGACTGAGGTGTTAATGTTGAATTAAGTTGATTTTATGCAGATTTACACTTTCCCAAATAACTCGAGGAACAGTTGAGTAGTACCAGGAGAGGGCAGTGAACAGGGGTTAGACTGGAGTATCCTCATCCCTGCCCATGGACACATGAGAATTGTGTGGCCAGCTTATACTAAAGACATTTTTATACTAAAGGTTTTGTTCTCTCTCATCTAAGGCATCTCTCCTGATGGTTTTCTTGCTTCATCCAGTTGTTATGGCTTATCATTAATATTGGCAGACTGCTTGGGACCTACATATTCATGAGGATGGAAGCCATGATTTGGATAAATTTATAGGTGCTGCCATGGCATAAACCAGGAATTTTCTCATCCACATCTAGGACAGGAGAATATTTTGGCCAGTAAACTTCTGTATCAAGTATGAGAAGTTCCTTGCCATGACATTACAATCTCTGGAATAACTCAACTGATTTGATTTCTTTGCTCCACAAGAGAAACCATATGGACTGGGATTTGATGAGAGCCATTCAAAGGCCTGATGTTATCCCAAAATTTGAATAACATCTCCTGGAGAATGCAAGGCAGAAGGATCAACACTTAATTGAATTCAGGATTTCATTTGCCTTAGACTAACAGCTAAGGAAACTGGTTTAATTTCTTCTGTGAGAAAAGTGAGATAAATGATGTGTACATGTGTCTCAGGTAGAATATTTGATCGCTTACCTTCTTAGTCATCACTGGTCTTTAATCGCATATTAGGTAACGTTACACCCAATACAGATTACATCGGGGGGAAAAATCACAACCATGCAGCCTGCAGAAACTAGAAAGTAATTTGTCTACAGGAGGAATGATGCTCTTTTCTGCACACTCCGTGTACAGCATCATTTATCATCTGAGAGAATGGCCCAGAGGCAGCAGAACAATGCTCAGCCGAAGTCACATCAGGCCAACGGTCTTCTTAGAGGCTCCTGTCCTGATAGTAGCCAAACCCTACGACTTTCCCAGGGCAAAGGCCTCTAAAGCAATGCCAAATCAGTCAGCCCAAATAGGTTTGTAAGACTTCTTAAACTCTCAGGCACTGCTGTAGCAAAGTATGGTCTTTTCCAGGCTACCTCTGTGAGTGACAGTGCCGTATTCAGAGACCTATTGTACTTGCAGATTGAAGACAGATCTATTTGGTGGTAATAAAAGAAAAAAAGAAAAAAAAAAAAAAAAGAGAAAAAGAATCCCCAAAGCCAAACCCTCCAAATTATTTCCTACTGAAGAAACTTTTCTGATCCTATGAAACCTAACTACAGTTTGGCATGTTTTCCCAAACACAGCATGCAAAAGTAGTAATATTTTATGTTGTGATTATAGGACATTGTGGGCTGCAGCCATCTGCTAAGAGAGGGACATTCTGCTCCCTGAACATCCTGGCTGTAATTTGCACAATATTTGAGTTTCTGAGAGTTACCGGGAGCTCTATTATGGCGTGGATACCCATCAGCATTAACAGCACATAAAACATTGGAGAGCTGACTCAGGGGCGACAGTGGATTTTGGCACCTCGGGATTTTTCCCCGGGCAGCGGAATACGTTCCAGCACGAACCAAACATGTACCAAGGTTTCCCGGAAGCACGTGCTGCCTTTATGGCAAACAGAAAGCACGAGGGAGCGTCCCATGCGACACCATTATCTCCCTTTTTTCAGAGTTACAGTTGGGTTCAATTTTCTCTTATTGCAGATCTTTGGGGTGGGATTTTTTTTGAAGCGTTCAGCCTTGGCCTAAATCCTCTCCCGTTGAAAACAATGAACCCCCGACCCCCCCCACTGCTTTAATGGCAGAAGAGCGCAGCCAGCACGGAGCGCTTTGGGAAATCCCTCCCCTCCCGCCCGGTCCTGCACAATGGGTCAAATGTTTCATCCCTGCGTGAAGCCTGAATAAACAGGCATTGCACAAGGAATCGCGGTGGGGAAGGGAAGCTGCTGTGCCAAGGGCCGGCGTTAACGCTGCAGCCGCTCTCCGCGTTAACCATTACAGCTCATGGACCGGGACCATTCCCGGGAATGCCGCTGCCCTCCTGGGGGAGCCTGCATCCCCCTCGCTGGCTGTTTGATTGACGCCTGCTAAGCTCTGCGAGCGACTGCTGACGGGACAAGGCTGGCCATGATGTGGTTCGTACTTCCGTACCCTCCTACGGATGGCAAAGATGGTAATTTCTGAATTTGTGGGCTATTTATTGTAAGGTCTGTTTTGGTTCCCCGCTCGCAAACTTTGCTGCAAGTTAGTATTTTTGAAAATCAACCAATTTCGTTCATTAATGAAAGAGCAACATGGTCCCAAATCATTACGTAGGACCTTCAGAAGAAGAATAATGTACTGTTGGTTTGAAATAGCTGACAAAACTTGGAGATAAGACTGAGGTGAAAGGACGTCTATTTGCAACACCAGTCATACCCAGTAATTTCTTGACAAAACATGTCCGAGCTGGTGCACTGCTTCACCCAGGCATCAAAGACAATCTGAAAGACCTGCAAAGTTCAGCCACATTTTTCTCCTTGGGACTCACAGGCAGGGATTACAGATGGAAAGGTACATTCCTGCAGCGGGTGGGAGCTTCTTCACCCACAGGCTACCTCGCAGGAGAAGAAGGCATGGAGGACTAAATACGGGCTCAACAGCCTTGAGCCTATGCCTATAGCACCTGAGCCAGAAACCTAAGCTCCTATTGGGTGAAGAGTGTTAATTTGCTGCTAATGCACGCTTTTACATCATTGTTTCTTCATTATCTGGGATGTTTCTGGTGTGGTTCATCAATGCTTTGCCCTGAGTCTCAGGATGTGTTTTTGTAGGCCAGAAGGAATAAATAGCTTTTTCTTCTGCATTAGGTAAACAGGCACAGTAAATGGACTCTCCCATAGTTGAGGATTTGTCCCATCCTCTCCAATGCCAAGATAGCTGAGCATTTCCTATCATCCTTCTATTGAGATGACTACAGCAAAGGCATGAAACGCTTTCTTCAGGCAGCCCCGTGAATATTATGCTCATTTAAGAGGTAAATAAAGAAGACATCACTGCTGGATGTGTCCCCTCTGGTAGCAATCAATGCACAGCATACACTTTTGATGAGGTTAGATAACAAGCATCATATGGAGAGAGAAGTACTATGCACACACAACCTTCTGAATATGTGTCAGCAATAAAATGAGAACTACAAAGGCGAGCAGTAGCTGCCCACTGTAGGATGTCTCATCTAGTTCAAGTTCAGCTGTGCAATACAAGCCCAACTCTCTGTAGTTTGATTTAAAAACCCACCCTAAAACAACAACAAAAAACCCATATACTGCTCTGAAGGATTAGCACAAGGATGTATCTTTGTTCAGAGAGCCCCTTTTAGTTTTGAAAAAGGAGTTTCTTACATCAAAAATAGAGAATTCTTTCATGTTACTGACAGCTCCATAGCCCACCTAAAATTGCATTATTACCACTGACAGAAAGACAGGTGTTAACAGCTGGAGAGAAAACAAATGGAGAGCGCTGTGGCAAAATTTGAGGAGAAACAGATGTGTGAGCAACTTTGTCTTTGATATTTGTTTCAATAGTGCTTCTCAAATATGTTTAATATTTATGCGGCTATAGTGTTAGCTTTCACTAGCACACTAGAGCCAGCACAGTGCATTATTCACCTCTGCCACCACTTCTTTTCTTTTCCTCCCTTCTAACCGTCATCAAACAGCATCTGTAAAGCTCTCAGGAAATGCCAGTTTATTCCTCCTCCCCTCCCCCAGTATAAAACAGATAGAGTTTTTTAGCAGTGGGACTTCAGTGTGATTAGTATGCTAATATGGGAGAGAGAAAAGGAAATGGAGATGAGAGATATGGTCCTTTAGCGAAGAAAAGCAGCAACAACTGAAAGGAGGATCTCTGCTAATCAATTAACCTACAACGGACCTAATGCCATAAGAAGCTATTGTGCATAAAGGGACAAAATTCTCGGTGACAGATGGCACTTGGGCTCGTGATATTATGGGGTTACTGCTCGAGAGCTTGTTTACCTCCCATACAGGGGTAAGCAATAAAGCAATAAAATTGCTTATTTATTTTAAAGAGAGAAGTTGAAATGCTTATTTACCAAATCAATCAAGGTTTACTAAGGCAGAACAGCCACAATCCTCACGGCCCTAAAATACTGGATACTTCACTGATTTCAAATAGCAATTATCTATTGCAGTTTCTTGAACCCGCTCTGACTGCAAAGAGACATTTCATTTGCAAATTTTGATGAAAATTGTCATTTTTTTAATTGCCTATTTCACCAATTTGAATTTTAAAACAAACGATTAACTAGAAGCTCATTTTTACTTGCCTTGGGCAAGCCCGGAAAATATTTGTCAAACCCAGGCCTGTCTGCTTAGCATTTGAGTTGAGAAATGCACAACTGCCTTCAAGTCAACATTAGCTGTGACAGAAGCAAGACTATTCTTTAACAGTAGCTGAAAATGTCAAAAACAAGCGGCGTCTGGCATTTTGACAAGATGGCGTTGAAAAGAAACCACTTTTTTTTTTTTTTTTTTTTTTCCCCCAACACTAGGTTAACTGTAACGCAAAACGGTACAATTATCACTTGGCTCCAAGTACGGCTTTGGCGGGTCCCTTTGAACTGGTGGGGATGAGGGAGAGCAGGTGGGTCCCCATCTTCTCCTCGCAGCTGCCTTCGAGGTCCAACCAGGGGCCAGACCCTCGGCATTGCTCTCCACGCTTCAAACAAACCCACGCTCTGCTCCCAGGAACAGAGGCGGCATCATCTCACAACTCGTGTCAGGCCTCAGGCACGTCGACTCGATGAAGACATCCCGAAAGCTAAGGACATATGTAGATGTTTAGAGGTATATGTTTTAGATGTTAACTGGCTGTCAGAAGAAAATGCAGGCTTTTTTTAAAAGTAGGTATTGTCCCTGGGCATTAATCAGCCCTTTTTACATTAGAATTCATAACAAAGCGTTGGCAGATTTAATTAAAAATAGTACTGTGATGAAGAGAAGCCTGATATTAAAGAAATGCAGAAAAACTAATATCTAAAATACTTTCTTCCCACGAGAAGATTAAGTTGGAAGTTACAGTTTTAATCAACGGTAAGGTGCGACAGTGCTTACGATAAACAATATTGTGAACCGTCTCAGGGAAACAGTGCAACAGGCGATAAGATACTGGTTTCAAGATTTTAGATAGCAGAATGAATAGGCCTTAATAATTTAAGAGATGCCAAAGTGATGAACATATGTTCATCTTCATTGCACACACCACATACTCTGCACCATTTATCTGAGCTCGAGAAGAACAATTTTCTAGCAGCTTTTCCTGCCCGTTAAGTCCCTTTAACATCAGTCAGCATTAGGTAGGGTATCAAATCCCATAAAGATTTGTCTATACAAGTGTCAGTTGGCTGTTTATGTCCCTTCTCAGTGAAATCTCGGCATGCACCTCACAGCAGCCATGCAAGAGAGACATCAGATGTGTCGCATAGTCCCTTTTCTACATCGCATCCCTTAGTAACCTGCTGTGTAACAGCTACGTGACCAACCTCACCATCTCTCTGCGTTTCATTAGTTACCGTGACCTTGGAAAGCACAAACTATCAAAGTTTGACAGTTCATCAAAGCGTAAGTATTCCATGAAAAGCTGATTCAGATGATGTCAGAAAGCACATACTGTGCCCCATAGCTTTGGAACTTCCCTGATGAGAAAGTTCAGGGGTTTCTGGCAGCAGCTGGGTCCCTTTCTTGTTGCACAGCATCTCTGGTGCCTCGCTTTTATGACCAGTGGAAGGCAGGAGGAGCTGATACCGCTGACAAAAAGAGGCCTTCCCTTTGCACTGACCTCTGCATTGGTGCCTCGATGGAAAATAGGGGACTGGGGAGCTGCTCCTGCTTCAGCTAAGCTTGTTTTATTTCCTGGGAGCAGAATAAGGGACCACACTGGTCAAGCCACAGGTTGCGGGAGCAACACAACCATCCTCGTTTACCAGTGAGCTGATCCAGAATGGTGAAATCCAGTGGGTTTTGAATCCCAAGCAGCACTCCAAATCCAGGGACCTGGCACTCAGAAAAGCACTGGTATTTGTCTTTGCGCTGGGCCTTTTGACCTGACATCTAAACTGAACTCCCTTTTGTATCTAGCCAGCTCATCAAGTGACCCCTCGTCTCACTGCTCTTCACTGTCCCAGAGTTCATCCCCTGGACCAGTGCAACGACCAATGTCTGCAGAACAAACCCGAAAAAAATGTTTCCAGCAATGTGTACGTGTCTCACTTTCTACCAGCCCCATTATTTCTTAACACTGCATTTCTAAATTTATTACTTACATAATACTACTTGTCTATTGTTTCTTACACCACTTATCACCATAGTGGACACATCACTACATCGATTCATGTCCTTGAAACATCAGTCTTCAGGATCTTTCAATTTATCTTCTTCAAGCCGCTACTCCAGCTGCACTTTTGCTTGTTATACTGATTTGAGGAAACTGGTTGGTAAGAGGAGTTTGAAACCACACAAAGCAGTATTATTTCTCTCTCTCCAGTTTAATCAGAACAGGCACAGGTCCAACACAAATCCTCAGCTGAATTTCCTACAAGCGAAATACTGGACAAAAAAAAAAAAACAAGATCGTGGCAAGCATTTATGACAACAAGCTCATCAGTGGCCAACATTTTGCATTTGCATCTTTACTAATCTGATCTGCCAGATCTGATTCTTGTATGTCAGTCCTCCTGAAGAGCTGATATACCATATAAAAAGCACACGTTGTAAATCACAGAGAACTATGACAGTTTTCATCAGCGGTGAAAGAGAGGAGAGGGAAAGGCAGATTCTGCAGCGTGCTGCTCTTATTTGTTGCACAGCGCTGGAATTTTTTTGACCTGTCTCACATTAGAAAAGAAGTGAGGTCTAAACAGTTTCATCCCTTTCAAACACAGTGGGCCAAATTCCCAACCAGCATGAAATGCTGCATATCCACTGAAATCGATGGAGCTATGCCAGTTCAGCTGAGAACTTGGCTTTGCGTGTCAGTTCATTCAGCAATGATTGCACTTGACATGCAGCACAGAACAAGCATTTGTTTTTTAAAAAGAAAACAGTGGAGTCTTTCAGTGCTAACCCAGCCTATATATAGTCCCAGTTCCAAGAACGGGATTAACTGTCCTTAGCTCAGGCTCCTACGTATTTGTGCAAAGGAAGAGTAAGGAGGAGGAAAAAAGCATATTCTTCCCTCTTTGCCAGACTGATGGCAGGTCTCACCACTTGAGACAAGAAATGATGGTCTGTAGAGCAGGGCAACTTTGCTTTTCATTAGAACCATAATTGACATATGCACTTAAGCTCCTTACACGGAGTATCACCCCCTGCCCAAGCACCGTTTAGTCACATCCCTCACCTTTACCTCACCGCTACCAACCAAAGTGCCCAGGGGCAGACCGCCAGTTTCACACAAAGTTCAAAAGGACTGTGTCAATCTCAGCAAGAAGCTGCTAAAGCCATTTTCCTACAAATTCTCTGGTGGCATGGCCAGGCTTACCCCAGGCATCCCTAGTCGCTGAGGAAACAACTGGCACAGCTGGGTTAGAGGAAAACAGACGAGCCAAAACACGCTCTGGTGATCATGGCCAATAAAGTGATGCCTTTGGAGAACGGCTGAAGATCAGAACAAGTCAATACAAATGCACTGCATCTGTAAGGCTCCCCTTCCCCTCTTGTTTTGAAACCCAGGATGAAATCAGAACATCACTTAACATCCTTTTCTTTCTTGAAACATCATGCAAAATTCTGGAGCTTCTCCTGGCATAATTTCTATGTGATAAATAAAGTTGCAACCCTATTCCTCCCACCTTTCTTTTTAGTTCACACATTTTTCCTTAATAATTGCACCAAACAAATCTTGCTTTGAGGTTTGATTACCAAAAAAGTATTAAATATCTGAAATGTTGGTTTATCTCGCATAACACAAGGCATACACTGAAGTAATCAGAGAACTGGAATAGCAGAATTACGTTGTGAATTCAGTCAGCAAGATATTTATAAATACAGATTTTCTTTCAACAAATATTTTGCCCTATTTGCTTAAAAGGCACAATTTCAGGATTTCTACCAACAAATTCGTAAAAAGCAGACTTTATGGCTATACCTGTGGACTTTGCCATTGCAAATACTCTGCAATGTGTGCTGTAGTTATGCGGGGATACGTGCACAACAGGTCACTCCCTGCACAGAGGTTTTTCAGTGCAAAAGTCAAGGCAGGACCGCTGCCAGTACAGAAAGCGAATCCTATGAACTTTTGATCTGGGGATGTTGCAGGTTGCGTGTCTGATACCAATGCACATGGCACACTGGACACCACTGGGCTCTGAACCCCCTTGGCCTGGGGAAACTTAGTAGCAGCCCTTTCCCTTTATAGTCTTTCTTACTTGTATATGTTGTTTCCTATCTGCTACAGTGCTGAGCAGGCTAAAAACCAAAGTAAGTGTGAAAGTGTAACAGGAGCTGCTAAACTTTAGCACTTCAGGAATGAAAAGTAAAAAAGGAAAACCTCAAGAAAATGCAAAACTACATTTCAACGTGGATTTTGGCTCCGATCAGAACCAGAAATGACCCCTACCTCTTCCCCAGCATGGTTTTTAAGCATTCAAAGCACAAACTCCCAGTATGCTGCCTAAAAATCCCAGGCATAAAGTTTATCCTTTGATTTGAGGCTTTGTCATTTGACTGGAGGGAGGTAATCAGGACAAGGCTCTGGACCATGCTGCTCAAAACATGACAACAGACACACCAAAAATCCAAGCTGGCTGCATGAAGCAATTAAAGCAGTGTTTACTATTCCATGACAGTTAACATGTTGGACTGACCTTTCATTTACTGTTTAGTACTGAACATTAAGCTGCAAAATTACTCATGCTTTGCATTTAGTACTGGCATCAAAACTAACAGCGTTAGATAGCTATTCCCACAGCGAGACGTGCATTCCCTCTGCCCAGCTGTGCATGTACTTTTATAAGCATTGTATTTGATATTTAACATTGCTTCCACAGGTTATATTCATCTGCTACCATTAGGAATTACTGGTAACACTGCTCCAAAATGTAAAAAGCATATGCAAAATGTCCACGGTGACGCAGCTGGTAAAATTATGTCCCTTCCTTACATGCTGGGAGAGATAAAAAGAGAAGGCTGGTGTATGCCCATAGGTCCCCACAGCAGCTCCCAGCCAGATGGCAGAAGGGAAGTAGAGAAGCTACAGAGGAAAAGTTTCTTTGTTTACTCTCCTTCTAGCTGCTTACAGCAGCCACGTTACAAAGGGAGGCACAAGACACGTTTCACCAGAGCCCGGCAGCCCAGCAGTTTGAATATTCTCTCTGCAATGGGCAACTTTCCCCGAGACACCCTCGGTCTGTACTCGGGAAGGAAGGACCCAGAGTTTCCACTCCCCAGGGCGATGCTCTCATGGAGAGGCTACAGATGGAAGGGAGCAGTTAACTACAGAGTTTAGGGGTTTGGGTCACAGCTTGCCCCATCCAACACAAATCCGGGTCTTCTCCTTTCACCCCCTGCACTCTTTCCCACTTTCACTTGTGGTACTGTCCTGCTGCGAGACTGCTGCGGGCACTGCTTCTCAAATACTGATGAACCTCTCCTCCCAGCTCTTCTTCACCTCTGCCCAGAGGCCTTTTCATTACACATTTCTAAACCTCTATTTGTTACTTCTTTTTTGAGACAGAGCAATAGGCACTATGAATGGACAGTCTGAGGATACCAGAGTAACATTCAGTTCATATCCAGACTGGAACATTAATAAATACAAATATATTAAGGGATTCCCTGCCATTCATGGTTTGGTTTTTTTCTTTTTTTTTTTTTTGTTTTTTTCATATTCATAGTGGCTATTTATATCTAAATCTCTGCTTTCTGTACTGCAACTGAAGTTATCTGGCTTATTTTCCCCCAGCTCAAATATTCCCATTGCAGATTCAAAAGGGCAAATTTTCAAAGGCTGCTCAGCATGCTAATTATGATAGAATCACTGACGATTTGATCTCTCCTGCTTCTTTTTTAGTATTTCTAGACAGATGTTTTGTGCAGCCAATATGCCAGCTCAATGGTCAAAATTATTATGAGATTGCTGATAGAAGGCAACTCAGTGTGTTTTAAAAATCAGTATCATTTCTTAAAGAAAGAAGAAACCTATCAAACAAGGTTGTAATTGTATTTAATGCACATTTTGCTTTTAACAGCAACTTGCCAGTTTAAACAGCATAGACCTTACAATGCTTAATTAGTGAAGAGGTTATAGTGCTTATAAAGTTGTATCTAAAATATACCTTATTCATTCTCTATTGAACAACATTTTTAAGACAGTCTAATATTATAATTACAGGCTATACAGTAGCAGCATGTTCACACCACTACAGTTAAGGCTGTGTCAGCATTCTCATCATGAACCTTTTTCAGGGTTTGAACACTTCAGCCATAAAATTACAAGCAGTATGAAAAAAGTGACATCCAAGATCTGAATCCGGTATTGACTTTAGTCAAATAAGAATAAAAATAGTAAAACACATAAAGGACTCCACCCAAATTTATTTTGGATGATTGCTGCCTTTGCACAACATGCTCAAAATTTCCAAAATGAAATTTAAAAGAAGTTAGTGGACAGCACAGTCTAATCAGGTTTAGATGAATCTTGAGTGCAAAGTGTTGTAAAGTGGTGCCACACATGCACAATAACCACTTCTCACATACTGCACATTTTAACATACACAAGGCTTCTTCTGTGTAAATATTTAGACTGGCAGATAAAAGCAGTTCTGCCACTGAGTGAATAATAAAAGCTACTCATCTCCAGTTGTATACACTTACTGGTCATGACAAAACTAAATTGTTTACCAAGTCAGCACACTGGCTACTGAGGTACCATGTTATTTCCTACAGTTAGGATAAGAAACATCTGAATTTTTATGCCATTCATGCCCTGATAAATCAAGAGGGACTCATCATGCTGCCCACCAAGCTGAAGCCATTTGTTTAAGTAAAGAAGGCAGATGAAGCAAAATACTGTATGGAAAGGGACCCAACAGCTTTTTCAGTGAAATGCCAGAGCCTGCCTAAAGAAACTCACCTTTAGTTCATGCCCTGACAGTTTCTTGGTTTTATTAATAAAATGCTTCTTATTGCCGTATGGTTTGATTAAAAGAAAATCTCTAGTCAGGGATCTAAAACATGTTCTACCTCTGCTTAAAGCAAAGCGCATCTGTAAGTGCTTTCCTGAAACGTTACCCAATGAAAGTGTGCTTCAGGTGTTGAATTGTCATGGAACCGTGACAAGCTGATGAAACTTTGTGGAGCTGCAGAACCAAGCTCTATACATCATTTGCTTATTTATTGTTTTCACACTTCCCCATTCAAGAAATTTTCCTTTTGTGACCGCCTCTTTCATTACAACGCTTTTGGAAGCACTCCATTGCATACTTTTCAGACTTATGAGATAAACACGTAAGACTGAAAAAGAGTTGCCTATTTCAAGCTTCATATACAATGCATACACACATTTATTAATAAAAACTTGTCTAAACATCTATTTGTTCTTTGGACCAACTCCAGCCTCCCTAGGTGACTGTAACATGTCTTATAAACCTTTCATGAAAGATTTAAAACATAGTACTTCAAGACAAAAAAAGGAGAACGGATACATTAAAACATCATTGACAGAGACAGAAGGGGGAAAACAAAGAGACATCCCATGCCAAAATCACTGCTGGCACAGGTTAGCAGTGTCCTCTTGAAGTCTGCTTTCTGCCTTCTTGCACAAGTTCTTTTATCTCATGGTCTTAAAAGCGAGATGCAAAGCCAAGAGGAAATTCCATGTATGCCCCCAAATATGGGTCATACACTAAAATCCTTCTTCTTAAGAAGGGAACTGATTAGCACACAGCCTATTTCAGCTCTCTGTCCTATCAAGACTTTCTGTGCACAGGCACCTGTAAAATAGGGGTAACAGTATTTCTCTACCTCAGAAAATTGCTACAAGAACAAATGCATTTATGGTTACCTGGACCACAGTCACAGCAATAAGGGCTACATCAGTACCTAAAATACAGCCTTGACTCCTTCTGCTGATCCCTGTGAACAGAGCAGGTAGTAGACAAGAACTATCAAGAGTAGCAATGGTAATGGAGGGGTTTATGACACTATATGGTAGTGGCTGATTTAGTTCAGCAGAATTAAGTTTCGCAATAAAAACTCCCTAAGATTTTTTTTTCATAAGGGATCAAAACAACTCAGCTTAAGGGATTGTAAAAGAATGACCTGAACTGTATCCCATTACTCAACAGAACAGGTAGTTTCAGAATCTGTCCACATCTCATGATGGTCCACTTAAATTCATATATAAACATGCATACTGGTTGTACCGGGGAAAAAACCAGCAAGTCATTTCCAGACTCAGTTTCCATTTCTGTGTTCTGTGATACTGGGCACATACCACAGACAAATGAAATACCACGGCAATAACCCACATAATCTGTATTAAGTTTCCTCACCTGTGAGGTAAGAAGAATGATACAGCGTGTTAACAGGCAGAAATCAGTTACTTACTGCATCAAAGCTCACCTGTAATCCATGGATTTCATAAAGATATTACGGACTATCATCATGAAAAGAGAAGATCTTCATTCCTAAATTTGAATCCCCTGTCTTTCACTGAGCTATTACGAACAAATTCCTCAAAACTTTCAAGGTAAAGTGAAGCAAGAAGTTTCAGCTACAGAAACATAGTGCAAAGGTTCAGTTTGGCACTGCAACATTATGGACAGACAAGAATTTATGGTAAACTCAGTTTAGATTTGGAAAAAAGAATCCTATAATTGAACCAATATTGTCAGATGTATTGCATACTATTTTAACTTCACAGTAATCAAAATCAGACATCAAGGTTTCTATAGAAGCAGCAATCACAGATTGCAGTAAAGTATACCACTCAAGGGAAAAAAATTGCGTTTTGGCAATTTCATAGTCAAGTGTTCCTTATGCTCTTCCAACAGTCATTTGTCAGATATTTTCCTGTTTAAAAGGTGTATATTGTTTCTCCTCAGTCCTCGTGAGACTTCTCTGCAATGACTTTGCATTCATACTGAAAAACAGAAGTTGACAAAATAAGTAATACTGATTTACATAACTAATGAAAAAGACTGCTATGAGGGGGATTTTTCTACAAAATGGGTGATAAAATATGCTAGCTTACACTTCACCCAGGTAACCTTGGTCTCCCTAAGTTCTGTGCACACACTGTTGGCTGCAGTCTCTGTCTCCTTCAGCAGCAGAAAGAGCAGTTCAGACTTAGGGGATGGGATAGCCTGACTTCTCCCCAAACACGGGAGCTCTTATTTACCTCTTGGTCCTGAAAGGACTAGAAGTATGCAACTAAGAGTGTACAGAGCAAAGTCATGGGCTGTGCTCTGACTAACAGTACTAATGGCTCACTAACTAGATCAAAAAGCAACAATTACTGATTTCTGCCTTACTGCACATCCACAAGTCAAACAGCTGGTTGGTATATACGAAGGAAGGAATGACATGTAGATTAAAACTTTCAACTAGAAGGCAGTCGACCCCCCCCCTCCAAACTTACCATTGCCAGTTGCCTGCCAATATTGCCCATAGTTATTCCACCAGCAAAAAATATACATGGCAACCAGGAACGAACATAAAGGAAATCCGGAGACGTGTATCTGGAAAAGAACATATGTTTTTGAGCTCAACGTTGTACAATATATAGAGTCATCCAATCACATGAGACAAATCCACAAATTTAAGTATTAGGACATTTCAATTCAAAAAGACACATATTATAGAAATTTAATTACTTCTAGCAAATAACAAAAAGAGGCTTCTTATTGACTATAATCAGATTTGTTCAACTAAAAAAAAGCATGTTACACTGCTGGTAAGGTGGCAATTTTACTGAAATGAACAACTTCCAACTAAAAGTCTCACTCAAAAAATACATAAAAGCTTTCATGAACAGTCCAATTTATATTATGCTCAAAATTAAGTGCTGGCAGCTTTGGAAATCATGTCAAATTCTACCCTTTCAATTATTCTGATTTTATGTTACAGCTTCAGGAGACTATCATTTAACCTTAAAGGAGTAAATACTTACTGATAAACTCCATTGTAGACCAGAAGTTGTGACACCAATGTGGCCAGGAAAGCAATTCCTACTCCAAGACCAAAGCCACTTCGTGATCTATCAAATGTCCACCACAGACCAATTGACAGGGCTGCTAATGTGAGAGACAACTGGATATTGTTGGCAAAATCCACTTTCTGTGTTGATTGTTAAGGATAAGCTTGGAAGTATCATATACAAGTGTAAAGCAGTTTTCTTTGTTTCTGTTTATCATATTTTGGCACAACAGAAAAAAATACCATAAAAAAATACACCACTAGCTGTATCAGCTATCACACAGCTACCTGGTATAAAGAAATAAGCCTTCTGAGTGTTGCCAATGTATCAGGAGACTAAAAACTTATGACACTTCTTCACGTTTTTAAGGTCTTAGCACTGTATAAGAGCGAAGAGACTATACACCTGCCAGGCACTGCAGGTGTTTTATATAGACATACAATGCACATGTTACTCTTCAGAGTAAGGACATCTCATCCTTACCTAATCCTTTATTATGCTAAGCATGAAATCTTAAATTTAGCATCAGACTCCTCCAAATGACAGGGATTTACTGAAAAAAAGGTATTTCTCACTCTTACTCAATTGCAATTTTGTAATTTAAATGCTAGTTTACATTCAGCTAAACATTAAAAATGTTAATGTTTTCTATAAAACAAAATGTAAATAATATTACTGTGAAAGTATTAATGTAAACCAACATTGAAAATCAGTTTTGTCAACTTGGTGATAAAAGTGTAAAGTTACTCCAGATATCCTTGTAGTGTTTCACGTTCTTCAAAATGTTTTGGAAATACTAACTCATACTCACTACTCCTGTCCAAAACAGATTATTAAAAAGGAGGCTGTCAAGTTTCATAAGCCTGAAAGCAAATTTATGGGATGACAACATAAAAACACTGCCCTATTTTCTCTCAAAGACCTGGAGAGAGACCTGGAGGAAATGAAAAAGAAGTTCAGCTAAGTGAAATAAATAATTACAGGATAAAAATCGATAGCATCAGAAAAAATGTCAAACAAGAGCAAAAACCACACCAAATATGGCTATACGCAGAACGGGTAACAAGCTGAAAAGAAAGCAGTCTGGAGAGCTGTCAAGGAGGAAATACAGACGGTACATTAATGATGTCCTGGAATACATGTAACAGCTGTTAGAAAACTGCAAGAAGGTTTGCTGTAAATAATCTGACCCATGCAGAGAGAAGCTGTCAATTCTCTCGTACTTTTTAAAAGCAGCGAAGTTGCATGTGCTTACACAACACGTACAGTCCAGGTCAGTGAGAACCACAGGACCAGATTAATGCTTCTCTGGCAAGGACAGCAAGGTTTGCGAGGGACAGTGGGAATGACTCTGCACCTTGGCAGCTCCAGCTCATCTGCCCATACTGGACAGGACAGCTGGTGGGAACAAGACCAAACAAGTACAAAACCCATCCAAGGGCCAAGCCACCTCCGTAAGAATTCGGCCAGCTCTCACA
Organism: Buteo buteo; assembly: GCF_964188355.1. NCBI lineage: Eukaryota > Metazoa > Chordata > Aves > Accipitriformes > Accipitridae > Buteo > Buteo buteo. The sequence goes on from NC_134175.1 coordinate 44,229,181, forward strand.
ACTTTCACTTAACTTGCCCTCTTTTCCTGGAAATGAGAAGATTCAGTAGCACGCCATCTTAGCACGGTTTCTGCAAACCGTGTTGGAGCTGACACTGAAGGAGGTGAGAGTTCCAGAGACGATCAACTTTCTTTCTAGTTAGTTTACAAGAACCCAATTTTCACAGACAGATCCCGGTTTTACCTGACAGAGGAGGCACTAGGCATGACTACACAAAACCACTAAGACTCACAGCACTGCCAGTGAGGTGTGCCAGTCCACATGAAAAGCACCCTGTCACCCAGCGTGTCCCCAGCTGCTTCAGAGGGAAGGGATGCCAATTTTGAGCACACTTGTGCAAGGATGTATCTGAATAGCTACACGATGAGGAGGAGATCAGTGTACTGCAACATGCTGACTTCTAATTTTTCTTACGGAATGACCACAGGAATGGTAACTACTCTCTCAGCATCAAGGCATCATTTGCAGAATGGGATAACAACGTTTACTTGCTTTGTGTAGTCCTGGGTATTACCTGGTGCCGAGTTTTCTGCATTCTTTGCAAAGTGCATGTGCTTCAGTGATGACCTCAAAACTGGGCTTCAACCTCTTATTACGGTGTTAAAAGGACATCAACCCTTGGAATGTCTTAAAGCACTTTTCCGTAACACCTACCACATAAATATTTCCCTGCACTTACTTTGATTATTCAAAGAAAATAAAGACTATAAGTAAGACAAAGCCCTATATTGAGACATCTCTAATGAAAAGATTTTTCAGAATGAAAAGAAGGGAGACTTACCACCTCAATACTGCTGCGACAGTTTAACACTAATACATATTCTGCACTTCCCTTGCAAGAATGCTGCATGTTATATCTTTAACGACAACTCACTATGACTGACTATGTGAGCTTTGTTTTAGTGGAAACCCATTTGTTATTGCCAATTTCATTAGAATATAGGATACAGCGCTGGCATGATTTATTCCCACAAAGACTGCTACACATCGCATTACACTGGACCATTCTCTCTTAAATTTATGTGGCTCTCCCAGATGTCTGTCCATGCATGGGTACAATAACCCAATCACAGCTGTGGAGACAGGAAAGAAAAAAGGCCCAGAAGTTAGAGCACTGGCAATATTTAACTAAAATACAGACTATATAGACTTTGACAAATATAGTTACTACTAAAACAGATCTTTTAAGGATAAATAGCACAAAACATGCATTGTAAAAGAAGAGGAGTTTCAAACAATTTCATTATTTGAAAAAGCCCTGTAAAATTTCAGCAGCATCTTCAACCACTGCAGCAGTGACCTGGCAGAAGTAGCAAAACAGAGACAATCTGAACTAGGGGTGGAAAATGAAAGAGCTCTGCACCCTACCAAAATCTGCAGTCTCACATTGTAGTTCAAAAAGAGCAGTAACAGCTTGCAGGCTGGCACTTTTGAAAATCCCACATATCAAACATACGTGTTTCAATAAATGCAAAACAAACACACCACAGTAAGGGTTGAGTGTGGTTTGTAACATCAGTATTTTATGTCTTCTTTTGTTGTTGTTACAAGCAGTTTTTGCTTGGATAACATTTTTCTCTTCTTCAATGCTACTATAAAGGCTTACACAGAAGAGGGGAAGCCAAGAGTCTTCGGTAGCTGTTGAACAGAGAAAGCAAACAGGACTTTCAACCCCAGGGAACTGCTATGGTCTTTGAACACTTCTTCATAAATGTGTTCTCTACTGCAATTACAGCTAAAAAGACTGTCACCAACACCACTGAGAAATGCCACTGCTGCTTAATGTTAAACTGGTGCTGCAAGAATGGGGCAAAGCCTGCATCATGGGTACAGGCTCCAGTGCCCTCAGTCTGGCATGCTGTTGGAGGTATGTTACGGTAAATGCTCCTTATTCTGCCAGAGAGGAAACTGATGTCCAGGATTCAGGAAAATACATCACCAGTAAAGCTGGAGAGGGAAAAAAACTCCCTGAGCAACTTTCTTGCCAAAGGCACTGGGCCAAACTGATGACTAATAACAGCGATGGATGAAAGGACTTCTCTGAAAGCAGCCTTGATCACCACTGATTATAAACACGCAAAATACCTTTATTCTGTTCATAATAATGAACCACACTGCATAGAAATGTTCATGTCAATTCCAGGAAGGCTGTGCAAGTACGAATGGTAAGAAAATGGGTGAATTATCAGCATTTAGCACAGAGGTTCCCTGTATGTATGCAAGCAGAGAAGATAAGGAAAGAAAATGGGGAAGACTGATAGTGTAAAAGAAAGAACACGAACACCTCAACAGGGGTCACTCCTGCTGGGAAAAGCCAATTAAGACAGTAGTATCTTTAAATCAGGTGGCTTCAAATCAAGCAGTGCAAATGCCTAGCAAGTGACTGACTACACTTTACAAGCCATATCCAGTCTTTCCATCAAAACCACCGCCCCATCAGAACCAGAAAGTCCCACAATTTTTTTCTGAGATGATAGCAAGATCGGCTTCCCCACATGCAGCTGCAGACGGTGTTCTCAGACAACCCAAGAGAGCATAAGGTGCAGCCTGATGCAAACAGCTGACAGTGCAAACCTTACAATGAACATTGCAAGCTTCATGCGTTGCTTTATGCAATTCTGTCGTTTCAACCCCCACTACTCCATATATAAAAGATCAAACCTTTACCAGACATGTTTGTCGAGACAATCAGTTTAAACTATAAAAGAAAAATGCAGCAAATGCAGGATACAAACGAAAAACTAATCAACAATCTCAGCAAGACAACAGAAATAGGACTAAGACAACTAGCAGATAAAGCAGGTATGTAACTGCCACCATAACATGCCAAATGCATTTCCAAAGCGGAAGAAAACTGACATATTCAGAGAGATATTTGGAGGGTTTCCTTTCAAATCAAGCTCCTCTATGACACCTGGGGTGTAGTATTTCAACAAGGTGTCAAAAAGAAAGCAATTAGACTAGGAAAAAAATAGACTTAAATATTATCATTAGCAAAACAGTGATGCCAACTCAAAAGCTAGTTTATTGACTCATATTAATACCCAGAAACATGAGCTTCTCAATCTTATTAAAACTGACCTCTAGGAAGATAGCACCTTTACTGTAAAGGTTTGCTAAAGCAGAATCCTCCAGTACTGGCTGCTAAGAATATTCCCTTCATAAAGCCTAAAACTAACCCATAGGATCAGTGATCTTCAGAGCCAAGTAGAAAGCCAAATTCCATCAGGCTTGGAACACGGAAGATGCCTTGATACTTGAAGATGAAAGAAGAAGAAAAAGGGATATTTCTTACCACCTACAGTAGACATCTCACTTAAGCTAGCTAAACACGCAAAAGCTTCAACTCCCTATGTGGTCATGGGAGAAATGGAGCATGTTCACATCATCCGACTTGATAGATGAATCTAACCGAAGTGCTCTGTTATGCAACGTGCCTCTACAACCGCAAACTGCGTGCCTGGCCTCAACTCCCTGAGACAGTCAGGTCTCCTGGCTTTACAGAGTTAAAGCTATACTTCGAACTGGAATGAGGAACAAACGGAAAGCTGGACCACAAAAGGGAGCGTTACTCAGGGTGTTTTGCTGTGTTCAAATGACATTTCCAGGGTATCTTCAAGGGCTGCCTGTGCACTCCTGTAATCCAGCCTCAAGGTTACAAGTGGCACCACCTTCTAAAGTCTGTTAAACTTGTACTCCAACACAGCAGAAAAAGCAAAGGTTATGCTCTGCTAACAATATTACAGTAAAACAAGTTAGCCAAACAACAATTTCTGGACACATACATGCATATTCGTATACACACAGGGCGATCAGGATAGTAATAGCTCAAAAAGGGCAGTGATGTTGGAAGAGAAATTTTTATCTTCCACACCTTTTGTATAATTTTTTTGTAAGTATATAACTACCTATATCCACCCTTTCATCTCCACTCCAGGCATACATACACGACTGAACTTACCTGATGCTGTGCCACAGCAAGGTGGTACCCACCAAGCTGAGGAGAAGATGCTTGTGATCACATCAGGGGGGAAGAGAGTAACGTTTCTCTGGATCTGAAGCAAGTTTAATACTAATGCAAGAAATACGCCAATAAAAAACAGCACTATACCACGAATTACCAAATTCATGCCATGACTGGTTACAGATGAAATGTATGGGCCACACTTTTTTGGTAATGTTGGCATTGTGTCATTTTCTGCCATGACTTCTTATATTCTCAGAGACATCCAACAGGCTGACTGAGGAGGATTCACTTGCAATCAGTATTTTGATTTTCCTCAATTAGGAGATACACAAACCCTGAAAAATAATTAAAAAAGGGTGAAAAATGCAGATATAAGAAACATTAAATATATTTCTCTTAAATACATTGGAGATTGGGTTAAAAAATAATGGCTATTATATTTTTCTGAGGCAGCAATTAGTCATTTGAGAGCAGAACCAGCCACAGCTGCAAAAATGCCTTACGAAGAAAACAGGTTTTACAAATAGCTTGGCCTACTAGGAGACAGGAGGAGGAAACATGTGGGATGGGACAGCTAGCAACGTGAAACCACAGAGAAAAGCTGAAGAAATGAAACCAATATCAGATAGAAAAAAGGCTTGCTTTGCAGTAACAATAAATTGTTTTTCTCCCCTCCTTTAAGCAACAACTGGAGATTATGTAATTCAGAAGCAAGTAAACACAGCCCTTAGTTTCAAGTCAGTCACAGAGGTTCACAGATCTCTCTTCTTGAAGAGACGCCAGAAAACATTTCTCAACTGGAAAGTGAAATCTGAGAAATATTTTTCAGGATGGAGTCAGAACTTCAGCAATCCCACAGCGCATCCATTTTTGTATCCCCAGATAAGAGCAAACAACTCAGCAAACCAGAGAAGTAATCTCAACAGAGAGAAATATTTACCAAAGTAACACACTTTTGGTGAAAACTGCCATACATTACTACAAAGTGTAACTGTAATCAGGCACAAAAGAACCTGAGAGTGAAGGGAAAGGGAGCTTCCTCTGCCTGTGCCCTAGGTAGCGTCCTACATGAGTAACTCTGCCGGCACTACAGGAATGGCAGAGTTCCCATCCCGATCACGCTTTTTAAAAAAACCTGTCCATCAAGAGTCTTGTTATACATGGATTCAGTACCACATTCATGTATAACAACAATTTTGATTGACAGCTTAGCCACCTGGAACTTAAGAAAAAAAGCCCTGACATTGTTTTTAAATTTGAAACTGCCAACTGGTGGCGGCTTTTGTTAACTCTTACTTATGGCCACGCGGGCACAAGGGGAGCCAAACCAGCGCATCCATCCCCCTTCCTCCCCAGCTTCAGCATATCCCAAGGAAGCTCTCTGAAAATGCAGCAGCAGTGCAGAGGATGCAGCATTCACTTTTGCTGTCTGAAAGCCAAAAGGGAAGTTAAATACATCCAGGCTAGTGAAGATACTACAGGTAAATGCACAGAAAAGATGTGATGCCACGCTGTGGCATCCTCCATCACTCAGAAAAAGTTCCAGGAGGCAAAACAAAAGGAAAAAAAAAAAGTTCTGATCACATGTAACTTCCCACTTGCAGTTTGGGGAGGCAGCAGAGTCCTCCTAAGAATACAGGATCTCTTCTACACGGCCAATTCTCCGTGTTATTTGTTATCATGAACACGTCTTAGGGGGAAAGAGGGCAACCACAGTGTCTGCCTTCTTAAGTCAGCTTCCTGAGTCACACGGAACAGATGTCTGCATCAAGGCTGGCACTGGCACTGCAACACACTTCCCTCAAGCAAAAAGGAGGTGCTCCAGACTTTTTTTTTTTTCCCCTCCTCCAAACGGCATGGCAGTGGAGCTTGGATAATACATTTAGCCTCCAGGAAAGAAAGCACAGAGTCACAAATACATGACTATTTCAGCTGGGAGTCTCCCCTGTCCCTGGGGCCTTTGCCCACCAGAAGATTACAGGAAATTCCAGAATTTACAGAAGTCTTGTCAATACACGGCATTGGAGACTGTAGGTCCCAGTTACAAACTCTGCAGGAATACCGTACCTAATGGGGGCTTTTAAACTGCTACATCCCTTCTTAGCTTTAGCTTGCCTAGGAAAACAAGCTAAACTCTTGACTCTCCACTTACTTCACCATCCCAACAGCTCCTGGCACTTTCCGAAGTTTGCATATCCCTTTTTTTTTTTTTAATGCATGACCAGAGCTGATATACATAATCCCAGATTCGTCTCTCACAGCCTTGTACAAGAAAGTTCATGCTTCTGCGTCTCTCTCTAAATGAACTCTTCTGCTGCACGCCAAGGATCACAAATTCTTTTTTCACTGTCATAAAGCAATTGCTCACCTCCTGTGATCCATTACTACATTCAAGCCTCTCTTCTTTCCTGTTACTGAACTCCTTGTTCCTTGATACCAGCCCCAAATCTTGCGCGCTGAATTTCAGCCCATAGGTATTATTTTGTGTGACACTCAACATCACTCCATTCTTCCTGTAGGGTATCTCAGTCCTCTTTGGCCCTGCAAATGGATTCCAGCTTTGAGTCATCAGTAAACACCATTACTGCATCCTACTTTGTGCACCAAGGTCATCAACTAAAATACTGAGTGAGATCAGCTCAAGTCCCTGTCTTTGATGAAATCTAGTAACAATTTTCCCACAGCCATTATTTCCCCATTTTATCCTCTCTTGATAGGTCCCTCTAACAAGACTGTTTATGGTATTTGAAGAATTACAAGAATCTCCAACTTAATTAAGAATCATCAACTGTCCCACGTAGCAATACTGACGTAAACACTGATCGGATCTTACTTCTTTTTTTTTCCCCCCCTAGAAATGCTGGTGATCAAATAAAAGGCCAATTTTATTCTGGCATAAACCAGTTTCAGAATATAAAACCTGCATTTACCCAACTTCCATTTATTTAATACATAATTCGGCAAATATATTTAATTGTGAAGTGTTATTGAAACATAACAGGATTTTGCTATGCAAGGAAATCACTTACTGCTTTTATACAACCACTACAGCTGCAAGTCATTCAAGGCACCAGCAACAGATTTCTACTACGAGGTAAGCAGCCTGACCACAGCAAGGGCACTTGAGTGGGTACATGTTGGTGAATGCTGATAACAAGCAACACAAGGTCCCAAATCAGCATGATGCAGTAATTTCCATCCTTTTCTCACCCCACACATATTGTTCCTATTTGTTTTATCCCAGTTTCCAAATTTTCTCCACTCATTGGCTCTGAGACCTTCCGGCATGCCACACAGCAATAGGGGAAAGAGCAAGGTGACCAACACTCATGTAAAGATTCTTCAGAGCCTTGGACAGCCTGGGCTTGTGATGCTCAGGCATGGCAAAGGTATTTACTATCATCGCCTTTCATGAAAATGGAAATTAAGATCTCTCAGGAAGACATCGCCTCCTTCTTCTGGACTGGGATGCTAGCGTGCCTGCAGACAGAGGAGGGGATGTCTCTCCTTTTAAGCCTTGTATTTTACTAAGGGCTTCCACTCAGATGGGAAGAGTTCACATACTGAAGCAACACTACTTCTGAGCCTTCATCTCCTGGGAACGCGTATTCAAAACTGTAACACCACACTGAAATCGACAGGCTTGGCACTCCCAGAAAGTCTCAGCTGCGCTTCCCCTCCTCGGTAGCACACAGCTTCAACCCAAGCTTTTTTTTACATACCACGCAAGAGCATTATATACGATTCGCAAGGCAACCACGCGATGTCTGGCGTTGCACAAAAAGTTAACAAGCAAATTATCACCCTAGACGTCTTTAAAACACTTAGTCACTTAACTGTCTTCTAATTAGAAGATCCGTCCCGCAAGTGCTCCCCAGTGCTCTTCATGCTCGCGAAGAGCCTTCTGCTGTGTGCGATTCACAACTTCTGACGCGATACAGACACATTAGGAACAACGCCGTGTAGCGGGGGCCAAGAAAGAAGATTTATTTAAGCAACACCGCGCGGGAGATGGCAAAAAACGGTGAAACGACAAGAAACCATCTGTCTTCTGCGAGGCCACGCCAAAAGCAAACCACCCCCCTTCCCCGGGCACCGGGCGAGGCGGCTCTCCCGGCCGGTCTGCCCCATCCACCCGGGCACCAAGGCGCTCGCTTCAGGCCGGCGTTTCAGCACCTCCGGCCCAGGCCGGGCCCGTTAAGCAACGCCCGCGGAGGGGCCGCGGGCCCGGCCGCGCAGGGCCCCGCCTGCCCGGGGGAAGCCTCGCCGGGCAGACGGTTTAACCGCTACCCGAGGGGACGAGCTCCCGCCGTCCTCCCCCTCGCTCGCCCGCTGCGCCCGGCCACGGCGGGCACCGGCCGCCGCGGCCTCCCCCCCCCGGCAGAGCCAGCCGGGCCGCCCGCCGCTTAGCGCCGCGCCCCCAGCAGTCCGGGCCGCGGCGGGGCCCGGTGCCGCCCCCGCCCCGAGGCAGGGCTCCGCCGGCGGCGGCGGCGCTCGCCGGGGGCTCGGCCGCCCGCCGGGAGGACGAGGACGGGGCCGGGGGCCGCCGCTACCCGGCCCGGCCCGGCCCCCGCGCCTGGCGCAGCCCCATCCCGCCCCCGCACCCCCTGCGCCGACCCACCCGTCGCCGCCGCAGCCCCGGGACTCACTCGGCCTCCGCCATCTTCTCCCTCCCCGCGCCAGTCCCCGCCCCGCGCAGCCTCCGCAGCGCCCCGCCGGGCCGAGCCGCTGACAGGGGCGGCCGCGGGGCGGGCCGGGCTGGGGCTGCGCCGGGGCCGGGGCCGGGCGGGGAACGGGGGCCCGGGCGGCCGGGCCAGGCCGCGTCCCCCGGGGCCAGCCCTGCCCTCGGGAGCCGGCCTGCGACCCCCGCCGCGGCGGTGCGGAGTGAGCCGTCAGACGTGCCGGTCGAGAGGCTGGATGGAGTAACTCAGGGAAACTTCAGTGGAGGCCTCTTTGATGGGCGCCAGGCCGCCCTTCCCTCGGAACGGGGGTCGTCACCCAAACGGAGGCGTAGACGCCCTTCGGGTTTTTGTGCCATGCTGGTGCTTCCAGCCGGGTTGCGATGTAGGGTTGTGTGATGGCCCCGCTACACAGTCCAGTCGGAGAAAAGGTGAAACGCTGGTTTCCCAGCTCAAACTGCCTGAGCCCGGCTCCCCTGAGCACCGCGTCCTGCAAGGACTTTCACATGCGCCTAACTTCATCAATTGGGGCAAAAATGGCACAGCTCGTTACTCCAGAAACCACATTTTCGTCACCAGTCTGGGGCCTCTCGGGGAGAACGAACAATGCGAAGCAGAAAACAATTTGCTATAACCTGTCTTAACGAGTAGCAAAGGCATCGCAATAAAAAAATGCCACTGATGTGGAGAGGGATAGAGGACACTAATGCTGTTCTATTCATTTATGTATCATATACGTATTCATTATAACTTTACATTCGTTATTATTCTTCTATTAATGAACTATTTCACATTGCACCGATAATGAATACAGTTCATTAAAAATACTCGCCCATTGCATTCCCCCAAGCTTAGTATTTCACTGCAAAGACTTTGATAGAGCTTTCCGTACTGCGAGGTCTGCAGTGATTCTGTGCAGATCCTGTTATGATTCCCAGAATAAGGATTGGATAGGATGGAATTTGTTACTGTGTTTACTAGAGTGGCATCTTTAGTGATAACTGTGGTTTCTTCGTGCTGGTATGTTGTGAACAACAGTGTCACCAAACGTATAAACTCAGAGGAGAGTATATGGGTCTATAATAGACATATTAAGAATGGAAAAGGGAGAGATTTACAGCAGCAGAAACCCATTGTGGTTTAGATGAGCAATAAATGAATTTTCAAATCATTCAACTTTGGTTTTCATCACACAGAAACAAAGTCTTTTTATTCTCAGTAATTCCTACTGAGCTGCTTGCCCTGTCTGTGGTTTAGATAGTTACGTTGCTCTGCTTGAACTCCAAATTTTGGATTGGAAAAGACAAAATGGCTTTTTTAATCAAATAAAATAGCTTTCCCTAATGTCAGATCAACGCCTTTGGCCAGCCACATGCCTGAGGCAGAGCAAAGTGCCCTATCTCTTTGTGCCTTAAAGACCAGACCGTTTCTTCTGAAAGCAGAAACTTTGTGAACATAAACTGCATGCATTAGAGAGGAAAGTGTGGCATAAGTAGATGGAGACTGCGAATGACTGCTGGATCTTTCCTTCTCTAGACGTGTGTATATATAGTCAACTAATGATTTGTCTGTAAATAAATTCAGATTAGTTACAGTCAGGTCTGCTGCCGTGTTCAGTACTATACAATTACAACAGCTTAACTCCTACAAAGCTATATTAGTAGAGGGGTATTAAGGCTAATATGTGAGAAAATAAATAACCAGTGTTGGTGTAAATCAGTGCAACTCCAAGGACTTCATTGGCATTGCCAATTTACACCAGCTGAAGACTTGGTCCTTACACCCATCTGGTTATCCTTGAGGGTACAATGTCCTGTTGCACAAAAATGGGAGGGACATGAGGGAAAAGCATAGGAGAACATATCTGAATGGGAAATTGTCAAAATAAATACATCAGCAAATAGTTTGGCAGACAAAGGAGACGGACATATGACCTGCAGAGAAATGTCACTTGCTCTGACTTTGGAATTGCTATGAAACATCATGGGAGAAGCCTCTTTTTTGGAAAGCAACACAGAGTTGTTTCATTGCACTGGCTGCAGAACAAGATGATACAGAATATTCTGGATTTAGTTTTGGGACATAAATATTGCTCTGGATATGATAAATCTGGCAATTAAAAACTCAGCAAAGTTCATACAAAGCAGAGGAGCCTAGAGCAGCCACATACCTATAGAAAAAGTAGAATTGCTCTCATGTCCATAACAGTGGCTTTTTAAAAGGTGTATTTTGTAAAGGCCTTCATAGCTGCCTGATACACTGGTTGAATGAGCCAAGGCCAGTCAGCTTAGCTGAAGGTGTGTCCATAGCAGGACAATAAAGAAGGGTGAGAAGATGATGGATGGATGGGTGGATGGATGGACAGGTGAGAAAGAGAGACAGTAAGAGAGTAGGTAGAAAAACCTAACCTGAGTCTTTCTGTGGTGATCCATGGTAAAATGACCAGGTGTTTCTGGAACTATATGCACGTGTAACTTGGGAAAAGCCTATGCGTATGACAAGAAAAAGTCTTCTGTAGAAGTCTAGAGCTGATTCCTGGTAGGCTTCCAGAGTTTATGCAGGTAAAGACAACATCAGGCCAAAGTTACTGTTCTTTCCCTAAGCATGCCTTTACTGTGTGGAGTAGTGGGGCAACCAGAAAGTGCATTCAGTACAAGATGACCATCTGGGCAGGAGTCTTGTTCTCAGGGATTGGGCCAAATTTGCTTTCTGCTAGGTGTATGAATGAATGTCAGTAGAGCTCTTCAAGCACAGTCTGGAGATCCTGAATGTCTATGGCATCCCTTTAGCAGGAGTTCTGAAGAAGCCTGTTTGTGAACTGTGCTGAAGGATGGCCGATGACCAACAGCAGTTTCGCAACAAGTAATGCCTGTCCCTTCCTCATTCCACATTCCAGACAACTACATCAAGTACTGCTGTTATTTGGGGTCTTCAGCTAGGGTTGTGAAAAAATACTGTAAATTACAGAGTTTTCTTTATCAAAATATTCTTCAGGAACACAAATCCCTTTCAAAGCCTTCTTGGAAGTTCTCCATGCATACAGAAGCTTCTGGAAGACCTTCAGAAATGAAGAATTACAGAACTGGGCACATTTTCTGCAAATGCCTTTAATTTCACCAGCTGAGACTGCTGTCTTGTCTCTTTTACTCTCTGCAAAAGAAGGCATAGTAGCCATCCTAGTTAGCACACAGCTGGGTCACAGGCAAAGATCAGCATGGCTGACAAGTCCTGCAACATATGGGGAGCTTGTTAGGCACAAAGAGGCAGTGTACTGTGAACGAGTCTGGGGTCTTGGCAAGAACATAGTGGATAAGTTCTATAAAATTGATTTTCCAATAGCGTTGGCATTTTAGAGAGGGAAGGAGAAAGAGGCAGTAGCGATGTGAAACCATCGGATCGTATGCATTCTTACATATGAAAAGGGCTTGTGCTTATCTCAGGTTAGCAACGGGATACACAATTCTAGGGCTGATATCAAAGGCATTTTTGTTTATTTATTTAGCCACTTGCAAAAGATGCTGGGTTGTCCGCTCCAGAAGCTAAAGTCCTTTATTTATTTACTGAAAGGTGCTGCATGAACAAATGCAGCATGAGTTTCTCTATATCACTCTGCCAGTGTGGCTCAGCCCTGATCTAGTTTCCATACTCATTCAGTACTTGCTAAAATAGTTACCTAGGGAGTAAACACTGCCAACCACGGTCATGGTTTCTGAGATATGGAGCCCAGCCCAGTCAGAAGTTTGCCAAGATAACCTCATTGCATCACATGCCAAAGAGCCACAAACAGCTGTAGCACTGAATGACTATGACATTTAAATAAGATATTGAAAATACAAGGTAATCATCATCATGTTAGAATACATGCAAACATGCGATTTAGAAATTAAAGACTTCCTACCGTATTTTTGTAGCGCCATACAACATGTAGATCCGATGGACAGACTAAATAGCTGGGACACCGAGCTTCATTGGGGCGTATTTTTTTCAGCGATAAATTCTGGTGGGAAGCAGGGACAGTATGGAGCCTGAAGATACACGGAGAATGTATATGAATGCATTCCAATCCTAGGTGTGTGTGCATGTGACATAAGTGTGTCACTTGCTAAGAGTCAAAAAAAGGTCAGTGCAGATGAATAAGTATATGTGAAAAGGGCAGGAAGGAAATTCATGTCAAATCAAGCTAAAAATAGGTGGCTGAGTGGATGAGAAGAATGGCGTAAGAAATGCAAACAGAAGAATTGCAGTGTCTGAGAAGGAAAGTAGCCTTGTACAGGAAGTTAAAATATTTTCTGAACTTGATTGAAAATATTTAAATGTATGTGTCATTGAAGATAGAAGGAAGTGGGGTTTTAATATTTAAGGTTTGGAGGTTCACAGTTTCTCTGCAGCCATGAAATTCAGATTCCCTCCCTCCCTCGCTCCCTCCCTTCCTTCCTTCCTTTTTCTACCTTTCTTCCTCTCTTTCTCTCTTTCTCCGTTTCTCTCTCCCTTTCCCTCTCTCCCTTTCATTCCATTTGTGGCATCTCAGATCCACAAGGAAGGAAAAGATTCTAGCAACTGCATTCGAAAAGCTCTTACCCAGTATTACAAGGTTTGCCATATAGTCATTAGCAAGCAATTGCAATGCCAATTGATTTGGCAATACTGTTGACTGAACTTATTTCAATTGGCATTGTATTTGTAGAGATACAGAGCTTATACTTATGCCTACAAAAAATGTCAACAACTCATTTTAACTTATTTTGAGATAGGGCAATAACCCACCCCTATTTTGCTATTCACTGTACAAATACAGAGCACGAACCAGTCTACTCCTGCAGAGTTTACAGTCTAGAGAGAGCAGCAGATTCCTCTGCAGGTGGTAGAGAGAAATAGCACATACGGAGTGGTCCTTCTGCTCATTTGATGTATCTATTTTAAGTTTAAAAAATTGCCTTCTGGAGAAGGCTGTTTCTTTCCTTCACCTGTTGCAGATGGAAAAGATGCCAAACTTCATAGACATCTAACTTTTAGGCCTCAGAATAAGGAGATAATGATGTTATCGTGTGTAATTTGTTCAACAGCACAGGTTATCTGGGTCAGCGTTGAGGAATGTTTATGTTGCAACGAGTCTCAGGGATGGCGGTGTTGGACAGCAATCGCTGCTGGCATTGACATTGCTGGGAAGGACACATTACAGAGCAGTTTGAAAAATGTCTGTTTCTCTTAGCCAACAGAAATTTGCAAATTTACAGTGACAATTCAAATACCAGAAGTTCTTGTTTGCAGCATTCAACTTCCTCTCAAATTTGACCTTTCCCTCAGAAAGCACGTGGTGCAAAATGCAAAAAAAAAAAAAAAGGGAACCAAGAGCTCACTTAGAAATACAGTTTTCCATTAAAAGCAGTTTTAATGAAATGTATTCCATCAGCCTTAGTTGCTTTTGACAGTAAGTGATTCAGGTACCTAAGCATAGGATCTTGGAAACACTTTAAGGCACCCAGGACACCTGCATTGAGCTGGGGATGTGACAGCCACGTGCAAGACCCTTACCTTCCCGAGGCTGTAGCTGCTCCCCCAGTGTCCTGGGGAAGGACACTCTAGGGCACCTGGAATAGCATCTCACACCCTCGGTTAGGCAATTAAGCCTCCGAACCTCTACGATTTCAAACGATAAGCCATCCCATCTGATACTGTTATTGATGGGCTGCCAGAGCCTGATAAAGGAGAGAGGGCAGCGGCATAGCGCTCTCCAGTCGCACCCTATACTCCTGACACTCTTTTGGCCCCTCCTGGTTCTTTTACACCAGAGCGGCCAGAAAATTCCTGCGGTGGCAGCTCCACGCCGTGACCTCCAGCAAGCGCTGGTAGGTCCTAGAGCAAGAGGCAGGTCGCAGCGCAGGCTCCGGCAGCGAGAAGCCCTGCTCTGCTGGGAACCCTCCTAGGCATGACGTGCAGCCCCAGCAAGCTTGGCAAGCAAAAAGCGACGTCTGGTGTTTGGCAACCTGATTGTGCAAGGAACACGGGGATAAACAGAGCGGTAGCTAGCAACCAGCTCCACATAACTCTCCCTGAAGCTATAAAAAGACAGGAAGGATTAATAATTGTCTGAGTTAACACTATTACTTCTTTGGAGTCGCAGAATCACAGAGGCGACACTGGAGAGGCATATGCTGGAGAAGGAAAGAAGAGGGACGAACACCATATAAAGTAACATAAATGGAATTTGTATTGTAGAGTTTTGGGGCCTAAGAGATCAAACTCCTTTTCTTCCTTCCTTATTATTTTACCGCATTGGTTATAATCTTTGTGAAAATACAAAGAATCGCCTCTTTCTTCCATAGTGACCCACCAGTTAGTGTCAGCAAAGAGTTGTTCGGCTGTCCTGGATTTCTGGGCTACTGCTTCAACTGGTCCTTTTCTCATGAAAGCAGGGTTTAGCCGTGTTGTGTAAGGTTTGATGTTACAACCAGAACACGGGGTATGAACCGTATGAACTTAAATTTTAATGTGATGGCAAATGGATCTGTTAACAGAATTAGTTATCTTCTCTTCTACTATTTTTTAAGGTTTAATGAGGAAGGTTTAAGAAGGTTTAATGAGGAAGATTTTTTTAATTCTTATGTCTTTTAATAGAGTTATTACAGACAAGGTGAACCAAAGTACGTAGGACTTTACATGTACTGAAAAATATGTACCCAGCTGCACTGCTGATGTGGATCACTGAACTACGACCAGCCTAAACTGGGTCCTGGATTTTGGCTTATCCCTTTACTCCTAGGCTACACATTTTAGACCTGAATTTCTGCTGGTAAATTGTAAATTTACCCCAGTGAAGAATTTGGCCTTCACATTGCAGAGGGACAAATAAAATCTCAGTATTGTGTTTGTATTTGGATTGTTCCTAGTGTTTTTTTGTACCTTCTTTTTTCTTCTTCTTCTTTTTGCTCCAGTGATTCATTTATGAAAAAAGATGATGAGATTCAGGCTTCTGATGGTATTTCCATTACCCAGGAATTGAAGTACTCTGAGCAGGCATAAAGATAAACACACGTACCCAAAGTGAACGCAAATACTTTAAATACAGAAAAATATTACAACTTGTGCCTGGTGCTACTTACCCAGTAGACCTTCTGCTGTGGATTTATGGCTGTTGTCACAATACTTTCTTCTCTGGCTTTTCTCGGAAGGAAGCTTTTTCAAGAACTAAATTAATTAAATTCACAGAGAGTGTTAAAGTAAAAATACTGTCCATACAGATACGCACATACATACATGCATATACATATAATTAGCAATCAGTTCATATAGAGATTTGATCCAAATCCAGCAGATTAGATTATCTGATAATTAGTTTGTTTTGAGTTTGGATCTCCAGGGTAGGTGCCGGACTCCAAATAACAAAATTAGTTTGCAAAAGGGCACCAGCTTCTCAGCTGTTCACTGTCATTTTCTCAAATGTACTTCCTGAGAGTCGTATGAAGATCCTCCATTCCAAATAAATTCAAAGCCATGTGTCCATTGCCAAATATATTACAAAAAATAAGGGAATTTCATGCACTAGTCTTTTTGAGAGTAATCTGCTTGCACAGTTTCTTGACTCAGCTCAATATTTTCCAGCATTTGTGGTGCAGCAGAATAAAGATCATGTTTTATTCTAGTTATGATATTTTAGCTATATATTATTAGAGACTTTAGAAGTAGTTTGACACGCTTGTAACTAGAACATGGGCCAAAATGAGTAATGTTTTGTCATCAGTGAATTTCTGCTGCTTCAGAAAAAGTGATCTTACCTTCCTAACCAGCAATGATCTTACATCTTATATCTTCAGATGAAACTTGGTCTCTTGTGGCCATGCTAGAAAAGTGATACATTTTCTATTTGCTCTATAAGCAGAAATTCAGTTGCCCTGGCTTTCTCTTTTGCTGCATAATAAATAAGGAGTGTTGTTCAAGTTTTATTTTTCCTATTCATAAATAAGAAATCTCATTCTCATTTGGTGTAGAGACGCTTCAGATGCTTTACTAACATTTTATTGTCTGCCTCAGTAACAAATACGCTGTCTATCCAGAAACACTGTGGCTTCCATTAGACCGTTCTATTCATTTGACTCAAGTGGACAATAAAACATGCTGAATGACAGCGTGTCACTGATGACTATAGAGCCTTAAAGAAAAACCATTCTGCCTCCTGCCTTTTCATCGGTTTTCCTATATCTGAGTGTACCCCCCCTCCACTGTATTTTAATAGAGGCATGGCCTAGTTGATATATTTCTATTAATTTTTAGTGATTAGCCCAGTGTAAAGCCTTGTCAGATAAAACTGACTACATTATTTTTTCCAAAGGGGAAAGTGGGGACCAAGATCTCAAAGGTTAGTAAGTACCCTGCTGTTGGGAAATGTTGGTTAAATGTATTTTTGGTAAATTATTCTCCAGTCCTTGAAAAACATTGGAAAACTGGGTGAAGTCCTTTAAACAAAAGTATATATATGTCCATCTGCTCTGGGCATAGGTGGAAGAGATGACTAAGAATCGGTGCTAAAAATGGCTAGTCTGTGACTCATATTAGGAGTATGAATTGGTGGAATATCTGGTGTGGTAACAAAAGACATTTCTTCCGATCAGGTTGGAGTTTACCATGTTGCAGAAGCCCGGTACGAAGCCAGCACCACTTATGTTCCCATTTGGTTGACACAATGCATAGGTCTCATGTGCCGCACGGGGATGAGGTATTATTTACATTTACTTTGGTTTTTTAGTCCTCCTAGTCAAGCAGAAGTGTAAATGACTGTAATTCTTCTATTAACTAGATATGAAACTTCAGCAGCTTCTGCCTAACATATATCTGGTTTTCTGGAGTATATCAGAAGTCCCTTATCCTGAGGGATCAACTGGACCTTCAGATGCCCTTCAGATATTAGATATCAATATGTGATTTTCAAGGTAACCCAGGAAACCGCAGGTAGGGTTTTTTTTCCTGTTTATTGCATATTTCTTCTGTGGGGAAGGAGTATTCCAAAGGGTATTGGAAATACTCCCTCCCCTTTCTGAATGCTTGCATTTTGTTCCTTAATTAGAGAGTGGCTAGAGGCTGCAACTTGGATGCACTGGCCTTCTTTCAAGAAATTGGGTTTTGACACCTTGGCCACAAGCAATCGGCTAGGAGGGTTTTCACGTGTGCTTTTTTTAAGATGGTAGAGCTAACACGTTACTACACACAGTGCTCCAGCGAACACATCCCTCACACTCCGAGTGATGTCCTGCCTCGTGTGCGGCTGTGCAGACCCCAGCCTTTACCTCGTGGAGGTACGATCTATGGGACAGCAGGCTCTTTGGGAGAGGGAGCATCTTTTCATTACGGGTTAGCGCAAGACATAGCGTAATTGTGACATCTAGAAGCCACTACAACTTTTCTAGGAGCAGGCTGTGAATCTCTGTTGTAATAAACCTTTGCTTACCCAAATGACCTCTGTGAAACTGGTGCTTGCACTATGGACCATAACAAACAATAATGACAGAAATAATAATAATAACTGCATTTCTGTGGCTGCCTCCCTCTTCTATTACATGGGAGACATTCGGGTATTACAAGGTGGATACAGGATAAAATATAGATGTATTGTATTGGGGAGTAATAATAATGGCAGCACACACAACTAAAGAACTATCTTGGAGAGTGATGACAGTGTATGCTAAGAATGTTACATGTCTCCAACTCTTAAAATTACGTACACTATTTACAACACCTCTTGGTTGAGTAGGGATTTATTTATGTTGCTCCATGTCCAACTAAATGTTAAATATGACGTCACGCAGTACTGCTCCATCTCTGGGTGAAGGTACAAGTGGAAAGACATACAGAACTTTATTCTGTGACATTCCCATCTACAGATATGTATGAATTGATAGAAATAACCTTTTGTAATACCCACAATTTTCTGTAGTTCTAATTTTTATTGTGCCTGCTGCCTGAAAGATGATAAGACATTCATAAATTCACACTCCAGTGGTTTGATAAATATATAACAGTCTGAAAAGGAGTTTCTTGGTGCAGTGCATGTTATTCATCAGGTCTCAGTTTTCCTTGGTTTTGGTCCTAAGGTGGTTTTTTTTTGGTTTTGTTTTTTTTTTAATTTGACATTTTTGGCTGACTTCTGTGATCCTTTTCCTACCAATAGCCACAAGCAAAAATAGCACTCGAGACAACTAAAACTAAATATGGTGTGACGAAAAATATGTTTATATACCTTTATTATATTATCTCTTATTTTTTATCTGACAAATGAGAAGGCGAGAATATTGTAAAATTATATTCTATAGCAGGCACAACGCTTATCAGTTACTTTCCTTTGACCTTCTGCCTTAGTAAATTAATTCACTTGAGCTGTTCGTACACTAGAACATTAGGGAAAAAATAATGTTAGCACTAGTGAATATAATCTCTGCAGGAAAGCTGGGCAATTATTCAATGGTCTAATCTTATCTCTTGTTTCATTTTTATATGGCAAGTCTACATTTAAAGTATTAGATATACTGTGCTTCTGCTCACTACCATCAAACCACAGTAAATAAATGCCGCTAAGTGCCACCATGAGTGAAGGAGCTTATAATGAGAAGTGTGAGTAGACATGTGCGCCATTCATCATTCTGTTCAGTCCGATATTGGGGTTCTTTTTATCAGCAGTATTCGTAGCAGTGTCATCACCTCTGGTATAAATCTTCTGTCAGTGTCTGTCGTCCCCGTGCCCTATTAAACTCATGCTCTCACATAATCACTGAATGACCTTTGGATGTCTTTCATTAACCTCTGACCTGAACCCCGCTGGCTTCTTGTTGGTAGGTAAATCTATAACATGACATTTGCTTATGACTCAACCTTTATCCTTGCTTAATAGTCGTGCCTTTCAATTTTTTTTTTGTTCTGGAGCAAAAAGATAGTTACAATCTTAAAGCACAGCTTGGATTTCAAAGGTTGGAACACAATATTCACCGAAGTGTGTCCTAATGGACTTTCTAATATTTTTCCACTGCTGCTTACTGAATCTTATCAATTGTAAATTGATGCAGGATGTTAGCCTCCCAAATCATATTTTTGTTTCTGACAGAAGTTTGTTTTCTCTCAGATATTTTCTTCTTACTGTGTTCCCCTAATCGGGGATTAGGGATTGATTAATTCAAATTCAGTTGTGCAGCTTAGCCTAAAAATTCTGGTGCTGGAGATGAGGGTAGCTATTACACAGCAATAATAAGAATAATGCAAGATTTTGATCTCATGAGGATCAAGAGGGCTGGAGAGTAGTTTCTCCAGTGCTCTATGTTGCCGATGTCTTACTGCAAAGCCTTGGTCAAGCTACTTGCTTTTTCTATGACTCATTTACCTCACTTGTAAAATGGGCCATGGTAAAACTGTACTCTGCAGAATAAAACATGAAAAATGGCTTCTATTTACCTCTTGTGTGCTTGGGAACCAGACTGATGCTCTTATTAACCCTGCTCAGCTAAGTGTGTGTACAGAGTTGAGAGCGTATTGAATTATATTTCTCCTCCTTCAGCCCTGCCTCCCCCCTGTGAATGTGCCCCTAATTACAGCTAACTATAATTAGTACCAATTAACTAAAATTCTTAGCAGTTGTATTCCTGCAAACCCATTGATGAAAGGGGCTCTCGGCAGCGCACAGGAAAGTAAGCGGTTAGGATTTGTGCGGGCATTGGAAGCGGGGGGGATCGTGGAAAATTGCAGGACTGGCCGGTGCTCCCTCGGCGAGGGCTTGCGGGAATGGGCTCAGTCTCTGCAGGGAAATGCGGGAGACGAAATGGATATGGCACCGGGGGAAACGGGGGAACACAAAATGCAGGTATTAACTGAGGGAGGTTGTGGGGAGAGAACGGGGCAGGTGGGTTTGATGGGGGTCTGTCTGCAAGGTGCTATAGTCCTGATTCAGTCTTTTCAGTGACCGCAGAAAAGAGCACAGGGCTTCCTGCGGGAAAATTAAAGGAAAAATCTGAGTGAATGTACGTGGAACGGCTTTTGCATTTTCTGCTAAAGTGCTATAAATCATCCTGAAGCAATGTTAAAATAAGAAAAGATTGGATGACATTATCTTCTCCTCAAGTTTATATATATAAGGGTGTTTTAGCAGACTTGTGTACTTATAAAAATTTCAACTAGCTTGTTTAATGGCAACAGTGTCTCCTGAGCCATATAATGCACACACACTCATTAAATCCATGTCTTGATTTTGCTATGTAGAAAGCTAAAGCAAAATGCCATCAGCTTTTTCCTGAGTTTTTCTCTCTCCATTTCTTTTTACTGTGTTCAGGAATGGCAAGCAGGTTATACTTCTCTTTCCTGTTTCGGTATGAGGCTGTCTCCTCACAGCTGGAGGGCCCATCTCTTCTCAGCTTGTGATCAAGCACCATCAAAATGGGGAAAAATTCAGGGAACTGAGAATGGACAGATAAGCAGTTGGTCTCTTCTTTACTTAACTGTGATTTGATGTAGCATTCCTCCCTGTTTTTATCAATGTTGTTCTTATTTCTCCTTTTTCTCTTCATTTTCTTCTGTGCTTGGGTATGTCTTTTGATATCAAGGGCAAAAAAACCTAGTATTGATATTTTGCACTTCATAAAATACCTGGAACAAGTTACATGGATAGCAAAGGAAACGGTAACACACCGCAGATGTCAACACATGCCCAACCGTGGTGTTGGCTGACTGCCGTAAGTCTTCTACCTCTCCGGAAAAAGACGTTGTTATGGGCATCAGCCACCTCCACTAGAAGGTGACAACAGCACACGTGCTTGGGACTGGTGTCTTGTGATGACTCGGGCATCATCTGAAACAACATCAGCTTCCTTGTGGTGTCTGAACTGTGGATACAGGAGATGCCACCGAGGGATGTGGCAGGGAGCAGAGATGACAGCGTTGGTGTCTGCTTCAGTACTTAAAACCATCTTTCTCGTTTTCAGGTCACCACAGAGAATCTTCATGTCCTACAGATGCGGAACAACTGAGAATTCATTTCCTGACCCCAGGCTCATTACATGGATGGTACTGTCAAACGTAATACAACTTATATGTGGATAGTTTGATAACGCTAATGCCTTTTATTCAACATACATGTACTGTTTTTATCTTTTGTTAAATCAAAATGAGAAAGGAAAATGACAGGGTGAGGAAAGGAAAGAAAATATTTCCATTCACGTGTGATAACCCATACTTCCTAGCTCCTTTGTAAGCACCTTGCCCTTCCCAGTTTAACACACAGCTGTTTTGGAGCTCACAGACAGCACACGGGGTAAACATTGAGTAGTGCGATGGGATAGGTGGTAAATTAAACCAAGAGCTGGTTACATGCCAATTCCAAGAAAGGGTGTACACGAATGTCCTGGTAAGAGGCTCTTGCCAGGGCAGACTCTTTTCATTGGCAAAAGGGAAAAAAATGGGGCAACATGCTGCGTTATACTAATCCCTTGACCATTAAGGTCTATTAGTGCCCTCAGGGCACTGGCACAAAGTCCTGCAATGGCAGGGAGATAGGGGCAGGCAGCAGGGAACTGTGGAAGATGTGACGGAAAGATCATTTCCCCCAGAAGTGCCTAGTACCAGTCTTCATTTGGGCCCCAGCATCCCTGGTGGTGCCCGTGGTGTGACCTGGCACCTGGGCGCACGTTTGTCATGTTACCGGACAGGGATCCATCATGTCAGGTTTCATTGGAAATCAAGATTATAATTACGAATAATGGTAACAATAATGATAATAACAGTAAGATACTAGAGTACTCTGGAGCTCTAGCTATGGATCAGAACAAAATTGTGCCAGGCACAGCAAAGCCCTTTCCATCACCAGTGGAGAGTGAGACAAATAAAGTCACAAATGCATGGGAATAGAATGAGAAAATAAAGTGTTGTATCTCTCTACTTTTTATTTGGATTTACAAATACCTTTGGAAAAGGTTGTCAGGGTGGAATTTGGCGAAGTGCAGTTGAGAACCTCTGGAAAAAAGTGGGTTTTGAGGAGAAACATATAGAGCAAGGACCCCGTCCCTTAGATGGCTTAGTCCCACAGACCTGAGTGGGCTTTAGATCTGGCCATGGCAAAGCACAAGATTTTCAACTGATGACGACAACTGAGAGGACTTGGGATGACGGCAGCAAAGAAACACAAATGGGTAGTTAATTGTGTGACCCACAGGGAGCACCGGAAGACATTAATGGGTATAAAGAGGCCATATTTCCATAAATGACCATTAGTCTTCTGCAAATGTTCCTTGAAATGTAAAGGAATGATTTTGTCTCTCCAATTAATCATCCCAGAAATCCTCCTTCGTGTAATTTTGAAAACACGGGAGAGGACTTAGTATCAGCAAATGTTGCCAGATGTACAAAATGGCAGAGTAATGTGTTGTATAAAATGATTTTGGGTGGCAGAAACTGGATAGGAAGCCAAGAATACTGCACCAACATTTGAGCTTTTCTGCAAGAGGCGTTGCCAGCCTCAGGAGGGAGCACTGGATAATTTATAGGTTAACATTTTCTTTTTATGTGAATAGCATTTTTTCTCATTTATAGTTAATTAGGTTAAGCATGCATGGGGAGCGAGGGAGGAAAGACTTTCAGAGAGAATCTAAACGATTAGTAATTTGAATGAAGTAAAAGAATCTGCTAAAAGATGTAGCTCTGGAATTAAATATGTTGCTATAACAAGTGTAAGTATCAGATAGGAATTTTAAAGGTTCTTACATTAATTATAGCAGCAGCATAAAAAGAGGTAGAGCGTATTTACAGATTTGGCACGTGGATTCTTTTCACAAGTAGCTGCTGTTTCATTTTACTAAAGGAAGAGAAACTAGTTGTCCCACCATTTCACAGGTTTATATCTTTTGCACACATTTCTGGTCTCGGGGGGGGGGGGTTGGCTCACATACAGGATCAGTTAAGGTGAATTACAAAGTAAAATGAACATTGACTTAACCACTGAGTTTCTTCAAATCTTTTTTCCTGTATAAAATCCTCTTGACACTTCCTGGTTGGCTGAACATTTTTTTGGCAGAACTTGTGTGTCCATCTACACGCAGGGAGTGGAACAGTTTCACTAAGGCCCATCTAAAAATGCTGCACCGTATCTAAACCAGGGCAAACTTTTATGCAGCCGCTCAGAATGGTTCAGGGCGTTAAAATCACCTGGGCTGCAGTTAGATTACTGGTATACAGACTTGTCAAATCCAGTATGTTGATGGTGAGGATGGCCCAGTGTGCTGTCATCTCCCGTCTCCCACCACGAGGGCAGTCCGTCTCTCCTTTGCAGCGCTGCACCACGGGCTCTCTCCCGTCCCGATGCCCCATTTGCCAGACACAACTGGCTGCTCGCCCCCACACGACCGGTTCTTCGCTCCCCGCCTCCCTTGGGTGATCCAGTGCACGGCTGGCATGGCCACAGCTATCACATTCCGGGATATCTGTGATAACAAGACAGAATTTTACAAGAAGGAGGACATCTATGAAAAATTAGTTAAAACGCATTTCCACCTGGAATGCCTTCTGCTGTGTAATTTTTGAAAATGCTCAGAACAGTTTTTAAGTCATTTTTGGTTTCCTTCGCAGATTACCCTTAAGCGTTGGGTGGAGCTTTTACATGTAAGCATGTAAGTCCACTTTTATCCAAGGGATCTGATGTACAAGTTCTCCCAGCTGAAAAGCGTGTGGTACTTCCGAAAATCAGGCATGACTTTGAGTTAGATACTAAATATACATTTAACAGTTTATCCCCTGACACCCAGATAATTCAAGAAGTGAATGATTTATGATTTCAAGAAATGAATGATTATTTATACTGGAAAACACTGCTGTTTTTATTGCATATGAGCAGTTCCACATGGAGAGTTATTCAAAGTAGTTTAATGTTTGTGCTGTGCCCATAAAAGCCAGTTTCTTTTTCTAGACAGGGATCTTTAAAATAGCCTGAAGGAATTGAATGCGGACCCCCAGTGAAAGTCAGGGAGAGATAACCACCTAATTCCCTTACGCCTTTTAGAAAATCCCAGTGTTTATTGGCTTACCCCCAGCTGTAAATTAAGCCCAAATGCTGCACCAGTTGTGCCACAGCACAGGTACGGTTTGCAGTCCCCTCTATTAGGCGACTCGAAGCAAGATGTACCCCAGGTTGTTCAGATTTACGCTGGCTGCATGCTTTTGTGTTTTTAAAAAAAACGAAAATAGGGTATGCACAGGTTGTCCGTGGCTGCTTTGTGTGTGTGGGATGTGGTCAAGGGATGCCTGAGTCTGGCCAGAAGTAGATGGAAGCTCAGTGGAGCACAAAGCCCCAGACCAGGGGATGTGGGTCCGGAGCCAGCCAGGAACGAACGAGCGCAGCCCTGAACTGCGCTGCCCTGCGCTATGCTGCACTGACACAAGAACATTTTAGAAGCAATTTCGGGTTCCTCCGACGTGACGCGTGTGGTGTAATGAGTTTAAATGCCTTGCCTTAGGTCATGTGGGGAAGCAGAGAAAACCACGTCAGAGAAAACACTTCATCCAAGCTCATAATGAGCTTGGGTAAATAGGTTTTGGTTGAGCAGCCAGAGCTGAGGACCAGAGCCCAGAAGTTTGAGTTCGGTTCCTGGCTAACTGCATCTGTGCCTCTGGTGACTCCTGCAAGTCCTTCACTCCCCCACCAGCCTGCAAAGCCGGGGCAGAAATGACTTGCAGAGTGATTGTGAGAATTAGTTAATTAACACTAGGCTAGAGCTGCTCTGCCTTCAGTGGATGCTCTTGCAGGGTAGGATTTGGTTGCACAAGGGCTCATCTGTTGCTGCTGTGGTCATCGGGAGGTATTTTGACCCATTCTCTAGCCTGTGTACTTGCTCCACCAGCCCCACTGAGCAAAGATACAGCGAAGCAGTGACTGGTGCAGAAGGAGGTGAGTTTAGGCATTTGGGGCATCATCCAGCTCCCACAGAGCTGCTCAAAGAAGGAGCTATGCAGAGCTGTGCTGAAACAGCAAAGGAGAGCGTTGCTGCCTGGGGAGCAGCACCGGGTCTGGAAGGGCAGCGTGAGCTCTGCCATACCTAATTGCTGCACCTTTAAAGCACGTCCACAGCTCTCCATGAAGTGATTCCAGCACAGCTAGAAAGCTGACGGGGCTTGTCCCTCTGCCCACGTGTTGCTTCCCGCACACGGCTGGAAGGGCCACAGCAGAAGGATCCGGGTGGGGGACCCCAAGACGATTCATTTCCTAACGTCCCTTCTGCTTAGAGTCAGGGCAGTTCACAGGGGGACACCTTTGGGGTTAGGCAGGGGGACTGTGTGCAGCTGCCTCTTTATTTGTCCCAGCAGCATCGAATGCCTTATGTCTTTTGGTCTGAGAGAAGAAGGGAAGTGGACACAATATTTTGTCCCTGGTAAAAACTGCGATACCCGAGGTGAGGGGTCAAGAAGGGATAAGAAGGTTTGATGGGGCATCTCTTCCGTTCAAGACCTGGACCCTGCCATTGTCAGGTGAAACTCTTCTCCTTTCACCGGCTGGTTTTCCCATCTTTGGGAAGGCCTCCTTCCCTTGCACCTGGGCTGTGTCTCTTCCCCACTCCTGTTCCTGACCGTCAGGGCAGTGGGAGGTGCTGGGGAGCAGTAACATACGCTCTGGGGAACCGCATAGCTCTGCACAGCTTCTGCTAGTTCCTCGTGGCATCAGTCCTGGAGCCTGTGCCAGTGGACGTACCAAGGCTTGGCTCATAGTAACGTTCCCTTGAGAAATAATGATTTCACTGGAAGAAGTTGCCAGTGTGTTAAAAATGTAAGAGGGACAGCATTTTTCATGCAAACACTTGCTGTCTATATGGATAATGAGCTATCTGCTGCTAGTTTTCTTCTTTTTAGGGCGGGAGGCGAAGAAGGAGAACTGGACTTTGTGCCGAATGGATGGTTGTGAGAAGCTGGTACAATTCAGTCATTTGCGAGCAGCTTGCAGACATCGGGAGTAAAGGTTCGTTACACCTCTAATTTTTTTCTTCCTTTGGGCAGGTGGCCTAACAGCCCAACAGCTGATCCTACTTTTTAAATTTAATTTTAATTGAATGCACTGCTAGAGATGCCTTAAATTGACTCTTTTGGTTTGAATTTCCTAAGGGAGTTCGCCCCAAGACCTCGATCCTAGTGATAACTTATTCTGGCCAATGGAGCCAGTGTGTATTTATTGTGTATCTCTCTGTCCCTTCTCTGGCTTCTGCTACCATGAACACTGCAGTTGCTGATGACTAGAAAATTACTCAAGCGTGAACTGTTTCACTGTCTGTCACTTTCCTCATTAGGCTAGTGAGAAAATGTATCTACGACTCAGTCACACACAGCCCTCATTAGGTTAGCAGCACATTGAGATCATTGCCTTTTTTAAAGATGGCTGCAGGAAAATGGCTGGGTAGTTTGATGCTCCTCAGTAATAAGTGGAAGTAGCAAAACTAGGGCTCACTGCACTCTCTTCTAAAATAATTGCATTGTTTGCAGAGCCTGATCAATGGAACGAAGTGTTACTGCTGGGGAAGTCAGACGGCACTGCACAATCCCACTTCTTACTCTGAGTAGAGGGGGCAGGAGACGCTCAAGGTAAGACTAATTCATTGGGCAAAAGAGATTTAGGACAGGAACACTATCCATTTTTGGCATCTGCTTCTCTTTGTGCCTGTTAAACTGGAGGAACTCTATTGAAGGTGGTGTATTTTCTTTCGTGTGTCAATAAGAGTAAATTCAGGTCTATCAGCTAAAGCTCTAACTGCTAGCAATGAGGGCTACCAGTGCGTTCCCAATTCCTACCTCAAGCAGTTAGCCAAAGTAGCGCTAATCAATATAGACCCGTTATAGCCATTCCCAGAAGGCTGGATTTAGACAATATCACTGCCAAATGTCCATGCTGAGTTTCGGCTAGAAAAGATGTGCTAAATGACTGCATGCCTTCTCTCTGACTAGTGATACTTTCTTTTTAGTTCTTTTCCTGAGCAAAGAGTGCCACTGCCTTCCACATTGACATTTCCTCTGAAATTGGTCCATTAACACCTATATGCTCTAGAAAAACAGGTAGTTATTTTCATGCCTGGATTTCTTTATTTGAAGAAAGAAAAGAGCAATAGTAGCAATAGTAGCTACTGTTGACCTGCAACATACTCCAACCACTAGAGCAGCTACATAATCCTACTTGTGCTAGAGCCCCAGTGTTGAATGGGACCATTGTATGGACAGGAACTGCTACTTGCTTTGCTGGAAAGGGGACTTCCGAAAACCGCAGCACAGCCCAGTCTGCTCTGGCTGTCACATGCTTGCTTTGGTGCAGTCTGCTGGTGCGCCAGTTTGGTGCAGACATAGTCTAGCTCACCTACTTGCTAGACGTTGTTAGCATTGGTAGGTGAAGCCTTGCATGTCACACTACGTATAAAATTGCTCAGAAAAGTCATTTTACATGAGGAACTTATTTTATGCTCTCATTGTAATGTATTTCTACTGACGATTGCTTCTGTATTGTGATCCCAAAGACCTGAAAGGCAGTTTACACATAAACTTTTGCAGCCACTGAATCTTGATAGAAATATCTGGTTGCCACATCAGACCCGCAGTGCTGATGATCCATCTCTGTTCTGCCATGTAAATATTCATTCATTAGCACTGGCATAGAGGATCAGTGATGTACTGTAGTTGATTAGGTTCATAGCAGATATGTATCCCCTAAGGGTAAGGTGATGAAAAAAACTTATGGCCTTTTTGCTTATTTAAAGTTGATATCCAACTCCAAGTTAAATTGGATATCAAGTACTTGACTTGCTCTGCATATACTCTCTTCAATTCCATATACATATGATTCTTCTCATTATCTGCATTTACAAATTCAAAGGCAATTAGCCCTGAAATAGCTAGAAATGTAGAGAAAGAAATGTTTGAATTTTTATTTCCCATGAAGTTCATATTTTCTTTTTCATTTAAGTGGGACTTTAATTTCTTTTGAAGAACAGAAGACAAATGATAAAAAAAAAAAAGTCCCTCATGGGACTGGAGGCTGAAAAGGACCATTATCATGAAATAGAATATTTATTTCCTAGGCTGAGTCTGAGTCTCTACTGGCAGGTAGAAAGCAGCCCCTGATCTGTCATCCACATGTTGAGACTGCCAGCGCCGGGATAGCTGGGCTCTGGTATTTCGGTGGTTCTTTTTCTCTTGGCAGCTGAAGCTCAGGCTGTGTGCAGTGCTGAGTATTTCTGGAGGCTAGTCTGGTTTGTCTGCTCGATACCAGCCTGCAATGTCACTACAAAGCACTGACAAACGTGCAGCACACCATCTGTTGTGCCCAGACTGTCTCTGCAGTGGGCTGGCATTCAGCTGGCTCTATAGTCAGTAGTCGGAGCTCAGATTTTCATCCGCGCCAAGCTTCGGAGCTACCTATGCAGGAGCACCTGTGTTCAGCCAGGTGCTGAGTGGATGTTAAAGGAACATGTGAGCTCAAGAAAGGGCTCAAATTCCCATTGAAAACGTAATCCCGGTGTAGCCTATGTGAAATAAGCCATTCCAGTTCCAAAGGAATAGGTGTCCTCATGCTAAGTATTAGCAGACTGGGAAGGGTTGGCTCACTTAAAATCCAATTACCGAGCAGCCATAGGATAGGGGCCAATTTCTTGGATTTTCTTCCTTTATGTCGGAATCGCACCGCTTTGGTCAACAGGAAAGCCGGACTTGTGTCTGCAGTGCCTGGTGAGGAGGGTAGCTCTGGGAACCTCTCCCCAGCTCTCTTGGCCATCGGTATATTCACCGAAGACCAGGCTGTACCCCCCTACGCCCAAAACCAAGCAGTATTTCACATGGCTCGTCCCAGCTTACCAGTGCGAATAACAGGGTCACACTCTGTGTTAACTTCATAATTGCCTTCAGTTTTATATTAGCAATTAGGTTTCCTTTTCACACGTAACTCGTCTTCAGACACACCAACTTTTCAGGAGAATAATTCATTTACAGCAATATTACTTAGTTCATCCAGCTTGCTGGTTGTGCCTTGTTAATGCCTAGGTACAAGACTGGGTTTTTTTCTTCATTCTGACAGGGATTCTTGGAGTCTCAATGAGCAATTAGTTTAAAAAAGCTGTCCTGGGGAGACAGAATTAATACTAAAAAAACCCAAGACCAAATCTGTAAATCTTCAACACGTCTGGAATTTTGCATATTTTTTTATTCATTAAAGGATACTTTATTAACTAACAATCTTCCCCAAAATACATATCAGCTATTAAAAAAAACCCGACAGACTAATAGCTTTTTCTTGAAGGTTTTACAAGTTAATTTTAATAATTTTCATTTAAAGTAAAAATATAACATTGTATTCCAAGAGATCAAAGAGTGTCCTGTTTAACAGATGATGCTTCAAAAGTTGTTGGTTTTTGTTTGTGTTCGTTGGGGTTTTTTTGTAGAACAACATTTTCATAAAGAAATTTCCCAAAGCATAATTATCACAGGAGTTTCCATTTGGGCTTTCAAAGGACTGGTGGTGGGATCAGTTTCTTCCTCTTTTTATTAGAGTTGGTGGGAGCCAAGACAAAGTTATTGGGTTTTTTAACATCTGTAAACTATGCAATTCCTTCTGCAGTAGGAAAAATAAATAAGTAACAGCAATGCATGAAGACATTATATGTAACGTGGCCCGAACTAGTATCTCACTAATGTGTATATAACTTGCTTTACAGTACCATATCTTAACCAGGCTAAGGGCTTAATTATTATTGATTAGTTCTGCCCACTGTTCCAATATCAGTCGTTATTGAAATAATCTCCGTATCCCTCATTAAACATGCATCTGTTTCCATGGGAATGGATTTTTAAATAAGAAGTGCTATTTGAATATTATTGGTTTCACTGGTTGTTCAGGCACTTGGTACTGTGGTTGCCCAATCTGTCATAGTTAATCAACTCTCATCTCTTAACACTGGCTGCAGTTATCAATGAGTTGAGGATTAATATTCTGGGCGAAGCAGATGATAAATCATTTGTATATAATTAGTGTACAGCAAGGTTACAGCTGACATGAATTTTTATCTTAATTATGAGAGAAATTTGTTCCATTAATTTAATTTAGTTTGCATGAGTGGCTAGACACCTAACAAAGTTAATCTTACACCTGTCATTACAACATTAAGGAGAGTCTCATTTTCAAGCTGTAGACACAGATACTCTAGCATATAAGGATAATGTTGCTCATTCTGATGTGAAAATAGATGATCGTAGACAGAAGATATAGAGCCTACTCTTTTTAAAGTCTTCCCAAAGGATTTATGTGTGAATATTACAGAGATTCAAATCCGGTTGCCACTGTACTGAGTAGACTAATTTTCGTTCAATCTTCTGTCTGTACTTCCTCATGAAAACAGCATGCAGTACTTACAAACAAAGGGAAAGATTTTTCCCTAATTTTTATAGATATGTATTTTAATTACTTTAGCTATATACATATAGTTAACATGTGACAATGCCACAGCACTTGTATGACATGACATCTGCATTAATGGCAATGGGTGAGGAAATATGTGCTGCCTGCAATCCAGCCTTCATATTTATGTGAAAAAGAATTATTCATAACTTCATCTACTACACAAATGGCAATTATGCAGGCATTTCTGAGGTTTCAGCACACTGAGTAAACCTAAATTCTGTGTTAATTATCCAAGCAATTATCAAGCCTGATAAATCATACATGATTGATAGATAAGGTGGGGCTGTTTGGGTAACAGGATATGGTGTTAGTTATTTTGCTGATAATTAACCAAGCACCTAAATGAAAGAAGACTATTTGTGGCATCCCTTATAAAAATGTTTATCTTTATAGATTTCTTGATTATAGTTATTTTATTCTGGTAGGATGACTTCGGGAAAAGAAAAGCCAATACGCGAGTCTTTTTACAGCTAATGAGATGAGACTGAATACAGTGGAGACAGAAATATAACTGAAAATTGCATTCGGCACTAGCTCAAGTCCAAATACATATTTGTAATACAAGCCACAGTCTCCTTCACATTTGCAGCATAAAAATAACCCTCAAACAGAAACATTAATTGAACAGTAACTCAGATTAATGTTTTGTAATATTAGTTCACAATTATTACTCTCAGCTAGGGTCAAGAAGTATATAGTTGGATATTCACAAAGAAATGACTGATTTAAAAACAAAGAGCTCTAATGGAATTCAATAGTGCTTTTCAGTCATTCCAGTTGGCATCTCTATTACCTGAAATGATTCACAGTCCATTATGGGAGCTTCCATGCTAATAGAATGTCTATCTTCTGTAATACAGACACATCAGGGCACTAACTGAGAATCTGTCACAATGAATTTCATCTAGATTTCACT